>NC_033796.1:3963178-4018131 GCF_001876935.1 Asparagus officinalis
AAGCAACGAACAAAAAAAAAGTACAAAAATATGTAGAATCGAAAGTTGCTGTAGGCGGTAAGGAGCGAACATTGTCGTCACCTACTAGGAAACATCAACTTTGCTTCCACCCCTTCCCAGAATGATAAACTATGACTGTCTAACTAGAGGAGAAGCTATCATTACAAACTACTTAACAAAAATGGAGTTGTTAAAACAGGATAGGGGACTTAGAAGTTTCCCCCATGTCTTCACCCGATCTTTATGTTATTTGTCTTTTGTTGCTTTATATTTGGAGATCTAAATCCAAGAGCAGCTTAAGAGCTGATTTAACAGTTCTTAGAGAGAACAGATTCACAGTCCGTGCAACAATCATCAGATGGATAACCGAAAAGCTGTTCTTTGATGCAATGCGCAAGAATAAATATTTTTGTTACAAGTTACAAGTCATCTTCTTGAATTTTTTGAAATTACAGGATGCATTCGGTTGTTAACTGGAGCATGGAATTAAAGAGATTGAGGAGTCTCTTACCTCTGAAGGCCACAAATTATCCCTGCTTTGCGAGGAATTATGGGGAAATGAGTCTGAAAATTAAATAGTTTCTGTAAGGTTAGCGAATGAAAAAAAAAATGCTAAATGGAAGCAGTGATATTCTTTAGAGAAGCAGTTAAACTTGCATGAAATATAGTTCAAACTCAAATATCTGCTCAGTACAAACATTAAAGTGTCTCTATGTTTAGAATGATAAAACGACTACATTCAAAACTGTTATTTTTTATAGTGGAAATCCTAGGTGGCGTGATCTCATCTTTTAGAATTGAGATAGATGGTAATGATTGAGAGAATTGGATTCTCTTCGATTACCACCTAATTAAGGGGAATTTGAGTCCTAATTTTTTACTAACAATCACAGCATATCAAACAAAGGTAATTAAGCACTTGTTGATGGTCTTAATCACACAGGTAAATTAATATGAACTGAGTTGATTATAGGCCGTTAACTTCTCTGAATATCTGGTTTTGAGTTGGGTTGTTCTTCCCTGCACGTGTAGCAACTCGTAAGAGGACGGGTTTATTTCCTCTGTTGTTCCTCTGACGATCAAGTTAGCGAGGTACTTGAGTGGGGGAAAATAGTGAACGATATTAGTTCAACGGTAGTGAAATGGAGAAAAGTGTAGGAAAATTACTTACCTTTGCATTGAGAATAGTTTTCCCTTTTATAGTCATGTAGGAGGGGCATTTTGGTCTCTCTCGGCTGACTCTGAGCTGGCGGCTGAGTCAGTATCATCTTTACATGTGTCGGCTGTGGAGTGGTCACGGAATGGGCGCGATCACTTCATCATTAATGAGATGGGATAGGCGGCGTACGAAGCCGGCGTGATCCGATGTGCCATAAATTATGTCGATGATGGAGAAATGATGACGTCTGCCAAGCATTTAATGTGATGTCGACGCACTGTCAGCGGTGGTTTCGAGGATAAAGTCGTTTTTTTGCATGTATCGAGGAGTGTCGAGAAGTACTATCTTTCGAGTCGGTTCCCGTGAGACGCCGATGAATTAACCAGTTGAGTAGGCTTGTGACAAGTCATCTTTGACGAGGAGACCAACAAGTACCACCATTCGAGTCGACCCAGCGAGACGCCGACTCAGTGAGCCGGCTAGATCGGGATCCTGACAGTCCTAAGGGCCGAGTTGACTGAATTAGGCGTAATGAGGGATATTTGCCTATTGTTGATAAGGGATCATAATTTGGCGACTGAAAACACCATAACAGCACCAAATCAATGCATCTGGTTGAATCCTATCCATTCATTGAACATATAGGAAACTTACTTGTTTACTATTACACAAACTACCAAATCGAATATAATTAGATAAGCTAAGGTGCTTCTTATCGATAATATTGTACTTCTCCAACTCTAACCCGGAGCATGTTATATAAATTAGCAGACTAAACAACAATTTCAATAATCGAGAGGCTAATTCAAAATATGAAACTTTCAAGGGCCCAATATTTTTTTTTTTTAAAACCCTTTTAGAATGATGAAACCAAACCTGATCCACCCCAACCCTAACCGGATCTAAACAATAACGGGCCGGGTTAAACATTCCAATCCGTACCCAAATCACATGATTCATACGCGACGCCCAAACCAAACACCCGCTGGAAAATTCTACAAGCATGTGCCCCCTCCTCCCGAAAGTCTCCCTCACAAATTTAATTCGTCCCCAGCCTTTTTCTCTTTTATAGACAACCCGCAAACAATCAATAATAGCAATGATGATGAGACCCATTATCTCTTTACTCCTACTCCTCTCTCTAGCCCCTCTCTACCTCTCTCCACCGCCGCCCGCCTCCACAAGGTCCTCCGTATTTACAGTCCGGCCCCCTCCGCCCTCAGTCCGATATATAGCAGCTGTTAACTCTTCTTCTTATTTTTTGTGTGCGTTAGCCGTGGTCGAGTGACGAGGAGAACAGTGCCGTGTACACAGGGCTGATGCGTACTCCGGACGCGCGTCGATCGGACAGGCCGCGGGACCGACTCCGTCCATCAGCGTGGCCCCTCCGCCGGGGCCGGCACGGGGGCATGGGGTCCAGATCACCGACCTGGTCTCGTGGGGGCGGCCTCATGGCCGCGGACCACGACTACTTCGAGAGGGCGACCTCGACATCTTCAGCGGGCGCGGGCCCTGCCTGCGCAGCCCCCCGTGCTGGATGAACCCTGACCTCGGACGGGAGGCGGCCCCCACCACGGGTGGTACTGCAACTACGTCGAGGTGACCACCACCGGGCCCCACGCGGGGTGCGCCCAGCAGACTTTCGAGGTGGAGCAGTGGCTGCCACCGACGCGTCCCCGTACCAGCTCGTACGCCGTCCGGGACATCTGCCCGGAGACTGAGGCGGCGGGAGGCGGGGCCCGGGTCGATCATGCCACGTGAGGCCGCGTGCGCTGAGGCTGGAGCCTAGCTGTCGTTTTTTTGCTATTATTGATAGCGGGTGGCCTGCCTGTCCGTGTGTGTGTGTAAACTGCTTAATTAGGATGTGGTGATGTATCGGTGATTAATAAATAAATGAATGAACGAGGCTGATGCGTTGAGCGGTACGGTGTTCCGCCTGATCGGCCTGGCTTTGTCTGGGGGCGCCGCGTGGGCCTCCATCGTCCGGATTTCGATAGAATGCGGGTGGGCCCAGAGTTGTTGTTTGTTGTTCGCACCTAAAATAATAATGTTCGTACCGATATGAGTTGGAGTCGTTGTCTGGGCGTTGTGCTGTTCCATAGGTTGCCGCGTGATATTGAATCAGTGTGGTCGTTTACATTATTAAGTTATTTAAGGAGGCGGGGTAAATATCAGGGACGCCCCTTAACTTGGGACGATTGCCAGAAATGCCCCCTTCAACTTTCAAATTATTAGACGGCCCGCCCCCTAAAAAATATAGTGATTATCACGGAAGTCCACTTTAGGTTTGAGATTTTATTAGAAAATTCCCCTTTATCTTTGAATTTTTATCGGAAAATCCACCTAAATGCTGGGTTTTTCCAATATGTAGGGAGTTTTTTTTTTAATAAAAACACAGAGCCAAAGGGTGGTTTTCTGATAACTCCTAAATCTAAGGGGTTTTCTTTTATTTTGAAAGTTAAGGGGGTTTATGATATTTAGCCTTGATAGTATTCATGAATGTTTGATTTCTTTTCTTCTTTTTTTTAATGTTTATTCGTGATTGAATTAGAAACTTCAACGAACTTATGTGTATGTAATTATCATCTGATCTGCTGACTAATGAAATCAAACTGTTCAACAAGTAACCAGATAAATTTCATGTTTATCTCTTTGGGGGTTTTTGTATTTAAACCAAATTAACCAGGGATTTGAACTTGATTGGACTGAAGCGCAGGGGATCTGGATTTGGATCTTGAGTACGGCCACGTGGGCTATGTCTTGTCAACGAGGGGGGGAAAAACAAAGGGTTAAATAGCACTTCAACACCTTATAGTTCAACTCCTTCGCGCTTCTATATCCTCAAATCGTCTTTTGTCATTTATGTACCTCAGTTGTGTAAAATTGAAACATTAACATTCTCTGTTGCATGGTAATTTGTAACTTCCTAACTGTTAATTTTTTGTTAAGTTTATTGTTAAATCTATCCAAATTCTATATCTAAAAATTGAATTATGTATGTAATAGAAATTATTAACGTGAATGACGTACGAGACAAAACTCTGAAGTTAACATGTGAATATTATATAAGAGAATATTTGGATGAAATTTTTTACTTTTATATAACAAAAATTATTAACGTGTCAATTTCTTAGGAGCCAAAATCTTACTTTTATATAATATAAATTATTAATATGTTGATTTTAAATAGCTTAGGAATCAGAATTTTACTTTTTATATAATAAAAATTATTAATGTATCGGTTTTAAACAGCTTAGGAATCATTATACGTGAATTCTATAGAAAACAACTAGGGACATATAAGTGCAAAGTGAGAAAACTATAAGGTGTTTAAGTGCTATTTACCTCAAAGATAGCGATGGCTGTTATTGGACTTAGTCCCAGACTTTAATGAAAAAGCGAGTGTTTTGTTCGGCACATGGTACAGAGCATTATTGAACAATAGTAGAGTCCACTTTGAATTTAGGGTTTCTTTCTTCTTCTTCTTTTCCTTTTTATCTTTTTTGGGATATCCCTCTCGGATCTGGTAAAGAATTATTTATTATTTATTTGTTTATTTTTTGTTATTTTTTCATTTTTGAGAGATCCAGTAAAGAATTAGATGGAGGTTTTAAGATAGAAAACTCTGGCCCCGTTTGACAAAGGGTTAATGAAGAGGGGTTAAAGAGAATGATTAATGTACTTAGCCCATTTGATAATCCGAATGACTAAATTATTAACCCGTTAAATAAATTTTATTTTAGCCCTTATGATCAGTTTTAATGTTTGGGAATAACAATGATTTTGACTATTTTCTTTATAATTAGAAGGGTTAACTCTTATTCCATCTAAATAGGAGTATTAGTAAACCCCTCATTTTGAGGGGTTAACTCATTTTAACCCCTCTAGAGGAGTTAACTTAACACTTCTATATTTTTTATGTTTGGCAAATTATGAAGGGTTAACTCACTTTAACCCTTATATAGATTTGTTGTGTTTAGCAGGTTAAGAAGGGGTTAAGTCTCCTTAACCCCTCACTTAACCCTTTGCCAAACGGTACCTAATAGACTTAATATGCGGACATGTGGTTTTGGAGTGGTTCTTTTTTCGCTCCACGAAAGAGGAAATGAGTTTTTCATTTTCTTGTTCCTTCGTTTTTTTCTACAAAGCAAGATATCAATTATATTTATACCACAACCTAAATTTTTATGTGCAGGATATTCAGCCAACTATAACATATTTGTTTTTTTTAATGTATATAACCGCTTAAATCATTTTTTAAGAAAATTACGCTTAAAACAATCAATTGTTGAAGGAAAATATGCATATTTTCTAAATTAGAAAATCATCAACATTGATAGACTAATTTGTAACTAAAAAAATATCAATAAAGTAGTCATATACTTTTACTCACCATATCCAACTCGGATGGTAACTTATCAATTTGGGGTTTTTTAGACATGATGAATATGTCACAGTTTGATTGCAACTCAACACAGAAGTAATAAATCTCAGAATCCATCAAGTGATATTTTTTGAATCCATGAGGAACAATATTCGAATTCACGAAGAAATACAAATCCACGAAGAGAATATAATAAAGAGAACATTTATTGATGAAAAATTATGGCTCTAGACTTACTATCATATGCTTAAATAAAAAAACAAACAAGACTCCTACTAACACCCGAACTTTATTAAAAATATAAATAACAAAACTCTCCTTAAAAAACTTCTCATGATTGAGAAAACAAACCAATCAAATTTAGAATCAAATCGGATATATTTTCTAATCAAAACGAACTTCTAAAACATAACCCAAAATAGTAAAAAAACTAAAAAGAAGTCTGATATCTCTCAATTTGGAGGGTTTTGAACAAACGGCGGCAAACCAAACAATAGTTTGTTTGGTGGACACCATCTTGAAAAAATACCTGATTTTTATATATAACTCGTCAAATTTCAACGTACGGTTTGGGAGATATAACTCCTTATTCGTTGCAAGTTGTTTTCGTTGGAAATTGTTTTCATTATGGAATCTATTAAAACTTCAGTCGCTTACAATGAATTACACAACAAAAAGAAAACGTTACAATTTCTTTAGAAAATAACACAGAAATTATTTATCAACTCCTTCTTTTGTGGGATCTTCGCCTGTGCCGGGGGTGTGTTAGCCTGTGGACCACCGATTCACAGATTCTGATTGAATCGTGAAGACTTTGGGGATTCTTCCTTCGTTTAGATGTAAGAATAGAGTTAGTGAATATCTTATCGAAGTAAGATGAATATTCTTCTCAAGATCAAGTCAAAGCTTAGATCTTAAGGAACCTCCTAATTGTTGAAAGGAGATGAACTGTTGAAATTCGCTCAAGCCTTTTTAAAATCTTTGACCAATTGCTCTAGTAATAGCCTCTCTGCTCTCTGTGCCTCTGCTCTTTGGATTCGCTCCAAAAATGCTCCCAGAAGGGTATTTATAGCCCCTGAAAATCGTAACTGAAATAGAACATCATGGGTAGAAATCGTGCTTCCGAGACAGTCGTGACTGTCTCGGCTTCCGAGACAGCTCTGACTGTCTCGGAACGCCTGAACTGCCCAGCAGTTTTCTTGTAACTGCTCTCCCACATTTTACATATCGTTATTTTGGTAGTTATCAACGTGATTCTCGCCCTCAACGTCTCCCACGTTCTTTGATAGTTAATGGCCACGTGTCATGCATATGCTTCAGCGGTTTTTTGAACCCTCAGTACTATCTCGGACCGTGAGACAGTCCATACTGCCTCGCCACGCGAGACAGTCTTGACTGCCTCGGGATTTCCGAGATAGCTTCAGGCTATTCTTGTGTTCTTTTAATCTTTGGATGATCCTCTCTGACTTTAGATAATCCTCCTTGACTCTGATAATAACATTCATCGTTTTTTCTTCATCTTGATCTGTGTGCGAGAACCTATAGGTAATTTTTTATGCCTACAGATACCCCCCAAAGTATTTCAGCCTCATTCTTTTATAAAAGAGGCTGAAATACTTTGGATATGATACGCCTGGCCGTTAATTCGTTGACTTCTTCAACTTTTAGTCTATTCAGTTTTTTGTCGGATAGCTGAAATTTTTTCGGTGTTGCGTTTATCGCTTGACCATTGTCAAAATCTTGAACTGAAGCTGGCGTGTTGATTTTTTGAATTAGCTCGTGTCGTTGGGTTGACGTTGAACTAATCACCTTCGTCAAGCGTTTGTATCTAAGTCACGATTGAACTTCCTGAATTAATTCCTTGAACTGACATTTCATCCTGAGCCTTGTTTCGATGGTGAGGCGGGTTCAATTGTCCCGCTTAAAGAAAGGTGGCCTTCGGGCTGAATTTGTGTCTTCCTTGAGTTTGGCAGAGCTTAAACTTTATTATGATTATTTATCCTACTCAAAATAAATACTTATAGGATTTTTTGGTAAATCATCAACCATCAACGGATTTGATAAGGCTTTACCGACTACCATTTGAATCGGGCTAACATGCAAATTGTTTAAGTCCGTTCTACATGTAACGTTGTGCTAAGAGAATAAACTCTCTTAGAGTTGGTGCTATGATGTTGAATATATAGGTTTGGTCATTTTTGCGGGAACGTATCACCCGGCAACGTGTGTTAGATGTAGACTTATCTCTAATAAGGGACTGAGAAAACATCCCCCACTATAAAACATGGATTTAAAAATGTTGATGGGTTACGTCTTTTTGGTAAAAAGATGAACCCGACACTGCAGAGGAAGAATTTTATATTCTATCTCCTGGTCTCTTTTTTGTAGGTAGAGATGAACCCAATGATGGAGAGGAAGAATTTTATATTCTATCTCCTGGTCTCTTTTTTGTTGGTAGAGATGAACCCGATGATGAAGAGGAAGAATTTTATATTCTATCTCCTGGTCTTTTTTTATTGGTAGAGATAAACCCAATGCTGGAGAGGAAGAATTTTATATTCTATCTCCTGCTGTAAAAGAAACTTAAAGTATGATCTTCACTTCGAGAATCTGAAGGGTGAAACTAAGAGTGGGATTGTAGGCTGTCTAAAAATCAAATTAGATAGCTGATCCCCCATCAAACACCGATGATGGAAGTTACAATCTGACGACTTTTAGAATGCTATAATTTAAAGACTTTCACGTAGATTAATAAAGGTTACAATCTGACGACCTTCACAATAACCGATGAAAGCTCTAGTTCAACAGTCTTCACAATCAACATCGGGAGTTATAATATAACAACTCTCGTATTTTTGAGCAGCCAAGGCGAAGATCATTCAACAATGGTCTTTACAACGCTCTACAGAAGAAGCTACAAGTCAACTAGCCCCTTCTAAACGCGGAAGTCATCTCCGCGTTCCAATTCGTGAAACGCAGGCGACCCCCGCGTTTCAATTCTTGAAACGCAGGCGACCCCCGCGTTTCCAATCCTCAGCAAACCAAACGAGGGTGGCCCTCGCGTTTTTCAACATCCAGCGGTTGCCCAACTCCGCGTCTCCAGTCTAAAACGCGGAGTTAGGGTTCTGAACGACAACTTGGACGTTGTTTGACTCATTCAACATGAGCTGAACGGTTCTAAAACCGTTTCCCACGATTTGAGGGCGGTTACACCCCACTTAGGAGTGATTTAAGGGGGCGGTTACACCCCCTTAATCCCCTATAAAAATGAAAAAACTCAACTGAGTGAAGGGTTCGGTCTGTTTGGAACTTCTTGGCTCGGATTGATCCTCTTTTCAGCAGCGAAGAGGAGATCTTTTAGGTTGGCAGCGAGGGGGAGATCGACGTTCATCCTCAGCAACGATCGACCACCGGAGCTTTCTTCTAGCCTTGGCTTATTAACCGATCTTTGGTTCAAATCAACTCTTTCACAGAGTTATTCTAAACTCGTTCAGAGTTCTCAAACTTGCCACGCAAGTTCTCCACAGTGTCGAATCGTGAGGAGAAGACATCGAACTCGTTCAGAGTTCTCAAACTTGCCACGCAAGTTCTCCACAGTGTCGAATCGTGAGGAGAAGACATCATTCCAGTGAATCAAAACGATCGAATCATCAACGGAGAGCAAACTCGACGCGAATATTCGAGGGAGGCACTCCATCGCCACCGTGAAGAACCCAGTATTAAACAAAGAGGAGAATCTAGATCATTCTCCTCTCTTTTGTAATCAGAGAATCCAAATTGTAATCGATTTTGAGAGAATACAAGTTTATTTTCTTTCACTGTCTTTTTACTATAAATTTTCCACAAACAAAAGATGACGACTTCGCTGGGGACAAGCTTCTCTGATGAAGAAGTGGTGGCGCAATCCGATGTTCATCTCACTGGAACGACCGTCGAAACTCTCGTGGTAGAGTTTGATCAAGCCAAGTTTGAGAAGGCTATCTCCTCCGGATCCCTTAGCCCCAAGGTTATGCGCAAGATCCACAAAGTCTCCAAGGAGACTAAATCTCCAACTGTTGCTAGAGTGCCGAAGAAATTCATCTCCTTTGGTCAAAATTCATCAAACAGCCCCTCCTCTGAAGGACTGGGCTCTGCCTCTGCCAAACTCGTTCAACGAGTTGAAAACTCCACACCCGTGTCAACACGACGTGTCATGGGTGGTAAAAGGCCTACGACGGAGATAGATCCAATCAACGCCGATGATGCCCCTGTAAAAGCCTTAAAACAGGCCAAGAAGACCGCTGCTCGTCGAAGAAGAAGGTCTCAGCGACGAGCACAACTCCGAGAAAGTTGATCCTCCAACCAATGCGAACTTCACGTTCGTAAGTTTAAACGCGACCCTGAGCTCCGCGTTTCTACTTTAGAACGCAAGCCTCATATTTATGAGCCCAAACATGAGCTTCGCGAGAACCAAACTGAATGCAGCCCTCAATGGCGCGTTTTGCAACCAAAACGCGGACCTCAAGTCTACGTTGAAAGCGAACTTCAGGTTCGCATTTCCCAGTCAAAACGCGACCTTCGCGTCGACACTGAAGAGCGCGACCCTCGCGTTGCCAAACCAAAATGCGGACCTCGCGTTTCAAGTGCCAAACGCGACCTTCGCGTCCCAAGTGCCAAATCCAATACCAAGCCTGGTGTATACCGTGGAGCTTCGGGGCGCTGCCCCGAACCCCGCCGGGGGGTATTCCATCCCCCTCGGACCCCCCGGCCAGGGGCTCGCTGACAGGGCAGCGAGACCCCCGAATACTCTGCGTAGCGTGACTAGATTGAGGGGCAAATATAAGAAGTTCATGGATCCAAGGCATCTAAACCAGATTCATATCTACCAAGAGCCAGTCCTGTCCAATCATAGACTGGGGGTTCTATTTCAAACCTCACGATCAGTGAGTAATTCTCATCGAATCTTTACAACAGATTTGAGAGAGTTCATATTGAGAGAAAGACCTATGCAACAAGTCATTCGTTCATTCCAATGTGAACGACTGATTCCTACGGTCCTTTCGAGATATCAATGCTGCTCATATGTGGCCAAACTATTGGTGTTCGACCAATTAACGAACATTGCTTTGCCTAACCAATAACGACGTTCGCACAGGAAGAAGTCTCCAGAGACCGAGTATCCTGAAGTCACTATCAATATGATCGGCAGAGGGAAAACCTCAGGTCCTAGTTCCGATGATTCTGAGACAAGTCGTTCACCGAACGTTAGAGAAATCACTAACGAGTTTGAAGGAGTCTACCGACACACTCGGACTCGAACGGGAGCCATTCCCCCTGTCAACTATCGGAGGTTAGCCAGAGGAACCAATTCCGATGATGAACACTCAGCCATTGTAGAGTCACAATCATCAAGCTCTTTTGTTAAACATGAGAGCTCCGCTTATATGACGGGAAACCATGAAGATCTCGCAAAGAGACTTGATGAGCAGGAGGCCATGCTCAAATCTCAGCAAGAGGCCATCAATGAACTCATGGCCCTGTTGACTCAAATCGTCACAGACAAGGCCAAATCTCAGGAGATAGATTCGCCACCTAGGCAAGAATCTTCCAGGAGAGAAAAAGCATAGGCCAAATCTCAGGAGATAGATTCGCCACCTAGGCAAGAATCTTCCAGGAGAGAAAAAGCATCTTCATCACAACCTCACACAAGCAAAGGAAAGGGAAAAGTGGTTGATGGTGCTACTTCTGATCAAGAAGCCCATAACCTGGAATCTTCCTCTGATGAAGCAAAAGAGACTGAGAACGAGCAGAATCTCCAGTCTGCCAAAATGGAAGACTTGGAAGCCCGTCTCAATGTCATTGCTAACAGAAGTGAGCTCCAAGATGAGGGAGTTGTCAGGTCCTATCCTGACGAATGGGATGCATCCCCTTATCCTCCAAAATTTAATGTCCCGACGCTACAAACTTTTGACGGCACGGGATCACCGAACCAACATATCTATCATTTCAAGTCACAGACTGGGAATGTAATATCAAATGACGCCATATTGGCTCGATTATTCATTGGCACCCTCAAGGGAGTTGCCTTTGAATGGTTCAGAAAATTGCCTGTCGGATGTATCCAAAAGTGGCCGGATCTAGAGAGACTCTTCCTGTCGAGATTCTTTGAAGAGAATACGGAAGTCTCCATCCATACCCTTCTCGCCACTAAGCAGAAGAAGAGGGAGTCCGTCAAAGCCTTCGTCAAGAGGTTTCGAAACATGGCTCTGCGATGTTCGTCTGGTATGACACAGTCTACACTGGTAGAGACCTGTCGACACAACTTACAAATCGACCTCCTAGTCCGAATAGGAATTACAGAATGCCGTTCTTGGAGACAACTAATCTCTCAAGGAGAACAGTCTCAAAAGATTATTGCCAGGATCAAAGCTAAAGAACAAAGTAGGCAGGATCAGCCTGAGCAATCGGACCAAGCTCACTCTTCCCCGTCAGAACCGGAAGATACTACGGCCACTGAAGCCAAACTTCTTTAGTAAGATGATGGGTCCAACAACTATCATGTTAACGATTACCTCTGATAGACAAACTCGTTAGATAATGGTTCACTAGGCGATGTGGCATGTCTTCTCTTTCCCCCCTTGCACTTGTTCAAGACTGGGGGTTGGTTTATTGGTAGTTTATTGGATTATGAGTAATAAATTTTTTGAGTTGTTATGTTTAATAGAATACCTCTGTCAACCACAAAATCTACCAAAACTATCACGTCCATCAACTTGTCAATCCGCTTCAATAGGATGGCAGGTCTACAAAACTATCACGTTAACATTTACCTCTGATAGTCCATCAACTTGTCAATCCGCTTCAATAGGATGGCAAGTCCACTAAAACTATCACGTTAATGATTACCTCTGATAGTCTGTTTTCTCTAAATTCCCCCACCAATCCTCTTCAAGTAGGATGACGGGTCTATCAAAACTATCACGTTAATGATTATCTCTGATAGTACATTCCCTCCAAATTCTCTTGCCAATCCTCTTTAAGTAGAATGACGGGTCCACAAAAACTATCACGTTAACAGTTACTTCTGATAGTCAAACTCATCAGATAATAGCCTACCTGGTAATATGACTCTATTTCGACTTCATGGATAGTGCCTCACTAGGCGATGTGTCTTGTCTACCTCTTTTTATTCCCCTGCTAAGTCTTAATCTAGACTAGGGGTTGGTTACTTGGGATCCACTGGATTAAGAGTAACGAATCTTTCACATCGTCGAGTTAACATTACACTTCTGATGATCATCATCCCCACAGAGTATGCATTCAACTCACATTACTCCCAATTTGTCACGTTAACAACATACACCTCTGACAATCAACTTATCAATCCTTACCAATAGGATGATAGGTCCTCAAAATTGCACAAATCGCAATCTTCCCCAGCAAGACACTAAGTTTTCAAAATCTTATTCAAATCACAAGCATCAAAATTCCTCCCTTCTGATGATAAACTCACCTAGAAAGTTTCCCCAATGAGACGCTAATTCCCAAAATCTTGTGCAAGTCACAAGTACACAAATCCTGTCACGTTAACACTAAACCTCTGACAAATCAACTTATCAATTCTCTTCAATAGGATGATAAGTCCACAAAGTTGCTCCAATCGCAACACAAATCCTGTCACGTTAACACTAAACCTCTGACAAATTCACTTATCAATCATCTTTAATAGGATGATAAGTCCACAAAGTTGCTCCGATCGCAACACATTCCTGTCACGTTAACATATACCTCTGACAATCCACTTATTAATCCTCTTCAATAGGATGATAAGTCCACAAGGTTGCTCCGATCGCATCACATTCCTGTCACGTTAACATTATACCTCTGACAATCCACTTATCAATCCTCATCAATAGGATGATAAGTCTCCAAAGTTGCTCCAATCGCAACACAAACTTCCGTCATGTTAACACCAAACATTTGACAATTTACTTATCGACTCTCGTCAATAGAGCGATAGGTCCTCAAAATTACCCCGATCGCAATATTCTTCTTGTCATGTTAATATCATACCTCTGACAAAATCAACTTATCGACTCTCCTTAATAAAGCGATAGGTCCATAAATTTTAGTCAAGTTAACATCACACCTCTGACGATCAAACCAACTTATCGACTCTCTTCAATAGAGCGATAAGCCCATAAAATACTGTTAGGTTAACATCACACCTCTAACAGTCAAATCCCCCAATGAACTTGTTAATCTCTTTTCAACAAGAATAGCAAGTTTTTATTATAAAATCCCTAGCGGATTAAATATTTTCTGGAATTATCCTAGTGATAATAAAGAAAATTTCTGAATTTCACTCTAAGTGGAAATTCATGCCAAGTTAATATTACACCTCTGCCGCTTCCAACTTTCTTTCAGTGTTTCAAGTAACACAGGAAGAAATAATGACAAAGCCTACGTATTCAATTCTTTCAGTGTTTCAAGTAACACAGGAAGAAATAATGACAAAGCCTACGTATTCAATATCGTAGCGGGTTGTTATTAATAACTCCAAAATCCATGCCTTACACGCATGGGAAAATTTATCCCGAATCCTAAGTAGGGATAAGTCAACGCCTAACACGCATTGCCGGTTAGTCTTTCACCGTAAAAAGGACAAAAGTCTATGTATTCAACATCATAGCAGGTTATTATTAATAACGCCAAAATTCATACCTTACACGCATGGGGGACTTTATCTCGATTCCTAATTAGAGATAAGCCTAAGCCTAACACGCGTTGCCGGTTAGTCTTTTTCCGTAAAAATGACAAAGTCTATGTATTTAAAATCATAGCATCAAGTCTAAGAGGGTTTATTATCTTAGCACAACGTTACATGTGAAACGGATTCAAATAATTCACATACTAGCCCGACTCAAACGGTAGTCGGTAAAGGCTTATCAAATCCGTTGATGGCTGAGGGTTTGCCAAAAATCCTATGCATGTTCGTAGGTCCATTAGCTTAATGGATGTGAGCCAAGACTTGAAACATATGAGCTAAAGACAAGTCTCAAAGACTTAGTCAAAAATGCACGGAAGCTACTTCCATGTCTTAAGTCAAAACGCTGAGGTCAGACCCGCGAGGCAAAAACCAACCGCCGAGGTCATACCCGTGTTCCAAATTCAACATGCAAGGGTGAGACCCGCGTTTCAAGTTCAAAATGCAGGGTTCATCCTCCGTATTCCAGAAGTAGGATTGCGATGCATACCTTCACACAGGTCCTGCATGGCAAATCTCGTCAACCAAGATGCATTCAAAGCGAGTGTAGAGAACGACTCCTTTACGGCAAGGAATCAACAGCTCCAAGATCAGAGTTGAGATCCAAAGTATTCCGAAAATTCGTCCCAGTCAACCGCGAACTTTTGAAAACTTTGGAGGGGGTTCTGTAGGCTGTCTAAAAAATCAAAATAGATAGTTGATCCCACATCAAACACCGATGATGGAAGTTACAATCTGACGACTTTCAGAAGGCTATAATTTAAAGACTTTCACGTAAATTAATGAAGGTTACAATCTGACGACCTTCACAATAACCGATGAAAGCTCTAGTTCAACAGTCTTCACAATCAACATCGGGAGTTATAATCTGACAACTCTCGTATTTTCGAGCAGCCAAGGCGAAGATCATTCAACAATGGTCTTTACAACGCTCTACAGAAGAAGCTACAAGTCAACTAGCCCCTTCTAAACGCGGAAGTCATCTCCGCGTTCCAATTCGTGAAACGTAGGCGACCCCCGCGTTTCAATTCTTGAAACGCAGGCGACCCCCGCGTTTCTAATCCTCAGCAAACCAAACGCGGGCGGCCCTCGCGTTTTTCAACATCTAGCGGGTGCCCAACTCCGCGTCTCCAGTCTAAAACGCGGAGTTAGGGTTCTGAACACCAACTTGGACGTTGTTTGACTCATTCAACATGAGCTGAACGGTTCTAAAACTGTTTCCCACGATTTGGGGGCGGTTACACCCCACTTAGGAGTGATTAAGGGGGGCGGTTACACCCCCTTAATCCCCTATAAAAACGAGAAAACTTAACTGAGTGAAGGGTTCGGTCTGTTTAGAACTTCTTGGCTCGGATTGATCCTCTTTTCAGTAGCGAAGAGGAGATCTTTTAAGTTGGCAGCAAGGGGGAGATCGACGTTCATCCTCAGCAACGATCGACCACCGGAGCTTTCTTCTAGCCTTGGATTATTAACCGATCTTCGGTTCAAATCAACTCTTTCACAGAGTTATTCTAAACTCGTTCAGAGTTCTTAAACTTGCCACGCAAGTTCTCCACAGCGTCGAATCTTGAGGAGAAGACATCGTTCCAATGAATCAAAACGATCGGATCGTCAACGGAGAGCAAACTCGACGCAAGCATTCGAGAGAGGCACTCCATCGCCACCGTGAAGAACACAGTTTTAAACAAAAGGGAGAATCTAGATCATTCTCCTCTCTTTTGTAATCAGGGAATCCAAATTGTAATCGATTTTGAGAGAATACAAGTTCATTTTCTTTCACTGTCTTTTTACTACAAATTTTCCACAAACAGGGATCTCCACTCCGAGAATCGAGAAGATTTAGATAACCCTAACTGATAAAAGGATTGATTATCCAATCTAAAAGTAGATTTCTCATTTATCGAGATGGAATTCTAACTTTGGTCCTAACTATTTAAGGTTTGACCGAGTGGGGAATGTGTGGAAACCTTTCATTTATCGAGAGGTGATTCCGATTTTGGTCCTAACTGTTTAAAGGTTTGACCGAGTGGGAGTTTGAGACGATCCTATCTATTAAAAGGTTTGATTGTTCAATTTGTGGACCTCTCGTTCATGGAAGGAATCGAGAGGGAATTTTGGCTTTAGTCCTAACTGTTTAAAGGTTTGACCAAATAGGAGTTTGACACGATCCTAACTATTAAAATGTTTGATCGTTCAATTTGTGGACCTCTCGTTCATGAAAGGAATCGAGAGAGGATTTTGGCTTTGGTCCTAACTGTTTAAATATTTGACCAAATGAGAGTTTGAGACAATCCTAACTGTTTTAAAGGTTTGATCGTGCAATTTGTGGAACTCTCATTCATGGAATGAATCGAGAGGGGATTTTGGCTTTAGTCCTAACTGTTTAAATGTTTGACCAAATGGGTGTTTGAGATGATCCTAACTGTTTAAAGGTTTAATCACTCAATTTGTAAGTGGTCCTCTCGTTCATGAAAGGAATCAAGAGGGGATTTTGGCTTTGGTCCTAACTATTTAAAGGTTTGACCAAATGAGAAGTGGAAGTAGAGTATAAATAACAGTGAGAATGTTGACTTGTACAAATCACTCGATGGGGTTTTTCGGTGTCAAGTGGCTAGGATTTAACACGAATGGGGTTTGATAATCGCTATGGATCAGCAGATTGAAATTTTGGATATCGTGTCAGGACTTCAATAGTGGGAGTGTTAAAGGCTTAGACACAGTGGGAGTTTGAATGGATTCAACCGTGAAGAATTTTGATGGACCCACCGTCAATTAATTTGATAAGTGAGGGATTTTATGGTGGAGGACCGTGAATCATTAAGCACTCCACAATTACTTCGTGGGAGTTTCGTGAGGGAAGATTGACCCGATGAAGTTATTGAATCTCATCTCAACGAAAGAGTACTCCAAAAGTCACTGTAGGAGGGTTTTAATCATCTTGGAAATGATTAAATAGCCACAGTGGGAGGTTCTTAATCATGATTAAGAATTAATTATTCTGATGATTGGTTTTCACCTTGAATAATCAATCGGTTTTGGGTTATCCTTAAAAATACCATGTGTAGTATTCTCCAGGAACTTCCCATCGGAATGAATTGAGGTATTTCATCCTTCTATATATCCCCAGCTCTTTGGCAAATCTGGATCCAATTATATATGGCCACATTGTTGGGTTATCCTTAAGAATATTAAGAGTAATATTCTCCAAGAACTTTCCGTTGTTGGAAATAAGGGAAGTAGTTTAACCTCGTATACCCGTCAGAGGAAAAGGAGAAACAGTTTATACTCTTATACTCTTTGGAGTTACATGGAGAAGCAGTTTATACTCGTATACTCATCGGAGTCACATGGTGTCCTTATTTAGCTTGTTTTGCCGTTATGATGCCAGAGTCAATTAAGGCTTGAATTTTATTTTTGAGGCCAAAGCAAACTTTAGTGGGATGAAGAACTCTTCTGTGGTACACACAATAGTTTGGATCCGCAATCCTCTTAGCTCACTCCTGATCCTTAATAGGTGGTAGCTCGATTTTGTCGTTGACGAGGAGGTATTTCAAGATAACTGGAACTTCATCATCTTTTAATAGGTGGTAGCTCGATTTTGTCGTTGACGAGGAGGTATTTCAAGATAACTGGAACTTCATCATCTTCGAAAGAATACTCCTTCTGGAACTTCGTTGACGAGGAGGTATTTCAAGATAACTGGAACTTCATCATCTTCGAAAGAATACTCCTTCTGGAACTTCAGATCGGGAGTCTTTTGTTGTCTCCGGGGTTATTGTTGTGACGTTTGATTAACATTCCAGCGGTTGCAGATATCGTCGGTTGGCTTCTTTCAGGTTTCTTTCTTTGAAGGAAGCGTTCAGCTTGTTCGCCACGTAGTTTTAACTCTTTCTAAGTTGCTAAAGGCACGACCACAGGGCTTCTAGGACATTAATGGAGAGATTGTTGTGGCATATCTAAAGGATGAACTCCTCTGTGACAGGATCTCTGCAATTCATTGCTTTGTTACGGAAGTGCTTGACAAAATTATCGACTGATTCTCCGTCTTTTTTCTTCTCATCCAGAAAGGTTCCGATTAACACTTCGGTGTGATCATCGAAGAAATTACTAAGGAATAAATTTTTTATGTCATCCCAGCAGTTGACGCTCCTAGGCTTGAGGCGTCGACACCAATCGAAGGCGGACCCATGAAGGGTGTCAATGAATGACCGGACCATTAAAACCTCGTTTCCAGAGATCATGCACAAATAAGACTTAAAATAAATCAAGTGATGAGTAGGCGAGCTCTTCCCATCAAACGGTGTGAAGTTAATCAGATTGAATTTTACCGGGTATAGAATTGAATCTTATTCTCTTGGATAGGGACACGGAATACCCGTCGTCTTTACTTCCTGAGCGAACATCATAACATTGACTTTGTTTTCAAGGTCTTGTATTTTCTTGTCCTCATCTTCATCTCTCCTTGACTGATGTTGAGAAGAAATAATTGGGCCACTCCTAGTGTTATGAAGAGGTGCAATTAAACTACCACATATTTCGTTGTTGGGAGGATCCGTTGAACCACCCCCAGCATTATTGTTATTAGGAGGTATATCAGCCATAATAACTTTATCCACTTCTGGATCACTATCATCTACAACATTCAGAGTGTGGCGGCTGGATTCTGCTCGCTGACTGGACTCAGGGGGTTGAAGCCGTTGAGCTTGTAATTCTCTCATCTGTTGGATAGCCAACTCCATCTCCGTCTTCATCTCAGCTCTAATTTCTTCACGTTGCTTGGCTAGACCTTCTTGAAGCATTTGAGCAAACTGATCAGAAGTGATTGTAAACATTTCTCTAGCTTGTTCCGTGCTAGATATTGTATCATCCGAAGTGATCGCAGAACAAGTGTCCGAGAGTTCATCCTCCGAGGTCATTCCTTCATGCATTCTCTTATAGTCTCTACGTCTGATGGCTCCTAACTGGAGTCAAGACATCCATTGAGCAATTCTTGAATTGACTTTTCCTCCTGGGAAAAGTCGGGATTTGATTCACTTGAATGCCACTTAGATTTTCTTTTATCAGCCATATTGATGGTGACTTTAGGGAATTCATCCTCTTGAACAGCAAGCTTCTTGCGGAAACGTTTCGAATTAGGCTTTGACATTTCAGTGGAAAGTCTCTGGAATATAGAAACTCTTGGCTGAATGGCTTTAGAGCAACTACATTCAGATAACAATGCTTTAATAAGCCTTTCACATACACAATAAGGACTTGTTTCTCGAATAGTCCTCTTCCATGATTTGTTTCCACCATATGTCATAACCGTGTGTGCTCACATGGGTCTCCACCACTTCCATCAGTTCCAAGTGCTGCATTCCCTGTCACCGTCGTACTCGAGAGAGTATATAGATTACCGTGACGAACACCCTTCATCACTACTAGGGAACCTCGAACAACCTTCTTCACTTTGTTCTCTGCAACAATCTTGCAACCACCGGAGTCCAAAGCACCAATTGAGATAAGATTCTTCCGCTAGTCGGGAACGTACCTCACATCCATCGGGGTTCAGACCACTCCATCATGCATCTTGATCTTGATATCACCTAGCCCCACTGTTTTACAAGCATGGTTGTTCCCCTATCAATACAGTTTCACCATCAATGTTTCTGTAGGTAGTAAACCACTTCCTATTTGGGCACATGTGGTAAGAGCAACCTGAATCAAGAATCCATTTTCCGGAGATATCATCGCCACCCGTGACGACATAGCATTCCTTCTCACTCCCTTCCTCTGAAACATAGCTCGCTTCTTTCTTGTCTTCTCTCCTCTCAGTCTTGTTGTTGTTCTTCTTCCCACCTACTCTCTTATTTGGACAGTCGACCTTGAAATGCCCAACTTCACCGTATTTGAAATACGGTCTTCCCGCAAGAGATCTTGATTTAGATCTAGACTTTCCTCCCTTGTCTTTTCCTTACTCATTGCTCATTCCTCTAGCAAACAATCCATGCGCTTGTTCTTTGCTACCACCTGTAGTCATGTCACTGGTTGCAATCTTCCGAAGATCATCCGCTAGAAGCGTCGTTCTAGTCTCATCCATCGTCAAATTGTCTCCCACAAGTATCAGTGTTTGCACCAGGTTCTTATAAGACTTCGACAGAGATAGAAGTAGTAGAAGCGCATGATCCTCGTCTTCAACTGTCATGTTTATGTCCTTTAAGTTTAATATGATCCTATCAAATTGGTTGATGTATTCTCGGATTGATGAGCCCTCCTCCATCTTGCAAGTATACAATTTAAATTTTAAATAGATCCGGTTCGTTAGACTCTTCGTCATGAAGGTGTTTTCTAACTTCGATCACACGTACGCTCGTAGCCGTTTCCTCTCCATCTACCAAGAAAGCTACATCCCTTTCAAGGCAAAGGATAATCGACGCCCGTGCTTCCAGATTCAGTTCCTCCTAATCCTCATCAGACATATCCTTATGCTTCTTCTCTTTTCCAGCCAAAGCCTTGTGCAATTTTTGTGAAATCGACGAGTTTTTCATCTTCATCCTCCAATAGGAAAAATCATTCTTCTCATTGAACTTTTCGATCTCGTACTTTCCAACTTTAACTGTTTTGCTAGTTGACATCATCCTCCGCTTGTATTAATAACTCCGCTTCTCTCAGGAAATTACCGAGCACCACCTCAAACCAGAAGCTACATCACTCCCAATCTAAATAACAGCTCTGATACCAATTGTTGGGCGTAGAGTCACGCCCTCACGCCGCGGAAGCGGTATAACCCGAGAGAAAACTCTGGCTTTTATTTTTCACAAAAGCTCAAGTCAACCTCAACGTTCCTGTTTCGCCAAGGAAATAAGAACATAAGTAAAATATCTTAACAAAGTAAGATATA
The DNA here is from genome assembly GCF_001876935.1 of Asparagus officinalis. Classification (NCBI taxonomy): domain Eukaryota; kingdom Viridiplantae; phylum Streptophyta; class Magnoliopsida; order Asparagales; family Asparagaceae; genus Asparagus; species Asparagus officinalis. The sequence continues at coordinate 3,984,348 of NC_033796.1, forward strand.
CACTCTTCCTCTCATCAGTTCTAGGACTGAATTGTCGAGGGAACCTACAAGCAATAGCCAACACCTTAAAAACAGTAAAGACGCAAGATTTACGTGGTTCGGCAAGCTTGTCTACATCCACGGGGAAGAGGAAGGGGAGATTCCACTATGAGGAAAACACCAACGACTTGTACAATCCACGAGCTAGTCTCAAAAGAAGAAGATTTGATTTTTACCCAAAAAACTTGACCTCTCTCTTGTAAAATCTCTTCAAGATCTCTTTTTTCTAGCCGCCAAAGTAACCCTTGTTTTCTTCTCTTATCAACTAAAACCCTAGGAACAATAAGCTCTTATTTATATTAAATCCGGGTCTGCTCTGCCCGCTGGAATCCTTGAGACGTCTCACACGTGCGAGACGGCCACGGCGCGAGACAGGTGAAATTGTCTCGCGGTGGGTGAGCCTTCTCTTCGTGGGCCTGCTCAGGTCCGTTCACAGTATAATTATCATGTGATTAGTGAAATCAAATTGTTACACAAGCAACCAGATAAATTTCATGTTAGCTCTTTGGGGGTTTGCATTTAAACACAATTAACTATGTATTTAAACTTGATGGACTGAATGAAGCGCATGGCATCTGGAATTGGATCTTGCGTACGGGCCACGTGGGCTGCGTCTTGTAAGGTCTTGTATCCTTGTGGGGTTCTCAGACATCACTTCTTATTTTAATGAGAAAAAGCAGATTGATAAATATCACTTAAAATACCTTTTAGTTTCCCTCCTGCGCACTTTGTATGATCTCAATTGTCTTTGGTGGTATGTACTTCACTAGTTTGATATTGGAACATCAGTACTCTTTGTTATGTGCTAACTTAGTACTTTCTAACTTTTAGTATTTGTTAAGTTTATTGTTAGGTCTATCCAAAATTCCCGTCCAAAATTAAACTATGATTTGTTTAAAGTAGAATTTGGCTAATGTTGATAGTAAACTTAATAAATTTTATGGTCAAAAACCTCTAAAGTTAACATGTAAATGTTATATTAGAATATTCAGATGAAAAGGTTTACTTTACATAATAAAAATTATTAACATGTCAATTGTAAACAACTTACAAATCATGACACATAAATTCTGTGGAAAACAATTAAGGGCATATAAATGCAAAGTGAGAAAAGTATTAAGGTTTTTAAGTGCTATTTAGCCAAAAGATAGCGATCATTATTATTTAAGTGTTAGGTCCAGCGCATGATACATACCATTATCGAACATTTTGGATTTCAGCTCTCAGATGCAGTAAATAATTAGATGGAGGTTTAAAGACAGAAAACTCTAATTTCCTAAAAATACTTAAAATGGAGTACATGAGATTGTGGAGTTCGCTCAAGGGAAGAGAAAATGAGTTTTTCTTTTTCTTGTTCCTTCCTATTCTCTGCAAAGCAAGATATCGGTTATCGTCACAACTTAAATTTTTACATGCAGCATATTCAGGCAAACTATAACATATTTGTTTTTTTAAACATATAACCGCTTAAATTATTTTTTTTTGAAGAAAGTTACCCTCAAAATAATCAATATTTGAGTGTATATTTTCTCTAAATTAGCAAATCATCGCTGATGGACTAATTTATAATTATTGTATAAAATTTTATTCACGATATGCAACTAGGTTGGTAACGTTTTGATTGCTGTTAGATGGCTCTGGTGGTTTTCACATGAACCAGGACGATAAAGCTCAACTCTAGTATTGATCACTGTTTAATTAGCTAGTACTGCATTATGGCCATATCACTTAATTAATTTATGCAGCAAATCAAAGTACTTGAATTATATTTTGGGTCAACATCATACCCAAACATATTGACACGTAGCAGATCCTTTCTCAAAGCACGATTAATTGGTGCGGCCGTTTCTAGTTTCTACATGGCCCAAGCTCAAATAGCCACGTCAGTGGCCTATCATCCCCAAATTAAATTGGAGTTTTAGAGAGAGAAAATATTTCATGAAATAAATTCACGCATCATAAATCTAGCTTTTCTATGGCTCGTTGGAATGTCAAATACAAATAAAAATTCAGAAAATAAGATAATTGGGAATATACTGTATAGTATATGTTATATCATGAATGATGGTGTTTTAAAGCTCCTCTAACTATCATATCAAAATTTTAAATTATGTTATGATAATAATTAAGAGTTATACTTTTATATTCTAATAACAAAGACATACCTTAATCCATATTCACCAAATGAATGCGGTTAAGGGGAAGAATAGTTATTCTTAAAAGCTAAGTTTTAGGATTTGGGCCAACTTAAATCCATCCATTAGAGATCTACAACGCGTAATTTGGGCCAGACTAATGTTAGGTCATATTTTTATATTATTATTATGGGTAGTTATAGACGGGCCAATATTATGGAGTTTGGAGGTGATGCAACAACCTAATGCTTAATCAAAGAAGATTATTTCCTGACACAAAATACGGAAACTATTTCTCGGGAAACAGACAAATATACAAATTTGTTAAGCGAGGAAGAATAATATTTTTAACAAATAATTCACATCATAAAATAGTTTTCAGAAAAATAAAAAAAAATTCTCTTCGTAAAATCTCACGGTAAGCTAAATAATCATAAGTCAATAAGTTTTCAAGAATAACAAACACATTTTCACCTTCAAATTTTTATATGTAAGATGTCTCTTATCATCTGAATTGCCTTTTAACCCTCTATTTTGTTGGGCCTATTTTGTAGTTGGGTGAAGATGCGGCCTGCTTCCCATTCTCGCGGATTCTTATATTTGATAAAAGTTTTCTATGAAAAAAAGATAGAAGCTTATGGGTAATTCCTCTTTTATTTCTCCGCCGGCTTGATTTGATAGAAGGAAAAGTGAGGAAAGGAGAGGGATAAAAATTAAATTTATTTTTGAAATTCAGAGGGGGAAGTATGATGAGGGGACACAATAAAAATAAACTAAAAAGTTAGAAAAAGAAAAATACCTATAAATTGTGAGGATATAAGAGGAAAGAGAAAATAAACTATAAAAGTATGCATCTCTCCTTTCCTCTAAAACCAAACATATTCCATTTGGTTTTGGTAGAGAATAGAGTATGGGAGGGGATGATTAAACTTTACCCAAGAGGAGGGAAGTGAGAGGACATGAGTGTGACGTAACTGTTTGTGTTTGGATAGATGACTAAGGGATGGGGAGCTAGGGAGGGAGGGTGATAGAACTAATTTGCATTTGTTTAAAGTAAAAGAGCGTGATTTTGGCATCCAATTCTACCAATCAAAATCCCTAACGGTGTGAATCCTTCTCCACTGAATATGCAAGTCAATCCTCTATTTAAGGAAATTTTGGCTGCTGAATTTGATGAGTGTGTCTCAACTAATGGGCTGGGCCTCACTATAATGGATCAAAAAAACGCAGATTGGAGGTTAATACTATTGAGAACTTGAATGATCGGGTTACCGAAGTTGATCCAATGAATGAAGACCCTAAAAACATGGCTATGGTGGACCCTGCCTCGCAGGCCCACCGATCATCATGAGCATCCTAAGTTGGAACTGTCGTGGGCTGAGCAACCCACGAGCAGTTCAAGTCCTTGTTGACCTTGTCAACACGAATAAGCCTGATTTTATTTTTCTCATTGAAACCCTTTCTTGCAATCAAAAAATGATATCTATAAAAATAAGTTAAATTACGATGGTTGCATTAGTGTGAATGAAGACCCTAAAAACATGGCCATGGTGGGCCCTGCTCGAACACCCCCCCCCCCCTCCAGCCCACACCACACATGCACACACACACCATCATGAGCATCCTAAGTCTCCTTCCCTAAAGTCTCCTTCATAATTCTGTAAATAGCATTATAAAACCCTTAAAACCAAACCCCACGCTGCGAACCACCGTTAGACGATCAAAACATCTCAATCAATACCAAACGAATTCATCGTACAAGCATAAACCCCTCCTAGTATCCTACCCTAAAGTCTCCTTCATAATTCTGTTCATCAATCTTATTTATTAATTTTCGTCACTCACCCCCTTGGCCCTTGTGCATGCGCACCCTCTCGCTTTATAATTAAACCCCTTCATCCTCCTCCTCTCGATCTCATCAACAAAAACAAAACCTTTAAAAAAAAAAAGAAAAGAAGCAATGAAGCCCATTTTCTCCCTCCTCGTCTTTCTCTCTCTAGCCTCTCTCTCCCCCTCCACCACCGCCTTCAAGGTCCTCCCTCCCTATATTTACCATCTTGCCCCTCTTCAGTCTTTCCCGCTGTTTCCATCCAGTTACGTACTACGTACTTTTATTAACTTCAACCTCTGTTATTTATTTATTTATTTATTTTGCAGGCTGTTAGTAGTGATGAAGACGACCGGTGCGTGTACACAATTTACGTCCGAACCGGGGATATGCTGTATGCCGGAACCTACTTCCGTTATCAGCGTAGCTTGGCCGATCCGACGGCTTAAAACTCGAGATCCCGGAGTTTGGTCTCTGTGGGGCGGTGGCATATGCCGCGAGGCCACTACTTCGCAGAGGGGCTCCCTCGACGTTTTCAGAGGCCGGCGGACGCCTCCTGTCGAGCCTCCAATCGCTGGGATGGACCTGACCTCCGGACGGCGGATCGTAAGATACGGAGCCATCGTACGATTGGTATTGTACACGACGTGAACGTGACGCACCACCGGCGCCCGACGTGGCGTGCCGCCCGCAGTCCCTTGCTAGGTGAGGCAGTGGCTGAGTCGCACAATAAGACGTACGTCTATCAGGGACATGTGCCCGCGGCCGGGGGCGGCGGGCAGCGGGCTGGAGGAGACCATGTCACGTGATCAGGAGCGTGCGATGAGGGCCGGAGCTTAGCCGCGCGCCGTCCGAGAGCGGGGTGCATGGCCTGTTTGTGTGTAGTACTGCTTAATTAATTAGTAGATAATGTATATATTAATAATGACAAAATAAAATAAAATAAAAGAGGCCGGTTGATTTGTGGAGTGATCAACCTAGGACTCGGCTTTGTACGTCTTGAACGTCGTCGTCTGTGCCTCTACAGTCTGCTTTTGATAAAATGCGGATGCACCCGGAATTATTGTTTGTGTTAACGCGCGTGGCGATGGATATTTGAAAGAGTTCAGAGTCCCCTAATTAATACTCCACAAGTAATAGGTGATAATTAAATCAGGAGGCGGCGGATCCCTGTATAAATAAAACTTCTTAGAGAGGGCCGCAGATGATCCTTCCGACGTGCTATTTGACGTTCGAGTCAATGGTAGATTCAGCAAATTTACAGAATGCATAACTTAATTCAGCGTACTTTGATGCAGTGGAGGAACGACAAAAGTTCTGTTATCGTCCGATGAGTCATTACGACTTCCGCTCGAGAAGTACTTATAACGCCTCTCGCCATGCACTAAAGCGATGGCGACTAGGCGGCGAAACATAGGTGCCAACTGGCCATGCATTACATGCGAATGACTTTAGTGACGCAGATAGGACGTTATGTTGTCGTTGGAGGCATTTCCTAGCAAAGTCCGAGGAGAAGATGACTTTCATCTAGGACTCAAATTATTTTCCCAAACATCGGTTTGAAGACGTCTTTTGCATCGGTTTCGGCCTGCTAGAGAGACTGATCACCTAGTGAACTCCGAGGAGAAGATGCCTTTCGTCTCGAACTCGGATTCTTTTAGCATATACCCAGCTTGAAGATGTCCTTCGTCTCGGACTCGTCCTGCTAGAGAGATCGACGATGCTCATATCCAGATCGGGTTTTCATATTATAGAAATCCTCCGGTTAATTATGATACGTGTTCAACTTTTAAGAGCTTATTAGACTTGGAATTTCTTAGGATACAGCACTTTGTTAGAAATTGTTAGGATACAACACTTTGTTATCTTGTTAATAATTCCGATACTATTTAAATTAGAAATAATGTATGCATTTTGTTAATAATTCCCATAATAATTAAATTAAAAACAATGTATGTATTGATATGAAATGGACTTGTCGTGGAGCGTGGTGTTCACTATATGGCTGTGATATTGAATCAATGTGCTAGTTTATAGTAGGGTAAATATAAAAAAACCCTCTTAACTTCGGATAATGATCAGAAAATCCTCTTAACTCTCACAATGCGGGAACCGTACAGGTATTATAACAAAACTCTCATTTAAATTTAGATTTTATCATAAAACTCTTTTTAACTTTTGAATTTTTGTTAGAGTCAACCCCCAACTAATTAGGGGGGTTTTCTGATAAAAACTCAAAATTAAAGGAGGTTATCGGTAACCCTAAATCTAATGAGGTTTTCTGATATTTTGAAGGTTAATGGTTTTTTTTATAATTGTCTAAAGCTAAGGGGGATTTATGATATTTAGCCTTTATATTGTTCCTGCATGTATGATTTTTAGTTTTTTTAATTCATGATTGAATTAGAACGTTCAAAGGAGTTATGTGTGTGCAATTATCACTAGTTTCAGGCATGTGCCATGCACAGATTTGTTTAATATATAAAAATTGATGTAGCAAAAGAATGCAAAGTAAAACAGTAATAATATATAAGTAGTCAGAAATGATACCACCTAAGTTGAATATATAGTTTGGAAAATTAGAAAGTTTGGAAAACTTGAATCAATTTAAGATCATATATAGTTTAAAAATTGTAATTGTGTAAAAATGGTATTCATAATATGGTGGGAGTTATTTTATTATTTAGAAGGTAGAAAAAATTCAAAATTAAAGTGAAATGTCAAAAAATACCAAAAATGGGTAAACTTAAAAAAATTGAAAAAATGAAAGGTTTGGAAAAATGTAAACATGGGAAAATAATATTTGAATATTTTGTGCGAGTCATATCAATATTTAAACAGTTGATAACTTTCCAAAGAAATTGGTAAAATAAAAGTGTAATGTAAAAAACAAAGAAAATATAATACCTATCATATAAGGGGTGTATGACATCCACCTGACGAAAATAAGAGACAATGTAATACCTAAATCAAATAAAGTCAGTGTAAGAAAATTGTATATGATTGTAATTTAAGAACATCATCAAACCATAAGAATACGGCATAAGAAGTACTCAATTAGTTAAATAAAATGTAACTTTCACATACTCTATATAAACATAAGAAAGAACAAAAGTGTTAAAGTGAAATGCATTGCCATTGGAGAAAAATAACTAAAAATAATATATATAAGAGAAATACATTCTAGTAAGATTACATTGAGTTCATCACTTATTACCAATAGTAAAGATAAACAAAGAAACAAGCTGATCTGAAACAGAAAAATATAATTATATAGAAAGAAAATAAAAATACACTTGTATTCAATAAGATACATGAATTGAAAAATAAAATTTGAGTTTGTCAAACATGCACACAAGCATGCACCACTACATACACATATATTACAGGACACACTCGGATAGAGCTAACAAATTTATCCAAAACTTAAATTCACATTAGAATAATTTCATGCTATAAATTAGCTGAATAATAACTACTAAATTTTATGTTCTCAAGCATATAGTGTCTTATAACCTTACAATTCGAAACATTGGTTCAAAAATTTGAGGAAGATTATTAATATGACTAATTTCATAATACTTGATACAATGTTACAATCAAAATTCGGACAACCTTAAAAAAAAGTGTATGTAAATGTAGTAGTGATATTTCATTTAGAAACCAAGAAATTATATTATTTTAAATGCAATTTTATATAATATTCACAAACTACTCTTAGATGTTCACAAATCTACTAAATTATATTATTTTAAATGCAATTTTATATAATATTCACAAACTACTCTTAGATGTTCACAAATCTACTAATTAATCTCAAACTACTACCTACTCTTAGATGTTCACAAATCTACTAATTAATCTCAAACTACTACAAAATTAATTCTCTTTTTCAAAAGCTAAAAATATATTTTACAACCTAATTTCAACAATAATTAGAATCTAAATTTTTATAAGCAAGTCAAAGGAAGAGTACATTAAACTTGATAGAGGTAAAAACTCAAAACACCTAAAACACCCAAAATGAACTGACCTTCCCATCAGGACCGTCGTGGCCATCACCATGACCACAAACTTCCTATCCACCTTGTAATGCTCTCTCAAAATCCTTCAAGAGCCCTATCGCCTCATCCTGCACCCAATTAGGATTCTCAAGAATAATAATGAGGCAAAAAAAAAAAAAAAAAAAAATTCAAAGAGGGAGAACAAAATGGTGTGGGAAATCCCTCAATCTAAGCCTCTTTTTAGCCCTCGGTCCTAAATTGAGGGCTTCGTCGTCTACGAAATTGACAATAATAATGTTTAGCCCCAACTTTTGGGATAACAATAATAAAGGATATAAAAGAAATTTACAGGTAAGGATAGCATACCACATCAATAGGGGAACCGATACAGACTACAAAGATGCCAGCCCCAAGACCAGATAAAAGATGGGTAAAGACATTGTCAGAGAAGCCAGGAAATTTCAATATGGTCTGTGTAAATCACAAAAATCACGGAGCAAATACGAGACAACAAATTGTACTTTTCCCGACGCTTATTCCCGACGCATGGTTAAATACGTCGCCAAAAATTATGTTTTTCCCTACGCTTTTAGTTAGCGTCGGCAAAACATATATTTTTCCCGACGTTTATAATTAGCGTCGCTAAAAGTGTATATTATTAGCGACGTTTTAACTTAGCGTCGGTAAAAGTTATGGATTTCCCGATGTTTTTTATTTTCGTCGGTAAAAGTATAGCTTTTTAGCGACGTTTTAGGATTAGCGTCGCTAATAGTATATATTTATCGCGACGTATTAGGCTAACGTCGCTAAAAGTGTTCTTTTCCCAACGTATCTACTTGGCGTGGCTAAAAGTTATGTTTTTTTGGACGCTTCTTTATTTATCCGCGTCGCCAAAACAACCCCCCACACCTAGGGGTGGTAAACGATCGAATCGAATCGAATACTAAGATGTTCGTATTTGTATTTGTTTAAAATTATCGAATTCGAATCTGGACTCTAAAATTCATATATCTAGTTTTTCGAATTCGAACTCGAATACTTGGTATTTGATAAATATTCATGAATATTCACGAATACTTATCGGATATCAAAGTATATTTATTCCGCTAAAGAATTTGATTTTCAAATAGTATTTGAATTCATAAATAAAATTTATTCCTTTATAATATATGATGTATATATATTTAAATCAAAATTTTAATTAGAAAACAGATTTAAGATTATTTAAGTCTTAAAATCAGGATATAAAGCTCAAGTAGAAATGGTATGTAGGTTAAAAATATGACATCATATGTGCAATAATACAAGTAATATGATGTGATCAAATTTTAAACGAATATTTAATAGACAAACGAATCGAATATACATCTGGTTAAATTCTATTCGTTAGTAAACTCGAATACTAAAAAATATTTGTTTAGTGGTAAATGAACTACCGAATCGAATATGACCGAATACTTTTTCGAACAATTATCGAACTATTTGTTAATTATTTGGTTCATTTCCACCCCTACCCACACCCCCATCCCAGAATTTTCCCCACTCGCACAAGGGAGGGAAAAGTCCCCCCATTTATTTTTCACGAAGAGCCAAAACCCCTACCCCGTTCTCTCTCTCATCAGAAAATCGGCCCCAATTCCCAAACCCGTGCTTCTTCTCTGAAGTTCGCCGCCTTCGTCGAAGCTCACCGCCGCCATCGTCGGAGATCTCCGCCTCCGTCAGAGGCTTCTTCTCTGAAGTTCGCCGCCTTCGTCGAAGCTCACCGCCGCCAACGTCGGAGATCTCCGCCTCCGTCAGAGTTCCCCGCCTCCGTCGAAGTTCACCGCCGCCTCCGTCGGATCTCGCCGCCTCTCCTCCTCCTCCTCCTGCTCAACGAGGAGGATCGTGAGATCGAGCTGCCTAGGGTATCGAGCTGCCGTGGAAGGTACTGAATTTGCCCTAATTTTTTGGGTATCTTAGTAGTTTTCATTTGCTTTCAGTTGTAACCCTAGGGTTTCTATTGGGTCATGATTATTGAATCTGTGCTTTTATTGTCTACGAAATATTTGAGGAAACAAGTAAGTTTTTAAGTTCATCTCATGGGTTGATTCTTTAATTATAGTATTATACCCATCTGACTTCTCAGAGTACAGACCATCCATTGCATTCTTTAATTATAAGTAACCTTTTAGAAGGGAAAAGAAAGCTGTCATTTATTCCTTTTGTCACTGTTGGGCAGCCTTCTTCGGATGATCTCTGGAGGCATAGGGAAGTTTCATATGGTTAGATGGTTCTGCTTCTAATTTTTTATAATGCCTCAGGTTTTTGTCATTTGATGAACAACCAATTGCTGCTGCATCAATTGCTCAAGTACATCATGCATTTTTAAAGGATAACCGAGAAGTAGCAGTCAAGGTAAGTATTATTTGTCAACTGACTATAGACTTAAAGTTTATTTTATTTTATTTTCCCTTTGTTTGTCAAATTTTCAAATACATCCTGCGTTATTAGCAGATGGGTTGGCTTTCTTCCTTGTATTTATATACAGTTCGTATTATAATTTGTTGTTATATGTTATAAATTTGCCTACCTGAATTCTTTTCAGAAAAACACAAGTACCATTTGAAACCTAATGATTTACAGTATATTTGAACGAGTGGTTTATGTTTATCTAGGTACAATACCCTGATTTAGAGCAGCGGATGAGAATTGTTGTTACAACTATGGATGCCCTCTCAAAAGCAGTTTCATGGGTATGAAAAACTTGGTTTTTTATCATCTTAAACACTCTTTTCTGACATATATATGTCTAACACGATTGCTACATGGTACCGCCATGATGATATTTTTGCTGGGATCATGTCACCCAAGTTGATGGATGTTTTGCTTGTCTATATTCTTTAGTCAATCTTATAGATCTATATACAAATACTTACAATCTACCAAGGTTATTGCTCTCTTTCTTTTTTATGTATGTTATGTCCTATTCAAGGTTACTTCTTAGCGTTGCCACTGCAAGCCTTCTTAGTCTTGAATAAATGGTAGGACCAACAAGGCACGCTCTGTTTTTCACCTTTTTGACCCATTTTAGTGCTCTGTCACCATAAATTCAATCCAAGTCTATGTAACAGTTAGAAGAAAAAGGACAGTGTGTGCTCCCACAATAGGGAATCAGGTCCATTTTGCCATCAGAAGGCAAAGACCAACAATCACCTACTTTATTATGATTCTTCAACTATAATTTTTGTCAAGCTTATTGCATGTGTTAGTACTCAGTTCTATTTGTTCCTCTATTAATTACTAATAGGAATTCCAATCGGTTTCTAAACGTTTTGCATTAATAGAAACAAAGAATAAGAAAAAGGAAGATATTATTCATTATACAAGAACAAAATTGCCTTTTCGTTTCCCATCGTTTGGCTCACTATCACTAGAGCCTTAATCGTGAACATTTGCTTTTGTGAGAGTAACTACATCATGCTTAAGGACACATGCTTGTTCTTTGAGACCTGTGCGCATTTCCAAAATGTGTGCTTGTATGTGCTGTCGAGTCTTGAGGCATCACATATGTAATTAGTGTCCTTGCAGCCTGAACTGCTTTGTAGTGATACAACTAAAAATACTAAAGTAGTTAATTTTGTATGGATTACATTAATGATACTTGCTGGGGATGCAGCCTGTTATCTTATCGTATGTTATAATCTACGAAGTATCTCTTCTTTATAGTCAATTTGAACTTCTCTTAATCCTTAATTTTACCTTAGAAGGCCTTTTTTTAAATCAATGAAGCATCTTTTCTTTGTAATGTACAAGCATCTTTTCTCTGTGGAACGTGAACTTCTCTTATCCTTAATTTTACCCTAAAAGGCCTTTTTATTTTACAGATTTTCCCCAATTACAGGTTTCAGCGTGTAGTTTCACAATTTGAGAGAGCCATGTCTATGGAGCTTGGTATATTGTGTAATAAGAATGCTTTTTACTTCAAGCACTTTGTTTCCTGGCTTGAAAGATTTTAAGAAGTGATCGGAGAATGTATTCTGCAGTGTGTTTGCATCTGTTTTCCATGCTTGCTCATTTTAGATTGAAGATTGCTATGTAACTTCTCTTAATATTTAGCATTTTTGTTATTGACTGGTGTACTTCAATAATATTGTTTCTCAAGTTCTCAGAGAAAATATTTTTCTCTCTAGATTAACAAACTTTTCCTGGAACACCTTTTGAGATATTCACATTAGCAAGTAACTATCATCTTTATAGGGCTATTATGAGGGTTAGCCTTGCTATGCAATTTGATATCTACTAGGTGAGTGCTTACTCATACAAGGATTAGAGCTACAGGCATCATTAACACTGAAGGAACTTCTTGCTTATCAGTATAGACACTCTGAATTTACAAGATGTTTTTGCACTAGGTAACTGCACACCATACTAATTTTTATAGAATTTTTGAAATCCTCACTTTTTATTTCCTTCAGTACATTTAGAGGCAATAAGATGTTAATGGATTTATTCTTGGGCAATGCATGCTTAGCATAAAGGTGTTAATAATATGAGCTCCTTATTTGTGATTTCTTTTTATCTCTTTTTTAGATTATCGTGATTAGAAATATAGTTATTAGTTTGAAAACTTTTTTATAAAGTATGATTTATTGAAAATCCATTTGTTTGGTGTATCATAGTTTATAGTGAATTACAAACTCAGGTTTTCTTGTAAGTCTGTGCCTCTGTTGTTGGTCTACCTGCAGGAAGTTAAGTAAGCTCATCTCTTTGAAAAGTATACTGAAAGCCATCTGTTTATATATGTAAATTTGAGTTTCTTGTATTTCAAAATAGTAGTCAGACCACATGAGTTATTTTCCCTCCATGCTTTAGCGTGGTAAAATCTGACTTCCGGTTGACGCCTTGCAGGACCTAACAACGAGCCAGGTTCTGACCATGCAATTTTGTAGTGGACACAAGGTATTATATGATTTATGTATTGCCATCTAGTTTTTATTTTTTGAAGTAGTCATTTGATGCTAGGTTCTGTTGTACTAGTCTACCAGACAAGCTTCCCATGTCTTCTTTATTATTGAACTGAAGTTCATACTTGCAATCTATCCTGTAGCTATAATTATATATATTAGTATATATAATATAATAATATAATAAAATAGTTATATTAAATATAATATAGTACTATATATTCCTTTGTAATTATCCTACCCTGTTTTGATTAGCAAACTATTGAGGACTATAAACATTCATAATGGTGCTTCATTTACTCTCTCAGGATTGTACATTACAAATCTATAGCAGGAAATATCCGCTTGTAGCCACACGAATCATTCATTTATCCAGACCTTCCGTGGTCCCAGTCAACTGGAGGTGAAGATGGAGTGATTGTGGCCGGAAGTGTCTCGTATGCTAGTCTTAAGTGGGTTGTCAGAACATCTGACTAGTTTAAGAGAGATGGGGAATCCTCATCGCTCGATCCTAAATATTTTCGCTAAATGAAGGAATGTGTGAAGAGTTGGGACGGGGACGCGACGAGCATGGGTGGGAAAATGAAAGGCCATGATGAAAATGAAAGGGTAGGATCTCCTTATTAGGAGCTTTGATTACAAAATATTGAAGACTATAAAATTTAAGCTAGTTTTGGATGCTAATATCTGAAAGTAGATTTCCTTAATTGCACGGCTGATTTGAACAAAATTTAAGAAGTTAGAACTATAGAAATGAGAATCGTGACCAGAGGAGATGGCATATAAGAACGAGAACAATCTTCGCTTGTTTTCATATCTTGTTATTTGTGGGGGAAATGTTCTATGATAAAGTACCAACTTTTTCTTGTAATTTATGCTACAGTCATACGACCTTCTGTTGTAAAGAATGTGTTGCTTTCAGAAAACTAGGACTTGGATATCTATGCATATATGCAAGGTACTTTGTCTAGTAGATTTATGCCTGATATAAACTTACTAGTCAAGTAAGTCTTTTGCTGGTAAGTTATGTGTCGATATATATTTGTGTAAATCACTTAGGGAGCATGGTTTAAGATCATTATCACAAATGACATGCTCCGAAAACAGTAAACTCAACTATATAAAACAAATACACACATAATATTAAGGTGCATGACATAAACTTGTAGTAAGCAACATCCTCCTTCTCTTTTTTATCTGGCCCACTAACCTACACCTGCATAACCTATTCACCAAAAAATCATGCTCAATCTATCAAGATTATTGAGTTTAGAGAGGAAGAGGAGGGGCAACTGAATCATAGTTGCAATGAATTTGTTTTGGGATGTTTCATTTCTAATTCGCATCTTAGCCAAGGACCCATGAATTTCATGATTCTGTTCTAGATATATGATATATGATATATGATAATTTCCATTTTCCACTGTTTATAATTGTTTCTCATGCTTGAGCCAACCTGGCTGAACAACAAAAAGAAATAAACAGTCAAACTATATCTGTTCATCGTAGTAATAAATTACTTATTGCATTAATTCCCACATTGTTAACAAAATAGTTGGAGGGAAAATGCGATGAATTCTGAAAATTGTACGAATAGTATTTGTTTGAGCTAATAGTTGGAGGGAAAATGCGATGAATTCTGAAAATTGTACGAATAGTATTTGTTTGAGCTATATATATGTAGCTGATAATCAATTGTACGAATAGTATTTGTTTGAGCTATATATATGTAGCTGATAATCTGACGTTGCATTTTCTCTAACGGGAAATAATCAAAGAACTGATGGAAAGGCTACCATACATGAAAGAGCTTATGGATATGTATTGTGGCCCTGATAGAGTGACTGCAAAGCAACAAATGTAGGAGTTAGACAGAGTCACAAACACTACCAGAGAATATACCTTCATTTGTGAAGAGGTTCACTGATCGTGCCGATCTTTCACTTTAAGTTGTCTTTTTTTCAACTTAGTTTAGTTTCCTGTAAATATTATAATGTGTCATTCTCTAAAATGGAAAACACTAAATATGACAATCTGGAATATTTAAACAGGCATTTGAGTGTTGACTTGGACATGGAAATGAATGTAATTATTTTGCAATGGGAGCAAATTCTTTGTTTATCATAATATGCAACTTGTTTGGAGTATAATTTGATGTTTGGTTTCTTTGTTGATGTGAATGGCATAATATGCAACTTGTTTGGAGTATAATTTGATGTTTGGTTTCTTTGTTGATGTGAATGAGAGCAAATTTTTTGTGGATGTTCAGATTCAGTATAGGTTTGTAGTTGACAGAAAAGATATTACTTTTGTCGATGCAAATTAGTGTCGATAAAATTATACTTTTTACTGATGCATAATTATGCGTTGTCAAAAGCTATACTTTTACCGAAGCTATCTTACGTCGGCAAAAGTATAGCTTTTAGCGACGCTATCTTGCGTCGCCAAAAGTATAGCTTTTAGCGACGCTTCACTCTGCGTCGCTAAAAGCTGCATTTTTGCCGACGCTAACTTGCGTCGCCAAAAGTATAGTTTTTAGCGACGAACAATTTTGCGTCGCTAAAAGCTATACTTTTGCCGACACATAGCTTTTGCCGACGTTGCATGCGTCGCCAAAAGTACACTTTTGCCGACGCAAAATATTATGCGTCGCTAAACGATATACTTTTTCCAACGCATGACGCATCGCCAAAAGTGTACCTTTGGCGACGCAGTGTATTTGCGTCGTCAAATACTCTCATTGACGCACTTTTGGCGAAGCGTTAGCGACGTTGCATTTTGCGTCAGGAAAGATTTTTCCCGACGTTTTTTAAACTTTTGCCGATATTTTTGTTTCGTCGGTAATGTTGTATTTTGTTGTAGTGGCATAACGTGCAACATTAGGACCAATCTCAGTCTACAGAGCACCCACTCCTTCCTAACATTTTGAAATCTTTGACAACTTCAGTAAAATAACATGACTGAAAAATGTAGAATTAATTGGAGTTCAATATAAAACTTGTCTGACTATAGTAGAGTAAGCATTCAGAGCTCCTGAATACGTCTTGGTACACCCGCTGGAAGCTTTCCTTCAGCTTGAAGTCGTACTTTCACCAAATCGGTTGGATTAGCGACTGTTATTGCTATAACACATATTTGACAATTATAACATAAACATGTTATAAAATTGTCAGGAGTATCCCAAAGAAGAAATCTTACCTTAGAAATTAAAAAAACTCAAATGTAAATTGGTCAAACAGATGCACTTTCACTGATATAGACATTATGAATTAAACTATAAAATGGACCTAGACCTACTAGTTGTAAGACCAACAAGTATTTTCTTGATTAGAGGAATATCTCCAACGAAATTCTCACCAACATACAAGGATTTAACCTAACAAAAGAGCCAATAACTGACAAATAAGGAATATAAATATCAAGCAAATTCCCATTTGATAAACAGTATAAACTTACCGGCTCATACAGTCCAATCTGTAGGCCTCCAAATACACATTGACAATGTAATGCTGGCACAATACCTTTCCAAAGTGCTGCCAGGCCTTCTTCTCTAGCAATTGTAGATACAGTGCCTAACAATTGTAGATACAGTGTCCAAAGGAATGGTGCAAATGTTGCACATGAATTTATTCACAAATCTACTAATTAATCTCAAACTACTACAAAACTAATTCTCTTATTCAAAAACTAAGAAATATATTTTACAACCTAATTTCAGCAATAATTAGAATCTAAATTTTTTTAAGCAAGTCACATGAAGAGTACATTAAACTTGATAGAGTTTTAAGCAAGTCACATGAAGAGTACATTAAACTTGATAGAGGCAAAAACTCAAAACACCTCACACTTGAAAATAATAACACAAAAATAGCCTCACACTTAGAAAACCAATGGAAATGTTCTCACAATTGGAAAAACCAAACCAATGCCCACACATTTGGGAAAAACCCAAACGAAAAAAAAAACACTAACAAATAACCCATTTTCGAGTCAAGTGCGCATTGCGTGCACCAAGATACTACTGATACTATGTGGCAATTCTAAAAAGACAACAAAAGAATCATATCAATTATCAAATTATCAATCCGCTTCTCTACACAAGACAACAAAGTTTGGTTCTATGAAAAGCCATCATCATCAAACTGCGCTTATTGAAATCAGTAATAGTAAAGACAGATAAGAAGAATGACTAAAATTACCAACCAGAATGGTAGGTGGTTTGATGGAGTATGTGAAACATATCATATTTCTAACCTAATATTGTCAAGTGGCTTATGAGTAACTTATACGAAAGAATGTCATATTCAAGATAGGAACTGAATGTTTGAGCATCCTCCAACAACTTGGTTAAGATAGGGGTATGCATAACATTGGAGTAATAATTATTTATTTGTGTCGGTTAAGATAGGGGTATGCATAACATTGGAGTAATAATTATTTATTTGTGTCGCTAAATGACACTTTATTAGTTCTTGAGTTCCTCTAAGCTTATCATAATTAGTGGTAGAAAAAGGCTTTGCATAATTCCATCAGAAGACAAGCTAAAAATGAAAAAAAAAAAAAAAAACTCAAAGAGTACTAATATAAAGTATAATACAAAGAATGACAGATTATTCCCACCACTGAGAAGATCATATCTACTTAAAATCGTATAGAAGAAGCAAAGCTGGGGCGAGATAGTTGTATCTATCTATTTTTGTAAAACAAGAACAATAACTAAAATTTATACAGTGAAAAATTCCCTCTGCCGACACAAAAAGAGAGTACAAAACAAACATTGGAGGTGATGCAACAACCTAATGCTTAATCAAAGAAGATTATTTCCTGACACAAAATATGAAAACTATTTCTCGGGAAACAGACAAATATACAAATTTGTTAATCGAGGAAGAATAATATTTTTAACAAATAATCCACATCATAAAATAGTTTTCAGAAAAATAAAAAAAAAATCTCTTCGTAAAATCTAACGGTAAGAGAGATGAGTGTAGGATACCTGTTAAGAGCGTGATTTGTGATGGCAAATTCATAAACTCAGGAGATGACTCCAACCTCCAATATAGAGAAATTTCATAACGAACTTCCCTATAGACTCAAAAAAGAAAAAAAAAAGAAAAAAACAAATGAAAAGGAGACTGATAACAGTAAGCTAAATAATCATAAGTCAATAAGTTTTCAAGAATAACAAACACATTTCACGTTCAAATTTTTATTTGTAAGATGTCTCTTATCATCTGAATTGGCTTTTAACCCTCTACTTTGTTGGGCCTATTTTATAGTTGGGTGAAGATGCGGCCTGCTTCCTATTCTCGCGGATTCCTATATTTGATAAAAGTTTTCTATGAAAAAAAAGATAGAAGCTTATGGGTAATTCCTCTTTTATTTCTCCGCCGGCTTGATATGATAGAAGGAAAAGTGAGGAAAGGAGAGGGATAAAAATTAAATTTATTTTTGAAAGGGAATTTTCAGAGGGGGAGGTATGATGAGGGGACACAATAAAAATAAACTAAAAAGTTAGAAAAAGAAAAATACCTCTAAATTGTGAGTATATAAGAGGAAAGAGAAAATAAACTATAAAAGTATGCATCTCTTCTTTCCTCCTCTCAAACCAAACATGTTCCAGTGGGTTTGGGTAGAGAATAGAGTAGGGGACGGGATAATTAAATTTTACCCAAGAGGAGGGAAGTGGGAGGACCGGAGTGTGATCTAACTGATTGTGTTTGGATAGATAACTAAGGGATGGGGAGGGAGGGAGGGTGATAGAACTAATTTGTATTTGTTTAAAGTAAAAATAGAAAGAGAATGGAGCAATTTATTTAAAATTCAACCCCTTCCTTCATAATCCGCCCACCTTAGAAGGGTTTAAAAAGTGAGAAAATTTGCTTCCTTTTAACTCTCCAAATTCTTCCCTTCTCTTACTGAAAAATGTAGACAAACACATTTTTTTTAAGTTGGTTAACATAGTAACATCCTAACTCCTCCCCTCCCTCTTGAAAAAAAATCTACCTAAACTGACCAAAAATCTTAATGGAACGTCCATTCCTCCCCTGACCTTACCTTCCCTCCTCAAACATTTATCAAACCAAGCCACATATAAATTCAATCTACCAATACATATGTTTATGTTGTACATGAAAACATAAAGTTATATCTCACTAGTAGAAAACTGAGTATTGGCGACGGATTTAAAATCCGTCGCCAATACAAACATTGGCGACGGAACATTGGCGACGGGATTGTTCCCGTCGCCAATGTTTGTATTAGCGACGGATTTCAATCCGTCGCCAATGTTTTCCGTCGCCCATAACCTTTGGCGACGGGATAACATTGGCGACGGATAGAATCCGTCGCCAATACTTATTGGCGACGGAACATTGGTGACGGATCAATTACGTCGTCAATACGTATTGGCGACGCATCATTTCCGTCGCCAATACTTATTGGCGACGGATAGAATCTGTCGCTAATAAGTATTGGCGACGGATGTGATCCGTCATCATGTTTGTCGGGCAATGACTGTATCTGGGCGACAGATTTCGATCCGTCGGGCCAATACACATTGGCGCGACGAAGATCCGATCCGTCTCCAATAAGTATTGGCGACGGATTCTATCCGTCGCTAATGTTCCGTCGCCAATACTTATTAGCGACAGATTCTATTCATCGCCAATAAGTATTGACGACGAAAATGATGCGTCGCCAATACGTATTGGCGACGGAATAGATACGTCACCAATGTTCCGTCGCCAATACTTATTGGCGACGGATCGAATCTGTCGCCAATAAGTATTGGCGACGGATGTCGATCCGTCGTCAATACACATTGGTGACGAATTCAATCCGTCGCCAATAAGTATTGGCGACGGATTCGAGTCGTCGCCAATGTTCCGTCGCCAATACTTATTGGCGACGGATTCGAATACGTCGCCAATACTTATTGGCGACGGATTCGAATACGTCGCCAATACTTATTGGCGACAAATCAAATCTGTCACCAATGTCTGTCGCCATCGTAAAAAATTAACATTAGTGATTTATTATCCCATTGTTAATGAGTGGCCCCACAAAAAATTAAGAATTATTTTAATTTAGTCCCTCAAATCTATAATATTTTAAATATAGTCCAATACTATTTTGTTCCACGCAGGTAGATGATAGCTTGAGAGCTGAGGACATGGAAGTCTACTATGATCCAGGACAGTTGTTTGGTGGCCTTTTCAAGGGCCCCCTGCCACAAGTAAAAAAATAAGGTATCCTAGACGGAAAATTTCGTCTAGGATACTCAGAATTCCGTCTAAGATGTGTATTTTAGACGGAATTCCGTCTAGAATACGCGTCTAGGAAGTTTCCGTCTAGGATGTATTCTAGACGAAAATTCCGTCTAGAATACATCCTAGACGGAATATTCTAGCTGGAATTCAAAACCGTCTAGAATACATCCTAGACGAAATATTCTAGACGAAAATTCCGTCTAGAATACTTCATCCTATCCGGAAAAATTTTCCGTCTAGGATGAGTATTCTAGACGAAAATTTCCGTCTAGGATAATCATCCTAGACGGAAGGATGTTTTTTAATTTTTCTAAATTTTTTTAAAAAAAAAAGCTATCCTAGACGGAATTTGAGCATCCTAGATAAAATTTCCGTCTAGAATGCTATGCTACAGTATTTTTTTTTTAAGAATCTGCTTTGGGTGCATGTACACAATGTTAAACAACACTAAATTATATTCATATATAACACAATCTAATTATATTCCAATATCAAATCTAATTATATTCTAATAATACATTCACCAAAATACTGAAAAAAAATTGTTTACAAACTTTTACATCAATTATTTACACGAATTCACATAGGATTTTCCCTTCGCAATCAACTCATCATCATCACCACTCTTCTTATTAAGCCCAAGCCTATTCTTCCTTGCCTCTTCCTCTTTAACATCTTCCTCGCCTTTGTCAGAATGATTGCATGTATCTTCGCTTTTCACCTTCTTGGAACGATTCCCTTCAGCCCCACCATCATGCATGCCTTTACCATCGATATTATCATTCAAAAACAAAGATATATTATCATTCAAAATCAAAGATAAATAAATCCAAGACTGGAAATGCCATGAACCACATGCCTTAAAATTTGTGATGCCACTCATGTCAAAGGAAGATGAACAATCTGATTATTGTAGGACATGTGAATCATCATGATTAACTGACATTTTAATAAAACAGATGCATGCCAGCAAAACAACAACAAAAAAGTACTCAATAGAAGCATCTTGTTTAGAATTAGTATGAAATGTGAGCAATAACGTTAAATACACAACCCAACCAAAAGCTTACAGGTCTAAGCAATGGATATATCAGCACCTTGATGTCCATTCAATGTGTCATTTGGCTTCTAAGCTCGCCTTGTCCCATGTCAAAACTCATTCTGACTCCTAATAATTTGGGTTGGGAAAAACTGTATATGATTCAATTTTAACTGGAATATTCCGTCTAGAATATTCCGTTTAGGATATGAGAATTTTTACTAGTGCGACTATGTCATTAATTTTCTCTTGCATACGCCAATTTAATTACAAGTAACATCAACAGAAAGGAACTTTAAAATCAGTGACATTGCTAATCAAGGCATAAATCTTGTAAGCTATTTGTGAAGCCTACCAAGACAGCTTTTGATATGTTGGCACTTCAATGTTTTCAGTTACATGTTAGTATGAAGTTTGGCTCCAAGTGCATGTCAGAGCTTTTAAAATCTGAAGCATACCTGAATTATAGGATCCAGTAAAGCAGTAATCACAGGATCAAAGTCAGGCTTCTTCCTAGATGCAGGAACCATCATGCCATCATAGGTATCAATAAGCTCAAGCAGCAAAGAAACACCTTCCCTTACTGCTGATTGTTTGCGGGGAAAGTTGTTGTATTCATTGCTGTATTCATTACAACTTCAGTCGTTACAATGAAACAAAAAGATGGCATTTTTATAAGACTCTTACACAATGAAAACAAAAAAAAGTACAACTCTCTTCAAACAAACGCAGAGATCGTTTATCGGTCTTCTGCTTGCGTGGGTCTTTTGCCTGTGACGGGGACGTCAGTATCCGTGGACCACCTGGCACTCAGATCTGTTCCGGCGTGAGATCTAGAAGCCTGAATCGTCTATCTCGGCTAAAACGAGATATCAGCTCTTCTTAGTGATTACCGGCGAAGGGTAATACTAAGGAAAAAGGGGGGGAACGGGTGATGAAGGCTCTGATGAAGACCTCTCCTCTCCTTGTTGAAGCGCTCGACCACTCTTCACTGCAGCAGGGCTTCGCCAATCTTCTCCAAAAATCCTCTCCCCGCCAAAAGTGAGGGCTAAGGGCACTATTTATAGGCAATGGGGGCACCTAGGGTGCCTAGACACCCCTGGGGTGGCACTATTTATAGGCAATGGGGGCACCTAGGGTGCCTAGACACCCCTGGGGTGTCTCCACAAATCCGAGGGGTGTCTCCACAAATCCGAGACACCCCTGGGTTGTCTCCACAAATCCGAGACACCCTAGGGTGTCTCGGAAATTCCGAGACACCTTGGGGTGTCTCGGATTTTCCGAGACACCCCTAGGGTGTCTCGGAATTTCCGAGACACCCCTGAGATGTCTCGGAATTTCTGAGACACCCCTGGGGGTGTTTTGGAACTCCTGAGATGTCCGTTAAGGTGCATTCGATTGTTTTCGCCGTAAATTCTTCGTTCGAACTCGGATTTGAGTGATTCCAAGTGCGTTGGAAGCTTGACGAAGAGTTCTATCTGCTTCAATGGTTGGATTATCTGTGGAATGAACGAGACTCGAAGGACGTTGTTCTCTTTGTGAACATCGCCGGGTTCCCGATTAGCCCGTGCCTTTGTTATCCCGAAATCCTATCAGCTCACGTAGTTCGTCGATTCACTTCAATCGTTCATCGACATCAATCGAACTCCCGTGAATCGGATCGTGACGTTCATCGTCGCTCTTTAACACTGAACCGTTCGTGGAGACCTATAGGCAATTTTCGATGCCTACAAATACCCCCTCAAAAGCGTTCCGGACTCGTTTCTTTTATAGAAGAGGCTGGAATACTTTGGACATGATTGGTCTAGCCTTCAGTCGACGTAAGGACCTGTAGTTAGCTTCAACTCTTGGCTCCTTCGATTTTCGGTCTATTCGATGCTTTGACGAATAGCCGAAGTTCTTTCGGCGCTGCGTTTATCGCTTGGCCGTCGTCGGAGTCTCGAGTCTGCAGCTGATGAATTGAGTTTGGCTCGTGTCATTGAGTTGACCTTGAACTACCTCCGTCACATTGTGTTGACTTAGGGTTTCAGATCATCGTGTGTTGACTTTTTGTCGCAACGCGTTGACTGGCGTTGACCTAGGGTTACGCGTTGACCGGCGTTGACCCTAGGGTTTTGAATCGTCGAACGTTGATTAGTGTGGATTTTGAATCCTCGATAGTTCTTTCATTGCAACGCATTGATAGGCGTTGACCTAGGGTCACGCGTTGTCCGACGTTGACCTTAGGGTTTTGAACGTCGTACGTTGACTTTTTGATCGCAGCGCGTTGACTGGCGTTGACCTAAGGTTACGCGTTGACCGGCGTCCACCCTAGGGTTTCGAATTGTCGAACGTTGACTTTTGTCGCAACGCGTTGCTTGGCGTTGACCTGGGGTTACGGGTGACCGGGGTTGACCCTTAGGGTTTCGAATCGTCGAACGTTGATTTGTGTTGCAACGCGTTGACTGGCGTTGACCTAGGGTTACGCGTTGATCGGCGCTGACCCTTAGGGTTTCGAATCGCCATTAACACAGTTTATACTCGTACGTTTGCTGGAGTATACACAGTTTAAGCTCTTAAGGTATTGGAGCAGGGCGGTCCCGAATGTTGGGGCTGCAGGACCAACTGTTAAAGCTAATTCATCTGTATGTGTGGATTTTATCCTGAATTTGTTGGATGCTCAAGTCACGGGACCAACTAATGAAGCTGATGCGTCAGTGACCCTCGCATTTATAGGATTTTTGGCAAACCCTCAGCCATCAACGGGTTTGATGAGCCTTTACCGACTACCGTTTGAGTCGGGCTAGTATGCGGATTGTTGACGTTAAGCTAAGAGAGTTAACGCTCTTAGTGCTACGATATTGAATACGTAGACTTCGTCTTTCTCCTATGAAAAGACTAAACAGCAACGTGTATGAGACGTTGACTTAGGATTTTTGGCAAATCCTCAGCCTTCAACGGATTTGACGTGCTCTTACCGACTACCGTTTGAATCGGGCTAGCATGCAGATTGTTTAGATCCGTTCTGCACATAACGTTATGCTAAAAAAGTTAACTCTTTTAGTGCTACGATATTGAATACGTAGACTTCGTCTTTCTCACGGGAATAGACTACCCGGCGACACGTGTTAGGTGTTGACTTTAGGATTTTTTGGCTAATCCCCAGCCTTCAACGGATTTGATTAGCCTTTACCGACTACCGTTTGAGTCGGGTTAGCATGCGGATTGTCTCAATCCGTTCCGCATGTAACGTTGTGCTAAGAGAGTGAATTCTCTTAGACTTTGTGCTATGATGTTGAATACATAGGCTTCGCCTTTGTTACGGGAATAAGCTACCCGACAACACGTGTTAGGTGTTGACTCATCCCTTCTTAGGCTTCGGGATGAAATTCCCCAGACTGGAATTCTGGTGTCTTCTTCAATCGGTAAAAGACTAAACCAGCAACACGTGTTAGGCGTAGGCTTATCTCTATTTAGGAGTCGAGATAAAATTCCCCGTGCACCAAATGCCCGGACTGGAAGTTGAGAATTGTGTCTTTCCTAAGAGCAAAGACAGACTGAGAAACGGGAGAGGAAGAATTTTATATTCTATCTCCCGGTGCTGAAGAGGAAGAATTTTATATTCTATCTTCAGCTGGAAAGGAAACTCGAGGTGGGATTTCCATCCCCAGAATCCGGAAGGATGAAACTAAGAGTGGGATCTCCACTCCGAGAATCGGAAAAATTCGGATAACCCTAACTGTCGGAAGGTTTGATTACCCGATTTGGAAGTGGACCTCTCGTTCATTGGGGGAATCGAGAGGGGATTTTGGCTTTGGCCCTAACTTTTATAGGTTTGACCAGAAAGCAAAGAAAGTGGAATACGGGTAGCAAAGACAGTGCCAACTCGCATTATCACTCACAGGGAGACTTTAATGCTAGGTGATTATGACCTAACATGTTGAGTCTGAGAAATACCAATGACTGGCAGATGGAAATGTTGGTGGATCCACTGTCGTTTAATTTGATCAGCGGATGGTTTGGTGAGGAAAGATTAACCTATCAGATGATTAGATCTCATCTCATAAAAATAACTCATAAGAGTTAGAGAATTTTGATGAAAATAAGAAGAAACATTCTGACCTTCAGAGTTCGAATGTAGATTTCTTATTCGTCAATTCCACAATGACTGGGTTATCCCTAAGAATACCCATGTGATATTCTTCCGGGAACTTCCCGATGCATTGGATTATCCACCCCCAGCTTCTCTCTTGGAACTGGGTTTGACTTTGTTATCTGACCGGGTTATCCTTAAGAATATTAGCGTAATATCCTCCAGGAACTTCCCGTCAATGGTAGGAAATAGTTTAGACTCATATACCTATTGGAGTATCAGGGAACAGTTTAACCTCATATACCGATTGGAGGGTTAAGAAACAGTTTATACTCGTATACTCTTTGGAGTGTCAGGGAGCAGTTTAACCTCTTATACCGGTCGGAGGATTGAGAAGCAGTTTATACTCGTATACTCTTCGGAGTGTTACCGTTCTCAAATGGCTTACCCTAGCGTTATGACGCCGGCTTCAACCAATGTTTGGATGCTATTCTTTAAAGTAAAGCAAGCCTTGGTGGGATGAAGGATCCTCCTGTGGTACGCGCAGTACTTCGGATCCGCAGTATCGTCAGCTTTCCCCTGATTCGTGATGGGTGGCAGCTTGATCTTGTTGTTTTCAAGAAGGGTCTCGAAGATGGCTGGAACGTCTTCGTCTTTGAATGAGTACTCTTTTTGGAGCCTCGGATCCGAATCCTTCTGTTGTCTTCGGAACTGCTGTTGTGACGTTTGATTAACGTCAATAACTGTTGCAGGTGCGTCCCCTTCATCATGAGGTACGAGACTCGAATTCAAAGGGTTAACCATCAGTTGGTTTCTCTCTACTTTCCTCCTTCCGAGGAAGCGTTCGGCCTGTTCTCCGCGTACCTTCAGCTCTCTCCAGGTATTGAGCGGCTCTACTCCCATAACGTCCAAGATGTTAATGGACAAATTGTTATGACAAGTCTGCAAGATGAATTCCTCTGTGACGGGATCCTTGCAGTTCATTGCCTGATTGCGGAAGCGTTTGATGAAGGTATCCACCGACTCTCCGTCTTTTTGTTTCTGATCGAAGAGTGTCCTGACCGACACTTCGGTGTCATCATCGAAGAAATGAGCGAGGAACATGCTTTCCAGGTCCTCCCAGCGGTTGATGCTTCCGGGCTTGAGGCGGCGGTACCAATCGAAGGCGGGCCCGCGAAGGGTGCCAACGAATGACCGAACCATCAAAGGCTCGTTGCCAGAGATCACCCCCAAGTGGGACTTGAAGTAGATTAGATGCTGAGTGGGCGAGCCCTTCCCGTCAAACGGCGTGAAGTTGATCAGGTTGAACTTCGCCGGATACGAGATCGAATCCCTGGTGGGTCCACCCCCAGTGTTGTTATTTTTAGTGGGGCCACCCCCAGTATTCTTGGGTGGTGCGTTGGCCATGACGATTTCGACCACCTCCGGCTCGCTGTTGACTGCAGCGTTCTGGGTGCGATGGTTGGACTCGACTAGCCTGTTCGACAGAGCTCGGATTCGTTGGTCGTGCATTTGTCTCATCTCTTGCATAGCCACTTCCATTTCAAACTTGAAGATTTCCTTCTGCTTAGTCAGGGCCTCTTCAATGATTTTGGCTATCTGATCTGTATTGACCATGAGCACTTCTCGAGCTTGCCCTATGCTAGACGTTGTATCGTCGGAGGCGAGTGCGGAATAAGAATCTGAGAGTTCATCATCGGAATGGACCTCTTCATGGATCCCCTGGTAGTCATTATATCCGACGGCTTCTAGCTGAAGCTGAGCTATTCCCGAATTGACTCTGCTTCCTGGAGAGAAATTAGGGTCGGAACCACTTGAAACAATTGGAGATCTTCCCTTGTTGACCATGTTGATGGTAACTTCTGGGAATTCATCATCTCGAGCAACCGATCTTCTTTGGTGGAAATGCCCTGATTTGGGCTTCGTCGTTCCATCGAAGATTCTCTCGAATATCGAGACCCTCTGCGGAGCGGTCTTGGGACAGCTACACGTTGATAATACTGCCCTGATAAATTTGGTACACGGACAGTGAGAGTCCGCTTCCCGGGTACTTCTCTTTCGAGATTCATTCGCACCCCCAGCCTGATAGTACAACTCATCGACGTTGCGGTCGGAGTAACCTATCGGCTGGTCCCATGGGTTCTCAGGTATAACGCGTTCGTCTGTCTGACGCATTTTCCTCTGAGTAAACATTGCCTTGTTGGCATCTACGGGAGTCACACGTTTGGAATCACACCTTTGTGAGGGTGAAACCTTAACGGGCTCCTGATTTTCTGCACGCATCGCCAAGCAGGTCGTTGCAGCACTCAATTTCTTAGGAGGTCGTGTACGACCCCCAGTCCGGATGTTGGCTCGAAGCTCCTTCAACGATCTGGGGCTTTCCTTAACAAGCGTTTTTCCTCGATTCTCGGGTAGAGCACCGATACGATTGTTCAAAGGATTCCTAAACTTGAGGAAATCTGCGCTGCGGCAGGGCTTTAACGGAGGGTCGGGATCTGAAGTTGACGAAGGCCGGAGAGCAACGTCGCCTGCTTTTGCCTTAGGCGCTGATTTGGCCTTTGGCACCCAAACTCGTTTAGATTTCGGCGATCCCTTAACTGCCTTTTCCCTTTGCGTTTCTTGTGCTTTTCGCATAAGGGTCCGGGCATGCGCACGCAAGGCGCGGCGCTTCTGGATTCGCTCCTCGAGAGTAGAACGAGTTCTTTTGACACGAACCCATTTGTTCGTTTCTGCTTTGGAGGAGGGGTTGGTTGTTCGCCGTTATTGCTCTTGGCGTTGTCTGGATTTTAGATCCACATTATAGCGGATCCCATCCATCGGCTCCAAAGCATTGGCCAGCTGACGAGCAAGGCGTTGACGCCGTCTTTGGCGTGCTCTCTTTGACAATGCTGGAGCGTCTTCAATAGCCATGTCCTCGGCGGAGGAGAAGTCCGGATCTGCGGTCTCGACCACGTTGGACGACGCGGGGACGTCACGTGGTGCAAGTGCAGAGGAGGCAACGGGGTCTTGGATCTTCGAGCCGAAGGTCCTGCAAACATTTCTGGAAGAGGTTACCTTTATGCGCCTGTTCGGAGAGGCGGATCTGGAGGAGGAGGAAGAGAGGCCTTCTTTGAACTGTTGTTGATCGAGCTCGTGTTCTTCATTCACCCCGATCTTGAGTGCTGGTTGCGTCACGACGGCGTCGGTTGCGATGCCGTTGGCTCCCACTGTGGTCGCCAGCTTGTTTGCGGAAAAAGTTGCTGTATTCATTGCTGCATTCATTACAACTTCAATCGTTACAATGAAATAAAAAGATAGCCTTTTTATAAGACCGGTACACAATGAAAACAAAATAGATACAACTCTTTTCAAACAAACGCAAGATCTGTTCATCATCTCTTGCTTGCGTGGGTCTTTTGCCTGTGACGGGGATGTTGATATCCGTGGACCACCGGGGCACTCAGATCTGGTCCGAGAAAATCGGGCAGAGTTTCGTCTATCCGCGGGGGATTTTAGAAACTCTGAACCTCGTCGATCCGCGTGGGATCTCAGAAGTGTAAAGCTTATGTCTCGGCTAAGACGAGGCACTAGCTCTCCTTTGTATCACTCGAAAATTCTGAGACACCTTGGGGTGTCTCGGAAATTTCCGAGACACCCCTAGGGTGTCTCGGAATTTCCGAGACACCCTAGGGTGTCTCGGAAATTCCGAGACACCTTGGGGTGTCTCGGATTTTCCGAGACACCCCTAGGGTGTCTCGGAATTTCTGAGACACCCCTGGGGGTGTTTTGGAACTCCTGAGACACCCGTTGAGGTGCATTCGATTGTTTTCGCCGTAAATTCTTCGTTCGAACTCGGATTTGAGTGATTCCAAGTGCGTTGGAAGCTTGACGAAGAGTTCTATCTGCTTCAATGGTTGGATTATCTGTGGAATGAACGAGACTCGAAGGACGTTGTTCTCTTTGTGAACATCGCCGGGTTCCCGATTAGCCCGTGCCTTTGTTATCCCGAAATCCTATCAGCTCACGTAGTTCGTCGATTCACTTCAATCGTTCATCGACATCAATCGAACTCCCGTGAATCGGATCGTGACGTTCATCGTCGCTCTTTAACACTGAACCGTTCGTGGAGACCTATAGGCAATTTTCGATGCCTACACTGATGGTGGGGATAAATCAACTTGAACCAAAGGATCAAGAAGTTAATTTCATTACAATGCAATTAAAATTAGGTTGAGATTCCAAGCACAAAACAAACAAGCAGACCTGATGGAGCCATCCTAACATATCTCCTACATAACGCAAGGGATCCTGATTGAGGCAATGTTGCCTGATAAAGTGCAGATTTTAAGTAAGACTAGATTCATATAATGGAAAGAAAACATATTTTACCAAATCTAATATATTTGATAAATTTAACGAATAATTTTTCAAAACAGGCCGATTTAGCTTTTTATTTTTCAAAATCGACCGTTTTTTTTTTATTTATCAAAATCATCCCCGGTTTTGTGATTAGCAGGTTAATCACTATTCTAAATAGTCGGGGTTGCCCCAACTATTTAGGAGGGTGTTAAACCCTAATTAAAGACCTTAAACCCTAAAAATTAATATCCTAATTAGTCGGGGTTGGCAACCCCGACTATTTAGGATAGTGATTAACCTGCTAATCACAAAACCGGGTCGATTTTGATAAATAAATAAATAAACGGTCGGTTTTGAAAAATAAAAAGCTAAATCGGCCTGTTTTGAAAAATTGTTCTAAATTTAACACATAAGCTAACAACTGGCAAATTTTAATTAAAAAGACATATCATTGAACACATAACATTACCTGTGAATGATGGCAACATTAATCTTCATAGCCTCTCCATAAACATTGACTAAGAAAAATGAACGACAATTACTCTTCTCTCAATTTCTTTTACATATCATTATTACTTAACTCGTTCTGAGTTTGGCCTTCATTAACAAATTTTGTCGACATTTCAACTTCCATAGGTACAATTACTTTCCACATCGGTTGTCATTTTGTCGCTAATTTAATGTGAACCGGAAAAAACACATCCCGACCCATGAAAAAATAGAGCTTTATGGCAAAAATAAGTTAAGCTTAGTTATTTTTTCTTCCTCCTTACTATTCAGTTTGCAACAGAGTCTGAACTCCTCTCATTCATGCTTAATGTTTTTCAGTATCCGCATCGTGAAAACCCTAGATATACTTAAAAATAAAAGAAGTATAACAATTACTAGAAAAATAAGAGGAAAACTCTAGTTTTACTTGCAACAAAAACTAAAGGATAGAAGAGTTACATTTCACCTGAAACCCCTAGATTCATCCGAATCTGCCGCAAAAAGAGAGAGAGAGAGAGAGAGAGAGAGAGAGAAACTACTGTGATTTCAAAACAATGGAGAAGGAGGAGGCAGGACGGGGTCCACTCCTGGATCATGAGAAGGACGGAGGAGGAGGAGGCCGAGGTTCGAGCGGAGGAGGCGAAGCTCTCACGGCCGGGGCTGAGGCCTAGGCTACGGAGGTAGAGGTAGGGGTTCGAGGAGGAGGATGCTTGGCGGCGGCGATTGTATTCGCGGAGGCGCTCTTCGGTGAAGGAGGTGGAGGCCGAGGGTTTTAGGGTAAGGGTTTTGGAGTTAGGGCTGGCCATCGTTGAGAGGGGAGTGAGGGAGGGGAGACATTGGAGGAGGTTTTGGAGAGAGTAGGGTTAGGGTTTTGATGGGAACAAGGAGAGAGGGCGAGCTTCACGATGGTGGATTGAGTTTGAATTTGGGGAAGAAGTTGAGCGAGGTGGGGATCAGGATTTTCTCTCAAAAGCGGGAGAGGGAGAGGGATTTGGAGATAGGGATTTGGGGCTGAAAGGGGGAATGGAAAAAATATGGTGGGAATTTTCAAATTTATTTTTAGGGGGGGGGGGGGAAATCATTTTAGACGGAAAATTCCGTCTAGATTGTAATTTTCCGTCTAAAATGTTTGGCCCATTTAAAAAAATAAAAAATAAAAGAACCGTCTAGGATGCTATCTAGACGGAAATTTTATTCTAGAATGTTTATTCTAGACGGAATATTCTAGACGGAAATTTTCCGTCTGGTTTAATATAAAACTAGACGGAAAAAAATCCGTCTAGAATATTCCGTCTAGGATATGAGAATTTTTACTAGTGTGCTCCCCTCTAGCGTCGTCGTCGAGGAGGCTGTAGCCGCAACTTTGTCGCTGTAGGCATGTCCCTTCTTTAGGGAGAAGTGATATATGCTTCCTGAATTTGAATTTGATTGTAGAACGAATCTATTAGTTTTCTCGTTAATAAATGAATGAAATTAGTGGAAATACCTCTTGCTTGTTCAAAAATTAGTAGAATTAATGAGCAATATAAGAGGGTGGTTTTCTAGTCATATTTTTATACTCTCAAGAAAACCAATCTAAAGATAACCACTAACAGGTAGAAAACTGAGCATTGACGACGGGGTATTGACGACAGATTTGAAATCCATCGCCAATACAAACATTTGCGATGGAAAGATACATATGTTATCAGATTCTTATGTTAAAATGTTTTTAATTAATTAGGAATTCTATGTTAGTTTTTAAATTTATTTATTTTTATTCTTTATGCTAGTAGATTCGATGAACTCCACTACTCTGGGCTTCATTTACGGATGGACTTGAGCCTGTAAACATCATTAATGAATCTGAGAGGAGATAAATTAGATTTAATCACTAAAAATCGGATGAAAATTGTTTGGATAGAGTTCTCTTGGAGTTTTTTATAAGGTTAAGAGGAGAAAGAGCCGTCAAAATTGAGTTTGAGCGAATATGATATAACAGGTCCTGTGTTCGAACTCTTGGATCGCCACTACTTTCTTTTTTTTTTGAAATTTTTACATATATACCCAAGCATTGTATATATTTGTAAATACCCCCCCAAAGCATCATTTTACTAATTTCCCCCTCTAAATTGTCTTTTCCATTTAAGCTAATGTCTCAAATTGATGATGCCAAATGAAAGCGAGCAAATCTCGGCTATTTTATCATAAGAAATAGCTAGCGTTATCCAGTCTATCGCCTAAGAATATGAAAGAAATGTACTTTAACATTAATAAAAGGAAACAGTAAAATATAAATTATAAATAATAACTTTTTTAGGTATCAAGTTGACATCAACCATTTTATTAATAACCAAAGTTGACTTAACATTCTGTCGATATCTTACATTCTATCTCTAATGCAGAACAACAAACAAAAGTAGAAGAATAAAGCAGAGAAGTGCATCTTTTTTCTAACTTAGGCATCAAGAAGAACATAAGCATTGTTTGCCACTCTCACTCATTGCTCTTAATTCCGTTGGCTCTTCATAATTGAGCCTCTTTTTTAGGAATCAATTTGAAACTCTTACTAAACCCTAATAACTTTGGGAATTACGAAAAACCTCAAACATTTTGATCTTTTTCACTTAACGGCACGTAATGACTACTTTGTAATGTTTTTTTTTTAGAAAAAAAAAGAATGGATTATCACAAAGATAATCCAGCCAGCTAAATTAGACTACTTTGTAATGTTTATGTGACAACCACTGTTTGAAAGCTTAAAATATGTGTCTAAGTCGTCGTGGGGATTATGTTAAAGAAAATCAGAACTTTTTGCTGGTTTTCTAAGGTTTCCAGCTTATTGGGTTAATTTTAGCGAATTTTTCTTTAAAATTAATTATTTTACTAGGTATATTAATCCCAACTTCCAATTGAAATTCATGGCTCGGCTTAAAAATTTCCACTGCAAGATTATACTCACATTATATAGCTCCAGATAAGTTTAACCTGTCGCACATCATTCACTGTAAACTATGGTTTCCCTTGTATTTATTTACAAATCACTAGATTTTTGTTAAGATAACAAAACATACGGCTCCGAATTTATCGACCACCCCAAATATCATTAACTGTAAAACTATGATTACCCTCGTGCGTGTGAATTATTCATGACTAATCACTAGATTTTCGTTAAGATAACAAAAAGATGACCCTGAAATCATTGACCGGGCCAAGTCGAAAAGCAATCCGAGCCGTGACGTGTCATCACAAATTAATTAGTTGTCCTTAACAATGGATCAGGAACTAATTAAGGGATCCGCGCGCCATTAAACATGTCTTTCCTTTTTCCGTGGGCTTCGCTAGTACTCATTACACCGTGATCTACATTAAAGCAGAGCTATGATTATTTCTCTTTCTTTATTAGTATATGAGGACGGTTAGGTCGATCGGTACCAGCCGTCTCTATCTTTCCGAGTTAAAAAAATGAAAGAAAAGAAAGAAAGAAATGCACCGGCCACCATGATCTTGACAAAAGCATAGATACATTTTCGCATAAATACATGCACATATACATGCATGTAGGCGTTTGAGAGCTCGTTCAATTACAACTCTTCCCCGCCCCGCTCCCTCCCTAAATTATTCAGCTACATGATGAATAGGAGTTT
>NC_033796.1:4018852-4021052 GCF_001876935.1 Asparagus officinalis
TCTTATGTCAGACATGTTTTTATCAGTGAAGGATAATTATATTTGAGCGTGCAGAAAGAATGATGAATTTAGATAAGAATTAGAGCTTAAGGTTTACGGTTAAAATTGGTTTTTAGCATATATATTTAGTTAAAATGAATAATAATAACTACTATATTACTCCCTCTTGTATTACTTCTAAAGTACAAGAGAGAAAAATGTGGACTCCATTGTTGAGTTATCAAATTTTAAAAAGTTATGAAGAATGGGCCCCATGTTTTTTTTCTATTGCATTGTAGAAATAGTGGTAGGAGTAGTATTGTAGTTTATCACTACTCATTTCTAGCTATTATAAATAAGACCTTCTGATTGGGCCGGATTTCTCCCAAACATTATCTATTATGTTGAATTTCCCTCTAAATTTTAGTTATAACTAATATCTTAGGTATTATTTTTACTAATATTATTATTTGCAGGATTTTCACGCACTATCATTTTGCCTAAGGACTATATATAGCTCGCCTAATTTTTGAAAGTCTTATATGCAAAAAAAAAAGAAAAAAAAAACTGTTTCTTTTTTTTTTTGAGCTGAAAAAAAAAAAAAACTGCTTCTTTGGTTTCACTGTGAGCCCGTGACTTCAAAATCCAAAGAGAGGAACTTCAATTCTGACATCTGACCCTCGTCAGAACTTTGGACTTGTAATCACAATCCACGTTATAAATTCGTTGAAGTTGAGAGAATTATAATTGATCTTATAATTAAGGTGACATATAATCCTTAAAAAGGTGGGTATACCGAATAATATATAACCATCAACTTTTGTAAGGGAAGGGGGAATTTAATTAAACATTTTAATTAAAAGAGCTAGGAGAAAAGCTGGAACTAAATAGGATTAGGGAGTAGCCGCTTAATTCTTATATATATACTTCGGTTGGCTACTGCAGTTTTTTATAGAAAAAAGGTCAATTATTACCAATCATCACAGATCGACACATCGCCATTCTAACAATGTTCCTTGAACCTTAAGATTTCTTTGTTATTAATAAATGGTCCAAGCATCGTGTATAAAAAAAAAAGATATTACTAAACAAAAGGGCGGATTAATAAAAGAATTTACTGTTAAAGCTATTCAGAGATTTGATCACGAAGCGAGACATGTGGTCCGGAAAGGCATTTGCAAAATTATAATGCAGTCCCTTATAAATAACTTTGTAAAAACAGCTTAGTTCTCTTTTCGTGCTTACAATTCATGTGGTTATGAATTCCGTCTTTTTGTTTTAAATTTTTTTATGATTTATTTTTTAATTTAAATTTTGGAAAGATACGAAGGGTAAAATCGTCACAGACCATAGATACATGTCCCCACATTAATTATCACTCTAAATGATAGTGCTAAAGTTTAATTAGTAGCAAATTGATTTGTAGAAAAAGTTGGTGAGAGGACTTGGCTGTAAAGGGAGCGATCATGTGATTACAACAGGCTATGTTTGTCTAAAACAAAATAGATGGTTTTATCTAGAAATAATCAATGTACCTTGTAGCTTTACACACAAAAGGAAAATATCATCTAAATCAAGAAATTAAGCACAGGAAAAGGCTTCATCTACTTCTAGACTTTGACATTCACAATATTATTATCCCATTTATACCCGATTCATAGAGGATAATGTTTTTCAGCGTTCGTGGCACCGAAAGTATAGGAGAGAGGGGGCTATGTGGAACTCAGTGACTCAATCCTACGAAAATTTAGGATTGAAGAGTTACATCCAAACATCCCGAGGGCCAAAAGACAATTTGAGCATAAAAAAAAAAGACAAAAGAAGACGAGCCAAGACGCTGGGGGTGAAGAAGTCCCGTCCCTTCCCCGTGATTTTCCAGCTAAAAGCCAAAACCCCGCACCATCGATTACAGTGATTAGAAACAACGGACAAAGCTCTCTACGGTCTCCTCACAAAAGTATCGCCATTAAATACTGCACAAAAATGAAGAGAAGATTTTTTAAAAAAAAAATACAGCCAGCCCCTCTCCCCTTTATAAACCCCCCCTAAGCAATCAGAGAGAGAGAGAGAGATACAAATACAATCAAAACTGAGGAGGAGAAGAAGCAGCAGGAGCAGCAATGAGAGGTCGACCAAGGGCAGGAGCTCCTCCCACCGACCTCCTCGTCTGCTTCCCCTCTCGATCTCACCTCGCTCTCACCCACAAGCCCGTCAACAGCCC
>NC_033796.1:4021262-4036808 GCF_001876935.1 Asparagus officinalis
AGACGTGACGAACTTCCTCGGCGCCCTCCGGAGCCTCAGGCTCAGCATGCAGTGCTTCGGGTCTTTCAGCGGCGCCGTCGACTGCTGCTCCGATGAAGAAGAGGAAGACGGCGAAGAGGAGGAAGAAACCGGCGGTGGGTCCCAGTCGAGAAGCGTGTTCTCCAAGTGGTTGAGGGTGTTGGAGGAGGAGAATCGAGCGGAGACCAAGAATGGGGGGTTAACAGAAGAAGATGAGGAGGAGGAGGAGGAGATTGAATTGCCTCCGAAGAACGCGCTGCTGCTGATGAGGTGCCGGTCGGCGCCGGCGAAGGGGAGGGAGGAGGAGGAGGAGAAGGCGGGGGATAAAGAGGAGGAGGAGGAGAGGTTGATGCTGATGAGTTACGCGCCGGATTTCTTCAAGCTGTCGACGGAGATTGCGAAGGAGACTTGGGTCGTGGGGAGTGCGGATCCATTGGCGAGGAGCAGGAGTTGGAGGAGATGAGGCGGAGGAGGAAGAGGGCTTGAAAACAATAATAAAGGATGGTGTTATTGCAAATTTTTGAGGTTTTTTTTTCTTTTCTTTTCTTCTTCTGGGGTTCGTTTGCTTTGTTTTTTCCCCGTCTTCTTCGGTTGATCTGTTAATTTGTAATTTATGTACAGTCTTTTGTAATTTATTATGTATTTCTTTGTGTTTGGTGTTGTTTGGTGAATTCCAAGTGAGCGAGTAATATGCTTTTTAGCATAGGTTACGTTGTGAGGGGAAACAAGAAAGTTGTGTATAACTGTTCGTTTTGGCCAAAAAAACTGGGAAATCAAACTTTAGGAAACCTATTTCCTATTATAATTACTTTGAAGTTGTTTGGTTGGTTTAAAAAAAAAGGAAATTATAGAATAGGAGATGAGATGAGATGAGTTGTCACCTTATTATTGGATGATGTGAGTGATTTTTTTAAAAACTTGTTTTGAGGTTGTTTGGTTGGTTAAAAAAATAAGGAAATGAATTGGAGGTATATTATTGGATGATGTTTTGAGGTTGTTTGTGTTTGGTTCGTTTTTAAAAATAAGAAAATAGATGAGATGAGATGAGTTGGAGGTATATTATTGGATGATGTGACATGTACTTAAGGAAATTAATTTCTTGTTTTTTTTGAGGAAATGGGTGGAAAGGAATGTTTAATGAGATGAGATGAGTTGTCACAATATTATTGGATGATGTGTGTGATTTTTAAAAATAAGATAAAATGAGATGTGATGAGTTGGATGATGTGACACATTTCTTGTGTTTGGTTTATTTTTAAAGGTAAGAAAGGAGATGAAATGAGATGAGTTGGAGGATAAAAATAATATTTTATTGGATGTTGTGGGTGAGTTTTAGGGATGAAAATGGATAAAAATATTATTTTATTGATTTCCTTGTACCGATTTCCTTTTCTTGGTTTTTAGGAAACCAACCAAACAGCTTTTTAGGAAGGACAAACGAAAAAGAAAATGTCACGATCCTGATTCTGGGGAATAACCATGAATGATATATCTTAATTTAGTAAAGTAAAATGACGTTTATCAAGCATTACAAATTATTCATAGAAATGAGTTATAGGAGTGAGCTCAAGGGTTGCTTGGTTCGCTCAAAAGACCCCCGAAAACTCATTTCCTCCATTTGACAACAGTGTCACCTCAACAAAACTCATTTTAGGGTTTTCTTTTCTCCGCTTTGGTTCGTTTCTCCTCCTCATCCCTCTAGCCGCGAAAACCCTCTCCACCTCAGCTCTACGCTTTCCCCCATTTCCTTCGAAAACGAGAGAAAATCGGTGTAAAATAGCCCAAAATCTGTACTATTGTCAGATCTGAAGTTTATTTGGGCAAAACTTGTTGATAAGGGGGCATCCATTCGGGCCCAAGGCCCGGGCCTGGGTCCGGGCCCGGGCCGCATCGTTGGCGCCCGCACCTGGCCAGGGTAGTTTGGTCGGCCCGGGGCAAACGGTCACACAAGTGACCGTTTCCCGGCAAATGTCGGCCTTAACGGCTATAAATGGCCATTTTTGACCTTTTGACCGTTTTTCCCCAAAAAAACGGTCAAAAAACGATAAAAATCTGAGGGTATTTTAATAATTTGTCTAGGGGGTTACCTTTATAAATAGAGGGGATTTTTACTTATTTTTCTCATCCAATAGTCATCTGCTTCTCTCTAATACTCTCTAATAATCGCTTTAGCTCTCTAATTATTCAATCAAATGGCTTCCTCATCTAATTATGAAGCGCAAAACCTAACTCCCGAAATGAGTCCTCCTACTACAAGAGGTACAACTACTCCTATTACTCCTACCGATGTTGATCCTGAATCCAGTGGTGATGATTCTACTACACCAAGAGCTCCTAAAAGGCAGAGATCCGATGTGTGGAATTTTTTTGAGAAGATAGACGTCATCAGGGATGAACACGGTAAGCTTCTCACCTAGAAGGCTAAGTGTGCGTTGTGCGGTCATATTTTTTAAGCTCATCATAAGAGCGGCACCAACCACCTCAAACGCCATTTAGATAAACACAATAAATGTTAGACTCCTCAAGGTGATATCCGACATTCTATGCTCTTCCAATCATCATCTTCTGGTAGTCTCGGTAGTTAGAATTATGATGCAGCCCGAGCCAGGAAATGCGTCATCAAGTTTATCATTCTTAAATATATTCATTTTAAATTAGTAGAAGATGATGAATTTGAATATTTATTTACAGATGGTTTTTACCCCGTATATAAAAAAATTTCTCGTCAAACTTGTCAACGTGATATTTTAAAATATTATCAGGAGGAATAATGGAAAATAATTTCTTATTTTCAAAATTTAAACTGTAAATTTTTTTAACGTCTGATATTTGGACATCTAACGCACAATTTGGTTATTTATGTATCACAACACACTGGATTGATAAAAATTAGCAAATGTTTAAAAGAGTTATTTCCTTTATTGTATTTTAAGAGTCACATACTGGTATTAATGTTGTAAATTTTAATAATTGAAGAACTTTTGAAATTAGAAATATCAGAAAGAATATTTTCTCTTTCACTAGATAATGCAAGTAATAATAATGTAGATGTTGATTTTATCAAAACATCTCTGTCATTGTCATGTCATGGTGATCTTTTTCATATTAGATGTATCTGTCATATCTTAAATTTAATTATTCAAAGTGCATTTGGTGAAGTTAAACCCATGATAGAAAAGGTTAGGTCAGTAATTTATGCTCATAATTGTTTGCTTCGAAAGTTATTTTGTCCATTGCGGAACTCATTATAACTTTGGTCGTTATAATAAGTTCAAAAAAAAAGAAAGACTTTTTATAAGTCTCCTTACACGATAAAAATAAAAAGGTTACAACTCTCTTCAAACACACAGAGGACGTTTATCATTCGCTACTTGCGTGGGGTCTTTGCCTGTGTCGAGGTTTATCCGTGAACCATTACGGATCAGATCCGATCGATTGGAATAAAAGATTAATACTCTTGCTTCACAAAGAAAACAATCACAGAAGTAAATAATCTCAACGAAGTGAGATGTACTACGCTTCTCGAGATCAAAACCAAGTTTGCTATCAAGGAATGCTGGCACGGATCTCAGATCTTTTGAACAACTCCCTCTTTACGTTGGAATTCGCCAAGATCTGCTAGCCCTCCTCTGAAATTCGTGGATTGCACTCTCCAAACCGACATCACCTCGCCCTCTCTGATAGAATTCCAGATCCCCCGAAATAGGGCCCTAGGCTCAAGAATTCTAGATCTGTACAAATAAAGGCCATAGGGCTATATTTATAGGCTTCGGGAGCTTTGTTTTTGAATAAGAACGGCCGATTCCCTTTTATCTTCAGTTATAACCACTTTACTACATTCTAGGATTACTTCAGATCAGTTGGAACAAGATCCTAACGGCTAACAGGCGAAAACAGCTTCGAAACGGCTTTTTAAGGTTGGGAGACACCTTGGGTGTCTCGGCCTTGGCCGAGACACTTGCAGTGTCTCCTGCTAAGGCTCGGGCACTGGTCAAACGCGTCGTGGTCATTTTTGCTATATTTTTATCGTTCGAACTCGGAATTATGCAATTTAAAGTGCGTAGGAAAGCCAACAAAGAGATCTACAAGATCTTATGGTTGAATCACATTTGGAATGGACGAGACACGAGGGGTGCTTCATCTTTCATGAGCGAAGCGTAACTCCTGAACGGCTCGTATCTTTGTTATTTTGTTGTTCTGTTGCTTCATATGATTTGTCGACTCACTTCATGCGTTTGTCGACGTTAGATAAACTTGTTTGAATCGGATAGTGACATTCATCGTCTTCTCTTTACTTCGAGCTACGTACGGAAACTCATAGGTAATTTTTGATGCCTACACCGACAAAAGTAGATATTGTTTTGACATGCACGGTACTTCATAATTTCATTATAACTGTTGATCCAAGTGATGAACTACTCAACGAGTCTGACTTTAATAAAGATATTGATAATGCGGTGACAAATGAGAATGATAATAATTTAATTAATTTTACTAAAACTCAAACCCAAAGAGAGCAAACTGAATCAAGAAATAAGTGGAAGACTCTTAAGGATGACGTTGCCTGGGCGATGTGGGTTGACTACTGTTGTAAGTATAATCATGGTATAACCACTAAGACTTAATTTTCATATATATTATACTATTTATAATCATGAATGCACTCTTTAACTCTATGTTTTGTTTTTTCCATTTATTATGTTTTTCTTTTCATTCTTGTATTCATGATTTGCTTATTTTAAAAATTGTATTGTATCTAACTCTCTCTATTGAATTAGTAATGACTGATAACACATTATTAAGTGGGAGAGATAACAATGATGATGTTGACTAGGTTCTGAGCCCTCAGCTATAAAGTTCATAAACATGTGGCTAGTATATTTTTATGTGATATCAACAAATATTTTCACATGATTTTTAGTCTTAAAGTTCATTCAAATTTAAACATGCATAAAATAGAATAGTAGTACATGATAATAAAAAAATAGTACATGTCATTGCTTTTATTTTAACGATTGTAAATAGTTTTCTAGTCCACGATACTCTCCAATACAATTCTTACTCAGATTGGCAACAGTTTCGTTGTAACCAACTTGATGTGTGTGTATTAGGAGTTGATTTTCGTTCTAGTTCTTGTTGGGTATATCTTTGCAGTAAGGACACTTTGAGTTTTCATTTCGGTCTATAAATTTTACAGCATTAGCTTTTAGCATAATTTCTGTTAATTCTATGATATCCCACATCTCATCTTGCTCTTGATTGCATCCATATTGGCAATCCATTCTTCTTCAAAGGTTTGCTTAGGTTTAGTAATCCTTCTGCGCTGGTAAAAAATATAGTAAATTAAAATTAAAATAAACAGGTCTATTTTTTATCACAAAAATTTTAAATATTCTTACCTTTGATGATTGTGCGGATGAAGTTCACCAATATCTTTACTTTTCTTACTCATATTTTTCATGGTTAGCATTTGGTATGCAAATATTACATGTTATAGATGTATATGGATTGGTACGTTTACTTGGTGGTTGGATGTTGAATCTGACAATATTTATTTGGATCGGTAAATTTTTTGCTCGTTTTGCCTATTGTTTTGAAGCGCTCATGGTTTTGAAACCTAACTGGTTTTGTTTCTTGTAGTTGACTCAACTACTCAGTCTTAATTATCTACATATTTGGTATTTCCAGGTTTGATACGATTTTCCATATCATATAGATATTTACGACTAATCAGGTTGTTTATAGGTTTTTATAGGTTTCATAAGAATTTTTCGCTAATTCAGGTACGTATTTCATAAAATTATGAATAGTCATGTTATTATAGGTTTCATGTGATTTTTCATGTAAAATAAGTATTTTCCATGTCAAATCAGGTACGTAGTTCATAACAGTTACGATAATCATGTTATTACGTGTTTCATATGATTTTTTATGTCAATCAGATATTTATGATGAATTCGGTTATTTACTGAATTTTCATGCTTTATTTGTACTTTTATTTTGGTAAGATTAACTTCCATAACGATCACAAATAATTTTATCTTTAGTGAGTGGTAAACTTGCCATGGTGACCATATACGTTTTTTCCTACACACTTCAATACCGATCAAACAAAAAAAAAGTGGAAAATGTCTAATCAACAAAAAATTTCCTTTTTTTTGATACCAATCAAACACAAAAAAGTGTATACGTTAGTTTCCCACCATGTTTTATGTATGAACCAAACCCAAACAATCTATTTCTTGAAAAAGTTTGACAAACACAAAACTTTGATTTCTTTACATGGAGTTTTGTTTCCCAATACATGGGAAACGAACCAAATAGCACCTAATAGAAAATATAGCCGCCATCTAGATCTTTTCTTATAATTATAACTCTAAATGCCCTGCGTTGTAAAATGTCCCCATCTCCACATTTTTTATGAACTGTGATTAATATATTCCTAATTATGTTAATTAATTTCACTAATTTATAATTATAACTGCATATTAAAAGAGAAATGTCAAGAGAAACACTATATACGACCTGTGGAGGGGAGATCGGCTGTTACAGAGTTCGCCGGCAGTCTCCCTCCCACGACGGCATACTTCCACATTTTTAGAGACAATAAAATTTGATTTGTAATTGTAAAAAGATGAGTTTTTTCCAACTTAGATTTTTTTAGAAATTTTTTTCTTTCAAATTTGGAGGGAAATTAGTAACTCCTACCATGCTGAAGGTGGTGCAGCCGTGTCGATGTAACGCAGTTAAAATTAAATGAGCTTGCTATAACCAGTTCTTAGCTCTAACGGGCAACAATTTCACCTAGGCTTTTGATAGAATCATAGGGTTCACTCCTAACGTGTTAAATGTTAAAAAAGAATGAAAAATCAAAATTTAACAATCTGAATATATGATATTTCCCCAATTTGAAAGGAATTAGGGACTTTGTTAGATATTACGTCAGGAGGATGCTAACAAGATCAGAAGAACAACTAGAAGAAGAACCGATGTTACAATATTATTCACAAAGTATAAGATCATCCGACAAACCATCTTACACGCCAATATAAAGTATAACAATTTTTTTCAAAGATGAGAGGGGCTGAAAAAATCAATGCGGAAGATTAAACGTATATTAGCAAATCATCGAATTTTATGCTAAACTTGCAAATACGGCGGATTTGAGTTATATACTAAAAACACTAGAAAAAATTAAATAACAAATTACTTGATTTATCTTTGCTAGTCATAATCAATTGATGGTATGAAATATGTATGATTGGAGAAAAAGAAGAAATTTCTGAAAACAGACTCAGCATAAGTTTTAATTTTCAAAATCGACTCACTTTTTTTTTATAAAAATCGACTCACTTTTTGTCACGTCAGATTAATCTCATTCCTAAACAGTCGGGGTTGGCAACCTCGACTGTTTAGGAGGTTGTTAAACCCTAATTAGAAACCTTAAACCTGATTTTTATGCCCTAAATAGTCGGCGTTGGTAACCCCGATTAATTAGTAAATGAGATTAAGCTGACGTGGCAAAAAGTGTGTTGGTTTTTGTAAAAAAAAAAGTGAGTCCATTTTGAAAATTAAAATTTGATTTGAGTCTGTTTTGAAATTTTTTTCTGGAGAAAAATATGAACGCCTCTCTTCTTCAATCTCGAAACCAAACCTCAAAAATTTAAAACAGGAAATGAAAATCGACTCTCTTTCACATCAAAATTGCCCTTCAAGGTGAATCTTTTAAACTCAGTCCAACTGCTCCCGAATCCAACTTGGGTACTCATATTGGGTTCCTCACCATCTTCGTCAGCCGAAAGTGGGCCCACCACTGTCACAAGAACCTTATTACAGGACCACGACGGCCCGACCAAGTTAACAATATGGGTCGGGCCCCTCGACGCCTGCGCAATGTTATTACAAAATTTTAAGAATTTTTTGAGTTTTGATTAATTTGGGCTTGCCATTTTGCTTCTTTGCTAGGACTTTGTGCGTTTATTTGTAATTTATGTATAGATTTTGTAGTTTCTTTTGTATTTCTTTGTGTCTGGTATTTTTTAATTTTCATTTAACGAATTCAAACTGACAGCGTACATACGTACCTCTTAGTACAGGTTACATGTGAAGGAAACATGAAAGCTATGGAAATGGAAGTATGAACTCCATGACTCTGACCATTACATAAAAAACAATACATCTTAGTTCAGTAAAGTAACATTTAGTTTATTTCAAGAAATGAAGAAGTATAAAGTTCATGAAACAGTGGAGTGTGAATTAATTCTAAAGATGAGATGCTTGAGTGAACTAGTATTTTAAAAACGGTAGATAAACATCTATTTCTAAGAAAATTAAGGTTTAAATCGTATCTCTAATTTATTGCATAAGAGTATATAAACATACATACATCCATGATTCATATAATCACATGCAAGCTAGCGCTTGCACAATTTGCGTGGATTGTTGTCAATAATGGTAGAGTGTGAGCGTACCAACATCTGAGTGTTGGAACTGGGACGCAAGTTTAGAGGCGGGGGTGAATAATATTGTTATGATTTTTTAACTAACGAATAAACAACGGAAATATGATAAGCGAAAAACTAAAAGCAAACTAACACGGTAACATACGAGATTTTTATAGTGGTTCGGATCAAAATCCTACGTGTACTCTTCCTTATCGTGAAGAGCATTCATCACTATGACCAGAGTTCACCCAAATCACAACTCGATTTGGTAGGCTTTAAAGACCACACCCTAGAATCTACCCGAAACCAGTCGTCTAATCTAACTCTTCAAAATGACCAGAAGAAATATAGCCCCAACTAGCCAAACACTCAACTATATGGCTTGAGTACACCAACCCCCAATTATCCCGACTTGAGTACATCGTCAAACTTACAAGTTTGAAATAACCAACTAAAAATAAATAATGAACAAAAAAAAACAATCTTACTAATCAATGTAGATGAAGATTTGTGAAGAAACGTTG
The DNA here is from genome assembly GCF_001876935.1 of Asparagus officinalis. Classification (NCBI taxonomy): domain Eukaryota; kingdom Viridiplantae; phylum Streptophyta; class Magnoliopsida; order Asparagales; family Asparagaceae; genus Asparagus; species Asparagus officinalis. Next base: position 4,030,249 of record NC_033796.1, read on the forward strand.
TAGCGTTGTAGGCGGAGGGCACTCCTTCCCTCTCAATGAAATTTCGATGAAAAGCGCATGGAGAAGAAGTTGAATGAGGCTTAGGGGATTAGATCAACTTTTTCTCTCTATCTCAACCCCTAGAGAAAGACCTCTCCTTTTTATGCAAATTGCCCCTCTCTCTTCTTGTTGTCTCTACTTCAAAAATGATCTCCAACCCCTCTTATATAGACTTTAAAAAAGTAAGAAATAGATATTCTAATCAGCGTTCCAATAGGAAATCAAATCAATCAACGAATGGTTAAGAATAAATCTGAAAATTTGCCAAAACATGTCAGAATAATTGATGTTGGATCATGATCATCAATGGTCCATTGATGTTCATTAATGATTAGTTGTAGTCTATTGATTAATTGTACAAGTATGGTTTTTGAATTTATCTGATTCTTGACGGTAGTCCATCAATGGTCTTTGCAATCATCGATGGTCGACTATAGATTATCGATAATCAGATTTCTAGTTTCTATTTTCTTCGATTCTTTCATATAGTACATCGATGACTTGCTTGATCATCGATAGTGCCTCTTGACCATCGATGGTTCAAAGGCTGAAATCAACATTCGTGTTCATTTTTGCATCATTTTGAACCGCAATTTCTTCGTACATGTTTATACTTAAAATATGTCATCTTACAAACATATCATTAGCAAATAAGAGTTTGTTATCAATCAAACAAGAGATATTGGATGAATAATGTTCTGCACGAAGAATGTTCTAATAGTGAGGTGTTTTGGCTTACAAAATAGAAATGTTTGTTAAGATTTGGATCGGAAAATAGAATAGTTTGTTAAGATATTACTGCAGAACAACATACCTTGTTACTAGCTGAATATATACTTGTGTCAAGAAAATGATGAGAAAGAAACTATCCAATTTATTGGGGGTTTAGTGTGATTTTGAAAGCGTTGGGATTTATTGCAAAAGAGTGAAAGTTCTTTTAGGTTTAGTGTAATTTACCCTTTTGAATATTTATTTAGTTCTTTATGTTGGTTTTTCCTCACTTAACCAATTCAAAATATTCTTGTATATTGATTTTGGTCACTTAACTGATCACAAAGATTTTTATATAGTTTCATTTATATGCATTTTTGATGTAAAGAAATAAAGAATTTTGATGTTTTCATTTAAATTTTAAAATTTGACAAGAGCCCTCGTCTTTAGAGAAATTAATATTTTCATAGTTTAATTCTTTGAACTATTTGAACTCTGCTTTTTAGCATAAATTTACTACAACTAGTGTTTTCGAATAGGGTAGATTACAATAAATCCCCAAGAACTTCCAACAATTTGCAGTCAACCCCACTAACTTTCAAAATTATAAAATCCCCAATAACTTTTTACATTGCAAAAAAAAAAAAAGTTTCCACATAAATTATAACGAAAAACAACAACATAAAAAGACATTTTAAAAATTATTGGAGATTTAGTGTAATTTATTCAAAAGATATTGAGGGTTCAGTATAATTTATCCAAAAGATATTAAGGATTTTCTACAAAAAATTATTGGGAGTATAGTGATATTTCGAAAGTATGGGGATTTATTGCAAAACACTGGAAGTTTTTTGGGATTTGGTGTAATTCACCCTTTCGAATATTTATTTGGTTATTTGAATCAGTTTGTGCATTATTATTTTATTCAATTTGATGCTTCAACTGATTCTAAATTTCTAATGAATATAGAAGGGTTAATAAAAATACCGAGAGATGTTTTGGAGAGAGCACAAAGATCCCCATTCCTCGTATCTTACGTTATTTACCATCTAAATCCTAGGAAATAGATGTACATGCTCCCTGTGGACTAATACTAGATTATATGAACAGTGGCTGTGGATAATTGTGTTGCGACATTTGAAATATTTAAGTTGAAAGTATCTTTGGATTAAGTTGGCTTCATAAAAAATCACCTGGCTCCTGTGGGTTTAAGGGTGGGGATAGGATCCCGGGGTTTTACTGGTCACTCAGGCTCAGTCCGTTATATGCTCACCAGGTCGCGTCCTTGTGGTCCACTTCCTATTCGCCCACACTGTGGGGATGAGCCCCTGGTAACAAGGGTAGCTCCTTACAAGAAATTGGGGATCACGGGGAATCGATCAAGGACCGCTGGCGGCACTCCCAAAGGGAGTAAAATTGAGCTGGGTGACCAGGTTTCCCTTGCTAGCAAAAAAAAAAAAAAAATCACCATTTTTTGCTATACATTCCGTAGGCGTTGCTTCCACGTATAAGTTTGGTACAAACCGTCGCATCCCTTCAAAACTTGAACCAGACAGATACTTACAATCTTTGTAAGATCTCACGGAATTTTTAGCTCCGAGTTGCTTCATCGAAAGCATCAATTTCTCAGAGATCAACTCTCAATGTGCGAAAAAAAATCAAGCGGCACTGTCATGAGAAATAAAAATAAAAGAAGTCGTATCAAATCATGTCAGAAGAAAAACATATCAATATATAAATGCATATGCAGAGATATATGAGAGGATATACAGTCTATTCAAAATTTATTGGAGGATAAAAGAGATTTTATTGAAAAAGAAAAGAAATAAATAACTACTCTTTGTAAAATTATAATTTTACCCTCTGGATTAATATGGAAATGAGGACATGATCCAACTTTTCAATCGTACGTTCTCACTTGATTTTTTTTTATAACAGTAGCATAAATTTCATCTAATAAAAGCATATATTCCCGCCTTCTACATTTTCCTGAATTAAATCGCGACTGTTGCACATAAAAATGTAATTAACAAATATAATGATTATCTATTTTTTTAATTCATCGAACAAAGAAATACGAATAAGCCTCATAATTAAGGAGCAATAATATTCACATACCAACATACAACGGCGTATCAAGAGAGAGTTGTGCTCTTTACAAGATCCCATCTTTTTTTCTGCAGCATTGACTTGGCCTCTGCTAATGCCTTGCTCACCTCCTCATCTCCTGGTAGTTCTTTGATCAGCGTCTCATAATCTTGAACTGCTGGTGCCCATCTTCCCATCTTGATCACAAAATACGTGGAAAAAGGATGGATTTTATCATACATACACGCCAAATACCGAACAAAGCAATTAAGTTACAAAATAAAGCTATAACCCTCTGGATTAATATGGAAAAAGGATGGCTGAGCTCCAAGTGATCCAGTTGGAATGAAGCTTTCACAGATTGTTTGTTGCGGTTTGGTGGATGGAAAGATAAGTCTTTTGTTTTCTGCTGTTGTGTATAGCATGGGGTTGTATGCAGTGTATTTGCTTGCTATGTCGGGCTTTTGTTCTCTTTTTGGGAGATTATGTCTGGTACTTTGGACATGGGGGTGTGGATTGGCTTTGTAAGTTTTTGGTTTAAACAGTAGTTCATGCTCTATGGTTGGGAGTATGTTCTTTTTTTGTAACAACCAGTTATCTTAATTTAGCTGGCTGGAATACCTTAGTGGTATTCCATCCTTTCTCTCTCAAAAAAAAAAACTACGGTTTAAAAACAACATTAGTTGCGTGTACACCTTTGGTACTATGGAACGGTTAATTATCATTTATGAGCCCTTACGTTTGAACTCCTCCACAACATTATTTCCCCACTAGATTGAGATGTCATCTATGAATCATACGACGATGAATTATTTTCTTAGTCTCAAGTTAATGGGTGATTTTTTTTTTAGATTCCAATTTAATTGAGGGAAGAGACCTAATTTTACATCATACGATCCAGATCATGACATCTCAATCTAACATGGAACGATTAACAATATTCTATAGACTTGTAAATGCTAATGAAATAATTAAGGAGATAAATGTGGCTAGATAAGTACCCCCTATACCGCAAAATAGTTAAAAGTCCATTACCTTGGCATTGCAATGAGCTCTCCTCAACCGAGCTTTTGCATAAGACGGCCGGAGCTTAAGAGCAGCATTGCAATCTTCTGCTGCCCTCTCCCACTGTGCGAGCTTAGCTTGAGATGCTGCCCGGTTGCAGAGAAGAATGGCGTTTTGGGGGTCGTGACCTAATCCTTCTCCATAGGCTAAGCAAGCCTCATTGAAATTTGAGACCTTGAAGAATTCGTTGCCTTTAGACCGAGCAAATGCTACTGCTTTTGTTCTCCTCAGAACTGCCGTTATCTCCTGGTTATTTCTGTCAAGTTGCATTGCCCTTTGAGCTGCTGAAACTGCCTCGTCGAACCTATGACGGTCGTAATTTGATAAAATGGTTGCTTAATTAGAGTATAAAATTATAACTCTCAATTGTTATGATAACATGGAAATTTTGGTATAACAGAAAAGACTCTAAGATGAGATATCAAAGTAATCCAAACTCAAATCACGCCAACTACACATTTAAAGAGAAAATTTTCTAATTTGTTGTAATGTTTACTATTTTTGTGCAAATCAACAATTGAAAATCTTGTCATCTAAGGCAAAAAAAAAAAAGAATTTTTTTTTTTTTCAAATTGGACTCTCTTGAATTGAAACAAGTTCAGATTTAGGACTGACCTTCCTGCAGCCATGTCTACTTGAGCTCGAATCATGAGCATGTATCCGTTTACAGGAGCCCCAAAAATCTTTGTAGATGCATTGACATCTAATTTAGGCGCACCATTTAGTACTGCATCGGCCTCATCATGCTTTTGGAGTCTCATCAGCGCCTCTGCTTTCCATGAAAATGCCTTTTGTAGCGTAAAAGAACGATCGTGTAAGATTGAAATTGAACAATTATGAATCCTTATGAGCATTCAAGTTTCTCAACATGCTCGCAAAATTCACTCAACTCTCTATTTAGTATATGCTAGTTTCTTCGCTGAAAAAAGATGGTAGATTTGCTATAATGTTTCACATGATCAGATCATTTTGATTTGATCAAATCGACAATCATAAGTTAGAATATGGCCACTTAAACTTTGAACATTGTGCTGCATTTTACTTTTTCTTGGACCATAATCTTTGCCTCTAATACTACTTATTAGGGACTGATCGGATATTTCTCAAAACTTACCATTAAACAGAGGTTGACAATCTGATAAATCTGAAGTCTTTTACATGTGCGGTACCTATCCTAAGTTTTTATTCAGGTTTAATTGTATGGCGTGCGATAGTGGAGATGAGGGTCTTTTTTGCCACAAATCTCTAGCATCGTTCCAGCGTCAGGGGTATGTCTGTCAGTACCAATATTAAGGGGCAATGACTGGCACAACGTGAAATTGCAGAAAGTCTACGTGCAACTAACCCTCCTAATTAAGAGTACCGCTCTTTTTAATCCTTTACATGGTGGGATAACGCTCGCTCACAGGGCTGTTTGGTTGGTATTTTTTGCCCTTGTTTCCTTGCCAAAACTGACAAAAACTGTCAGTTTTGGTAGCTTTACTTGCAAAAACGCCCCAAAATGGACGTTTTTGCAAGTAAAGTTGCCAAAACTGACAGCTTTTGTCAGTTTTGGTAGGGAAACCCAAACAAAAAAAGCCAACCAAACAGCCCCTTATCAACACGTGATAACAAGTACATATAATATATAAAACTATGTTCTTGAACAATCTAATCAAGAATGCAGTGGAGAGTACCTGAAGAGCAAAATCGGCCCCGAAGGAAATTGCAGATTGGGATTCTTTAAGCATCGTCTGCCAATCTCTTGTTCTTCTTGCTTCGCTGCATTTTGCAATGTATCTTTGTAGTGTTTGAGCCTTTGAGATGTCACTAGGATCAGCTTCCCTTTGTGATTGCCTGTAGTGATGAATTGATTTGCCAGCTTCTCCCAGTCTAAACAAATTTCAAATTTTATCACATTAAATACCTGCGCTTGAAAGTTCTTCATTAACTAAATTTCCTTAAATTTTCCCAATTTTTTTTTTTTTTTTACACTTTCAAATTAAGAGCAAGTACCACCCAAATCGGCTCAAACACTGAGACAAAGCAAACTACCTGAAATAAAGGCCAGCCAACCGGTTATGAGCCCGACAGTAACCCGGATCGATCCGAACCGCTTCCTTACACTCGCAAACAGCTTCAAATATCCGACCCAAACCCATTAAAGCCGCGGCCTTATTGCTCCGATAAGAAGCCTTACCCGGATCCATCGAAATCGCCTGATCATAGTAAGCCAACGCCTCCGCAAACCTTCCCTCTCCAAACTCCCTATTCCCTAAATCCTTCAGCTCCTCCGAATCCGTTCTCTTCGACAATGCTCGACAAAGCACAACCGTACCCGTATCCGTATCCGTTTGGTTACTGGGTACTAGACTACCCGTTACCCGATTAGCATTCGGTCGATAACCGGGTTTCGGATCATTACCGGAGCTCTGTTTCGACCGAATATTCCCCAAATTCCCGTACAGCATCACGTTCCCTGATGTGGCCCGAACCAGTTTGCTGCTCCCTTTGGACTTTTGGTAGTCATACAGCATCGTCTCAAGCTCACCCGATACCCCGTTACCGGGCACGGGTACGTGGGGCGACGGCAACTGCTTCATTTGACCCGGTTGGGCCCGAACGGGTTTTCTCGGCACGGGCACAACCGATTTTGATTTTGAATTGAATGTGGCGGG
>NC_033796.1:4036818-4042538 GCF_001876935.1 Asparagus officinalis
GACGGCGAATGCGCCGCATCCCGAGGATCTCTTGGGATCTCCCATGGATTAAAATTGGTTATGCAATATCGAAAATTTTTGGATTTTTTTGAATTAGAGGGTGAGAATTAATAGTGGATTTAAAGGAGGTTGGAAATTGAGAACGGTTTTGATTTGGTGGGTGGCATGAATCGAGAGGATTTGAAACATTGTGGGAGGAGACTACGATCAACGAAGAATTAAAAAAAAGGGGGAAATTAAAAATAATAAAAGGATCTTGATTGCTTGAAATGAGATGGGGAGAGAACATGGGAAGGACTCAAAAGAGATTAGTTTGTTAATTTATTAATTAAAAGGAAAGAAGAAAAAAAAAAAGAAATGGAGGGGTCTACCATGGGGAGATGCTAGAGAAGCTTCCCCTGATGGGCCCGAAGAAGGAAACAAATTCAAAGAAAGAAAGAAAGGAAAAGTTTCCCCCTTTTCTATTTTTTCCCCTTTTTCCTTACATTTTTGTTTATTTTTATTATTTGCTGATAAGGATAAATTGATTTTTTTTTGGGTGTTGAGGTGGAATTGCGTTTTTGGGGGAGAGAGATTCGGAGGCAGGAGGAATTTGGGTCTCAAGTGAAAATGGAAAAGTTTAAGGTTTTTGTATTTTCTCCCTTAGTTTAGAATTTTGCATTTTGGGATGTTTAATGATTTCTATTTTTCATGTTCACATACATCCTAAACGGATAGTGGTATCTCTGGAATACAATTTTTTTTTTAAATTTACGGATTTAATCAATTGTGAGATAAATTTTTTAGCCAAGCATTAAAATGAAGATGACCGTGTAGGTTGTATATGTGGTACACCCGCAAAGAGAAAACACATAAAGTTAAAATTTTAAAACAGAAAAGAAAAAGGGGGGGGGGGGGACAGCTCAACAGTCCGTCCTGTATATGTATACTTTGTTACCTAATTTGATCTTGGGGACTCTAGCCTTAAATGTAGGATGTTAGCCAAAAAGAGACATATGGCAATAATAGGATACTTTGTGCTAAAATACACGGAGAAAAATTTTGGTGCGAACTGTCCAAATTAGATTTGTGATTTTTGTGGCGGACACGGATTATAGCTCCGGCTGTGTCTTGTGCCTAATGATTTGATGTCCATTGGCCATATTTTTTTTTTGAAAAATTCTTTAAGGACCCAAAATATGGGATAAATAGAGGGAACAAGTGAGGTGTCATCTTCCTATTGGATAATGAGTTGGTCATCATTAATGATGGCCAACTCATTATCCAATAGATGGGGGACACCTCACTTGTCCCTTTTATTGGTCCCATATTTTGGGTCCCTGTAGCAAAGCTCTTTTTTTTTAATATGAAAATAGGGCAAAGTCCCCTATCATAGGTATTTTTGGCAATTCCAATAGTTATTGAGGATTTAGTACAATTTTTGAAGTTAGTGAAGGTTTACAGCAGAACACTAGAAGTTACCGAGCGTTTAACCTACTTTGACCAAATGAAACAAATTAGGCATAAATGTGAGTTATGATAGTGAGATTTCCGTCAAGGCTATGTCCAATTCAAAGATACACGTACGAATTGTCAAATATACGTATACTGATGTCCAGGATAGATTCAGAGGTTAACATAGTCTGATCTCTATCAAAATAAATATGACAAACTCTATGTTTCCAACACATTCAGCGGTTAACATAGTCTGATCTCTATCAAGATACATGTGGCAAGCTCTATTTTTCTTTTTTGGGTTAATTGCGAACAGACCCACGTATCACCCAATTGCATATAGGCCCCCCCTATAGTTCTATTTTTGCGAATAGACTCCCAGCAAAGTTAATTTTTTTTAACTTTTAAAATCGTTAAGAATGTTTAAAGAGGCGGGTAGACCCTTCACATAGTCTAAACCTTCGATAAAGCTACATGTCTGGGATCCAGCGGTAGGCACGAAGCAACGCGGCTGGACCTACAAATGCTTCAGGATCCCACCAATATGCAGGGCACGCAGTGCTGCAGCTAGCATGCGCAGAGTATGCGCTCGTAAAGCCCGTCGAGCCTTTCGCCTTCTCGGGTGGCTTCTTGGTCTTCAGCCAAGGCTCAATTGACCTGATTTAAACAGGTTCATGTGGAAGGATCAAAATGAGATACCACCACTATTTTCAGGTCTTCAGCCAAGACTCAGAGACGCAGCCTGTTTTCTGCCGGAGTATATAAAAGTATAAGGCTCATTGGCTCAACTTTTGGAGGAAGTATGCGGTGCTTCTGGTTAATAAATCAGCGAGCACCACCCGCGTATCCCCTCTCTGCAGGATCTCCTATATATAGCTCACCGTCGAATCTTGCTCTGATTTTATCTTTTGAAGCACGTCTTAAGACCTGAAAATATTTCATCGCGAATCGTGATGTATACAAATCCAACGTTGAATCAGCATCAAATCGGAGAGTTTTACAACATTTGGAAGGTTAATATTCAGTTTAGCTAGAAGAGTGCTAGAGTGTGTGACCACTTTACAGGGATTAGTAAAAAAAAAAAAATTTGATTCTGTATCTAATTAATGAACAAAATACGTATCATTTGTTACCATTAGTCTAAGGCTCAAGAGCCTAGATTCAATATCTATAGCTATCACTATACTATGACGTACTTACCATGGGCCTTGGGCCTAATTTTCAGCCCAACCTAATGCCTGGCTCATATTGGGCTTTTTAAGTTATGATATTAGTTGGAGACCCGAGCTAGGCCAGAGATTTCTCCTTCAGAAATCGAGCAAACATATAGAAGTTTTATACCATAGGGCCACAAGTTCATTTATATGGGCTTGGGCGTCACACGTGCCAATCATGTGGGCCTCTGTTGTATACTAGAGCACTCTTGGGCCTGACCGCTAGCTTTTGGTTAAATGGTGCGAGTATCATTGATTTTTTGTGTTAATTATTCTACTATCGTAGAGATACCTTTCATTTCTTATTCAAAACTTTCATGAATTAAGATGTAAAACATTAATATGTTAAGATAATCAGATGTGATTTCCTACATGTCCTTCTTCAAACTCCCTTGTTGGCTCATCAAAAAAATTGATAGAATCAGATGTGATTTCCTATGGGGAGGTACAAATGCTAATATCAAACTCATTCACCCTGTCAGATGGGATGCAGTTTGCTCACCTAAAGCCCGTGGAGGTCTTGGAGTCTCCAATCTCCACTTATTCAACATCTCCCTCCTATCCAAATGGCTATGGAATTTCCTTGACAATAACAACTACGTAGGCAAAGTCCTCCAGTCCATCTATCACTCCAACCTGCACAACCCCTCTCTTGTTTATCATAGCTCTAAATTCTAGAAGGATGTTACCTCCTGCTACCAATTTTTCACTGGATCTGTCAAATGGGCACTAGGTAAAGGATCTATAGGATTCTCTTTTGGGAAAACAAATGGATAGGAGATAACTCCCTTGCTAGCTTATTTCCCAAGGCCTATCTCCTGGCCTTCTCCAAACATGTCTCAGTTGAGTCCCAAGGGAGTTTCTTGGGGGGGAGATGGTCGTGGAGACCAATTCTCAGGCGACCATCTTCCGTACACGACAGAGATCAAGTGCAAGCTCTCATCCAACTACTCCATGAATCCAATCTTGCTCCTTCTCCTACATCGTGACCAGCTTCAGCCTCTAAGTCCTTCATGGTGCGATCCATGTTTAAATTCATCACGGATAGAGGTCATCGTTTTCCATACAACTCTATAGTATGGAATAAGCTGTTGCCTAGCAAAGTTCAGATGTTTTCCTGGCTTCTTAGCCAGAGCAGATTGAAAACAAAGGATAGATTAGCAGCTCAGGGTTGGCTGTCAGACTCTACATGCTCCTTTTGCAATGAACAATAGTCCCATGACAACATTTTCCTCACGTGCCATTTCGCCAAGCAAATCTGGGTTCCCTGGCTTTCGAAAATCGGTATTGTATCACTCCCCACCAACATAAACCATTATCTCTCTATCTGCTCAGACTCGTCCATCCTAGCTCCTATTCGGCTGTTATGGGGCTTCAGCTTCTCCACCGTTTGTTGGGTCCTTTGGAAAGCTAGGAATGATTTCATCTTCTCTAACCTGTCTACCACGCCTCAGCAAATCATCAACAAGGCTGTTCACTTTCTTCTTTTCTGGACAAGTGCCTCCTCCTCTAAGAAAGCTATCAAGTTGAAAAAGTTCATATCCAGCTCGGGGCTACCTGATATTGCAGAGTCAAGTGCAGACAGTTATGGATTTCCAGGTTCTCAAGGGTAGTGGCTTTGCAGATGTTTTGGTTTTGAGGATTCAGGTCCCAGGGGATCGTGAGGAAGACTGGTTATATCTAGTTGTCTTCTTTGGGCACGATGTTTTGTTTTGTTCTTATTTCCGAGACATCTTTTGGTGATTTGGTTTCATTCCTCCATCTCGGAATCTCTGGCCAAATCACAATCAGATATCTTTTGTAAAAGCTTACATTCTGGTTTATAAATATATGATAGGGCAATCTGCCCTATTTTCATTAAAAAAAATATGTTAAGATAATCTGCTCAGGAATCTTCGCGTACATACTAGCCACGTGACACATTCAATAATAGAAAGATGACGAAGATAATTTAATTTAAAAAAAACTTTAGAAAACTGCATTACAATTCATAATATTTTAATGAACGTATGGGGCTAGCTCATGTACTGAAATAATATCTTGTATGGAGTAAAGAAAGTTAAGAAGTTTCTATGAAACTCATGAGCAGAGATGAAACGAATTCTACACATAGAATAATCCAACTTTGGGAAAATTGATATAGAATTTTAGTATAATTTCACCTCCTTTCCTTCTTCATCCTAGGGATCGAGAGGAGGGGGAAAAACACGAAATGGGTCAATATCATTGTGGAATTTATTTAAGACAATGACTTATTATGATATGAAAACCAATGGAGACTAAAAAAGAAGGTTTAATTAAGTAAATGAACCTCATTTGGTGTCTAATAACGGTGGCTTAATTTTATTTCACTAGTCCCCAAATATAAGGAGCTGATACAAACTTTTAGCCTGTTACTATCAATGGACAAGTTAGCCACCTCACTTTTTAGGTATAAAAGGGATTTGGAGATCTTTGAATAATATTAGATTATTAGTCTTCACTAGTGTTTAGGTCAAACGTTAATTTCTTTTCCATTAGCCTTTGTTACGTTGATGAATGCTGATCACAAGTTCAAAAAAATACCATGCATTGGACCTTGGAGAGAATAATGTCTCCTTCAACAACGTGGGGATTTTAAAAGCATCTAACTAAATTACCAATGAATCCTACTTACTTTTGTGCTAAAATAAATCAATCTAGAAGCTTTGGATGCTAAGCTGTGTTCGAATATATTTACAATTTTGACGTTTTATGTCGTCACAAAATCATTTTGATTTAGGTAACCTATAATTTTTATTTAATTGGTTGATTATGCAAATTTATACCACAATGAAGATTATAATGGAATATTCATGGTTAAAGTTCAAAATGGTGTGGAAGACTAGAAGGATTCTTAATAAATAGGTTTTTATTACTGTCAATCTTTTCTATTTTGTTTGTAAAGACTATTCAGATGGAGACGAACTCATACAAAAATGTCATTTTACTAATATTAATTATATGTTTTTCTTTCACATTCTAACCAAAATTTTTAATATGTGAGACGACTATTCACTTTAGACATGAATTCATACAAAAAATGCCGTTTTA
>NC_033796.1:4042548-4055807 GCF_001876935.1 Asparagus officinalis
TAAACAAAATAGAGATCAAGCTCAAATACTCATCTCACCAAGGCCAATTACTAATAAACCAAGGCAACAAGATCAAGGTAGTATAACTCACCAATTAATTAATGAAGTACGTACAAAATCAAATGCCAACCCTCCATAAAGTTTGTCTTTGTTCCAGATCGACCTGATCACCACCTTCTCTCTCTTGGCTTGTAATGTGATCCACAGGTTTAGCCTTCAATTTGGGCGACAAGTCCTGTGTAAGGACTTAGTCAAATAGTTTGGTGCATTTAAAAGGAAAGATGGACTAGAGCTTGGACGCACTTGCAAGAGCACTCCTCAAAGGACAGGTGTAGCCTGTTGGTCATTGGTGATTAGGGTAATTGGTGTTAGCGGCCAAGTTCCTGAATCCTCTTTGCTGCCACGTAAGTTTGGTGTGGGCCCAGAGTTGGTCGGTCAATGGGTTGACCGGTCAAGGATAAGCCAATGGATAGGGAGATAACCCAGGTTCTGAGGGCCTTGGTCCACTTATAGAGACATTATTAACATACGTATACATGACCACCGGTAGTAATAGGAAAATGATTTAAGGACCCAAAATATGAGACCAATGGAGGGGACAAGTGATGTGTCCCCTCCTTATTGTATAATAAGTTGGCATGACCAACTCATTATGCAATAGGGAGGGGACACCTCACTTGTCCCCTCCCTTGGTCCCATATATATTTTGGGTCCCCGTAGCAGCACTCGTAGTAATAATAATAATAATAATAATCACAGTAAAAGTTTGATCCAATTAGCAAGAATTTCAGGAGAGATTCCTGAATTTCACTTCTTCAAGTGGTAAAGTACAGATATACGTGACGTAAAATAAAGAAATACACTTATATGTTATTTTTTTATTTGTAATAGCATAAATTATAGAAAGGATGATAAGAATTCTCGTAAATTTATTTATGAAATATCCTATTTATCTTATTCTTACTAATTTCTATTATAAACATGAGCACTTATTTTTCGAACCGAAATTCATAAGATTAACAATGGGATAAGATGACATGTGTAATTTTCTAAAGTTTATGATCAAGATCAACGGTTACAATGGAGACACATCATGACTTGTTTCGTAATTGATCTCGTGATTTTGGGTCCAAAATTAATTTCTTTATAAAGGATTATAGACGCTTAATGAAGAACATGGGTAAGAAGTAGAAAGTTTAAGGTTTGGTTTATCAAGAAACAAGAATGACCCAGAGGAAATTTGTCATTGTGCATAAGCAAATTGAGAATATAGTAATGGGAAAATTTAGTTGCTTACAGTTGTAAAAGGTTGCAAATGAAGGTGTTTGTTGCTCAACCAAACCTAGCTACCATCCAAAGCTCATAAGAAGTTGAGAAAAAAGAGGTATCGATCAAACGCAAGAAAGAAGCTAACTTTGTAAAGGAACAACAATAAAGGTAAAGGGAATAATTAAAGACCAATAAAGAGGGGATAAAGAGAAGATTATAATCCTAAGCACGCAATAACAACTTTCGAGAGGATATATAGGTTATGAGACTGAGTCAAAAAGGAGTAGAAGTTGGAGCAGGATGCTGTAATAAGTTCCACCAACAAATCCACCACCAAAAATGAAGAAGAAAGTCTGCATATGCTCTTAACCATCAAATTAAAGTTGAACTTGTATTTTTTTTATCTATATTTGGATCTTTTTGGTGATAGTAATGGCGCAACTTGGTCTTTACGAAGTGGAAAATGCTATTCAGATCATTCGTTGAACATTTTCTTCAATTGATCAATGAATAGTATAAAGATATGAACAGTAACACAATGATATCTCGATAGCGTGTGTGTGTACATATATAATTCATTATTATTATTATTGATAAGGGAGTCTTGGCTAGCTAGAGCTACAACTGAGGAGATAAACCGAGTTTAAATCTACATGAAATCCCTCTTAATTAGACCTCTCTATTTATTATTATTATTATTATTATTATTGATGATAAGGGAGTTTTGGCTAGTTAGAGCTGTTAGATCTAATATTTGAGATCTAAATCTTAAAGCCATTATTAATTCAAAGAGATTAACAAGAATCAAAAGGTGCAGAAGCATATACCTGAATCCATTGAGGAAAACCTGATTAGGGTTTTTTATGATCTTCTAACCTTAGGGTTTCTCCCTTATGGATCTCTTTAGATGGGGATAAGAGAATGAGAGTGGCTAACCCTAGATTAGGGACCATAACCCCATATATATAGGTGTTGTACATTTGTAATTTGGCCCCTCATCAAATTACAATTACAACCTGGTATCTACACATATAACCCCATGATTTATTTAAATACCCATTAACCCAAATTGATTGATCACTTTAGTGGGTTATCCTGAATGATAGCAATATACACAAATTAATCATATGTGCCCACAAATAGATTTAATTAGATTTAAATCCAACAAGAGCTACAACTTGGGTGATGAACTGAGTTTGAATCTACAGGGATTCCCTCTTAGACAATGCACTAGCTCCCACATGACCTCAAGATAGCCAAGTAAATTTTGAGTATTGATAACCACCATTAACTCCAAGAGTATCATGTGAATTCGAGAAGGGGTATGACCGTATGAGCCCAGACACTCAGTGGACTTACATCCTGAAGGGGGATCGATCCCACCTGACTAAAGACAATGAAGAGTAAACACCATACCACAACCAACGTTAAGGCGGATATACGTCCTATTTTGTGTCTAATTAATGAACAAAATTTTACCAAATTCAATTATGATTAAGACCTTATTTGCAGTTTGGTCCAGATCTGCATTTGATTTGAACCATAGATTAGGCTAAGGACCACCACGATCGGATCCTAGCGTATAGATTCAATTCAAGCTAGTCGCGATAGACCTCAATTAACTTGTATTGTCAGGCTAAAAATAATAAATCAAAGCTAAAAACTAGGTTTGGCTCATCTACATGTCAACCCTGAAATAAACCGAGTAATCAACGTCAGCATTTATCAAGCTAGGTACCTAAGCTAGATTCCATGCACCCACAGGAAGCCCGGACAGGATCCGGGTTAGGAACTACTTACTCTTTTATTGAGAGATCATGGTTTCGTGAAATCAAATTTCCGTGTAGCTATAATTGATTCCTATTGACATGTTCTAGATTTTACCACAGCAACAATTATACACATGGATTCGAATGCACTTCAATTAATTGATAATTGGAGGGTGTCTAATTATCCCAAACCTTATCATTGGTTCTAGCAAAACTAGAATTGGGATAATGGTACAAAATTATGTCACTTTTTTTAATATTTCTATACAAAAATGAGAGTAGACATGTAGATGAGCAATTATCAATATCTTATAGTCTAACTAAAATCTACTTCTTATTAACTAAAAGAGAACACTCAAAAAGCTCCTATGAACAGTAAATCTGATGTGGACCAATCAGACAGAGGCACATCATCACCTCAAAAAAATTATGTCCTCACGTCCTTGATAATAAGTCCTTCCAACACGCATGTCTAACTAACCACGCCTCCTCACGTCCTCCACGTTCATTCGCAGGTGTCATATAACTCCTGCAAACCTCCACTCTATCCCTTCCCTTATGTATCTCTCTCATCACCAATAACCTCTGCCATCACCACTAACCTCTGCAAAAAAGGGGAAAAAAAGAAAGCAATGCAGGCTTATCACCAACAACACCCACGCGGTAAGCAGATCAAAAGTTGAAATAATGGGAGGAGCAGAGAAGCGAGCAACTAAAATCAATGGCGAGCTCTGAATCCTTAATATCCAAGGTCTCTTCATCGTCATCGGCGTCTTCTCCATCTTCTTCCTCCAATTTCTCCCCAACCGCTTCATCTCCCTATACCGCCGCCACCGCCAGCAAAACTCAACCACCATCCAAGGCCGCCGCCACTTCCTCTCCGGAGCCTAAACCCTAGCCCGAGCCTGGTCCCAATCCCCTCCCTCCCAAACCCTAATCAAATCCTCCATCTCCTCCGCCGACCTCGCTATTGCCCTCGAACCCCGCGATGTCGCTCCCCACATCTTCAAAGCCCTAGCTCTAAATCTTGAGGGTCACAGGATTCCTGCTCTCAAATCCCTTGATGTTGCCCTTTCTTCTACTCAATTGAAAACCCTAGGGCCTAAGGAGAAGGCTGATGCTTTGATTAAGAGAGCGGAGTTGAGTTTGGGGGTAGGGAAGAGGAGGAGGAGAGTTGATCAGGCGATTGAGGATTTGACGGAGGCGATGAATATTGGGGAGAGGAGTGGGAAGGGATTGTGATTGCTTGGAGAGTGTTATGAGTGGAAGGGGATGATATAGGAGGCCAGAAGAGCATATGAGGAGGCGATCATGGTTGATGGGTTGATGGGTCGATGGATTTGGTGAGAGAGAGGTTGAAGGGGTTGAGGGAAGCAGCAAAGGTGGGATATTGATGGAGGTATTTGATGATTTTATGATGTATTATTCTTATTATTATCAGTAGTTTCTATTGTAATGTGCGTTTTAGTTTAGTATGAGGTATGAAATGAATTTTCCATTGACATTGCCATTGCACACTTGGAATTCTTTCATATGCAGGGTACGCTTTAATAGCTAGAATATGTGGAACCAAAATTTTGTTTGGGGAAATATTCAATGTCCATTTTCTTGAAGGCAATAGATCATGAACATTTTAACTGGGGGATAGTACTCAAGTCCATGCTAAATTCCTAGCTAGCAAAAAAAGTTTGAGCAATAGAGAGAATAGTAAGGACTTCAATGTAGGTGGTGATAGTTAAATTATGTTTAGGTTCATCCAGTTTAAGCTCTTGCGACCACTAACCAAGCTTCCACATTTTTGTAGACCCTGAAAGAGTCTAAAGAAAAAGAGGTAGATAGAATTATTTTTTCTGTAGGATTTACATTCGTCTCTAGGTTAGAAAATAAGCTTCCAACTAAAATCACATTTTCAGATCTTCTTTGAGTATAAGAAAAAGATCTTCTTTGAGTATAAGAAAAAAATCATCATTATTTATATTACATAACTTTCAAGTTTATGTATCCTCAATATTGTAAATTCGTAATATTTATATTATATAACTTTCAAGTTTATGTAATATTAACATAGATTAATTTTTAATTTTGTTCTTTTTAATTTATTTCAACCGAAAGTTATATAAGTTGTGTTACTCTTATCACGCAAAATTTTAGTGTATACTGAGTTTTATTTGTTATGCTCATTTATTATGTTTTACAATGTTCAGATATATCATTTATTTTGTTTAACATGTTACCAAGATCATTTATTATGTTTAACAATGTTAGTGTATACCGAATCAAACATGCATTTGGTTAAATTCTATTCATTTATAAGCCAAACACTTCAAATTATTTGTTTAGTGTTGTATGAACTATTGAATCAAACTTGATCGAATATTTGAACAAATAATAAAAAAAGCAAATAGCACCCCAATATTTCATATCTAAAGCAGAATACTTTATTTTGGTAACATGTCCAATATTTGTAGATAATCTTTTAGAAACCGTGCTTTGCACGGGTCTAAATACTAGTTTACTTAATAGTAAAGAACATTCTTGTAAGTAATTATCAATCAATAATAGTAAGTTTAAAATACATTGACAACATTGCATTGTGTGTGTAAGGAGATGGCGGTTCTTCTTGGTGCACATTAGCAGGCGATTTTTCCTTGCTAACTTGTGTCCCCGCCTAGAATAAAAATGGCGAAAAAAGGAGAAACAGTGGGAAAAAATCTTCAAATTAGGATTACGAGATTCAATTTCTGGTTCTCAATCCTTGGAGGATAATTCAGCTTCAAGAATTGATGATGATGATGAAATCTTGAGCTCAGAGATCATGGGGTCAACGGGACCTCGTGGTTAGAAGAAGAAGAAATTGTTGAATGAGATTCTTAGATCTGATAGTTTTCTTGTTGATCCTCATCCTTAGGTAAACCCTCAGATGTTTGGATCTCATGATGTTCGTCAACTTAGAAATCTCTCTTGCAAAGAAGTGATCATTGGAGATCAAAATCGTCAGCTCAATGATTCTCCGATCTTGAATTCTAGTGTAAGTGGATCTGGTAAGGTTTCTTAGACTGATAAGATTGAATTTGAATCTTCTTTTCAGCAACCAGTTTTGATTTCGACTAGATCTTTTGATCCAAATTCACAAAATAGTTTACAAAAAGAGAAATATGTTCTTGATTCTGTTACTGTTTCATTAAATTCAAATGAGATGAATGGTGATAAATCTATGAATTTGAATCCAGTTCTTGAATCTGTTTCTCTGGATTCTCATGATAAGAATAAAATTTATGGCAAGATTGTGTCTCCTCTGGATTCTGAAAATACTGAGCTTGTTCAAAGCAGAACAGTTAAGAAAAGTTGGTCTAGCATTTTTGTGGATAATAGAAAAGCAGGATGTGGTATGACTTTAAATTTTATGACTCCCGAGAATAAAGATTTTGTGACTTTTAATGAGGAGGAATGGAATGAAGGCAATTCAAACTGACAAATTTCTTTAATTGGTTAAGTTTTAGGGTTAAATGTAAAGTTTAAGACCATGGAAACTTATGTTCAAAAAGTCTGGGCTCATTGGTCAGTGCCTGAAGTGTGTCTGCTTAAACCAGGCTTATATTTGTTTAAATGCAAAAGCAAATAGGAAGTAGAGGATATCTTAGTGAATGGCCCTTGGTTATTTGGTTCTAGGCCCCTCCTGTTGAAATTATGGTCAAATGATGAAGACATAGAAAAGATGAATGAAAATGTCTACCCTTTGTGGATTCAGCTGCCTGGCCTGAGATTAAATTTGTGGAGCTCTAATGCTATATAAGTAAAATAGCTAGTCAAGTTGGAAGGCCAATTACTACTGATAAACTAACCGCTAGCGAGCAAAGATTGGCATATGCTAGGGTTTTAGTTGAAGTTCATATGCATTCTCCTCTCCCTGATATATTTCCTATTCATGGTCCAAATAGTAAGATTTTTAATCAAAAGGTAATTTATGAGCTTAAGCCTAAATGGTGTGATAGTTGCAAGCTTGTGGGGCATGACACAGCTTTCTGTAAGAGATACCCCATGACTAAAAGATGGGTGCAAAAACTAAAACCTGTGAATCAAGCAAATTCTGATTATGCTAAAAATCTGCAAGGGGATATCCTCATGATGAAGGGTCTACAACCTTCAGGTGGAGATAGTATGGGTCCCCATTGTATTGATTCTGTGCACGTTGTGCATGTGCAGGATCATATTTCTGGGGTTTCAAATGGAGGGATAAATTCACAGGCTAAGAGAAATATGTGCTCTTCAGTAAATAATCATGTACATGTTGTGCATGCTCAAGATCATGCTAAAAATCTTCAAGGGGATGTCCTCAGGCTGAAGGGTCTACAATCTGGCTTGTCTGGTGATAGAGTGAAAATATACAATCAGTCAGGAGGAAAAAGTTTGAGTCCCAATAATTTTGATTCTGTGCACGTTGTGCATATGCAGGATCATATTTCTAGGGTTTCACCTAGAGGGATAAATCCACAGGCTGACGAAAATCTGTGCACTTCAGTAAATAATCTTGTACATGTTGTGCAAGTTCAAGATCATGGAATTTGGTATTCTACAGTAAACAAAAGCTCACAAGCTAACAGAACTTGCTCTGATATGCAAAAATCTGGTTTAAAGGGCTTTCCAGCACTTGTAAACTCTTTTGATCACCTCAACAATCTGGAAGATGACCCCTCATATGTGAATAAGGGGGTGATTTAAAAATATGAATTTCTCTTTTTAGAATATTAGAGGACTAAACAAGCCCTCTAAGCAACATTTGGTTAAGATCCACATTCAACAACATCATATCTCATTCATGGCTCTCATTGAAACAAAAATTAAGGTCAGCAAGCTACCGGCTATAGCAAGAAAGATTCATGGTAATTGGAAGTGGATTTCAAATGCAAATAATTCTAGCAAAGCTAGATTATTGATTCTAATTCTGGATGTTCATGTTGACAAGCTTTCTGCCCAGCATGTTACATGTTTGGTTAAATCCTTAGATGGTAGAATTGATTGTTTAGTTTCTTCTATATATGGTCATAACCATTTGGAAAATAGGAAAACTCTTTGGCATGAACTTTTCTAAATTCATCAAACAGTTGGGAATAAGGCATGGATTCTATGTGGTGACTTCAATACTATAACTGGTAATGAGGATAAATTAGGAGGTGCTATGGCTATTGAGGCTGAAACCATTGATTTCAGGGAATTTATTGACATGTGTTACCTATCACATTTGAAAACTGAAGGCTGCTATTTCACATGGAATAATAAACAAGATTCTAATTCCAGGGTTTGGAGTAGATTGGATAGAGCTTTAACTAATGACTCTTGGATAAACTTGCACAACTCTAGTCATGTTGAGTATATGCTTCCCAGTTGCTCTGATCACTCCCCTGCTTTGGTATCAATTTATGATGATTGTTTGCATGGAAAGAAGCCATTTAAACTTTTCAAGATGTGGATTAAGCATGATAACTACTTGCCTATAACTTCAACGGTTTGGCAAAACTCAATTGCAGGTTGTGCTATGTTTTCTGTTGCAAGCAAATTGAAGCTACTGAAGAATGCACTGAAGGATCTAAACAAAAGAAATTTTCACAATATCAGTGAGCAAGTGGTCAGGGCAAGGATTAATCTGGAAAATGTTCAAAATAACCCGCAGGAGGATCCTCTCAACACTGATTTGATTAATCAGGAAATTTTACTTTGCTTCTTACAACAAACTTTTGGAGTGTGAGTTGTCATTCTATCACCAGAAATCTAGGATTCAATAGAGTGTGCAAGGGGACAGATGTTCAAGCTTCTTTCACTCTGCAATCAAAGCTAAAAGACATCTTAATAGAGTAACGGTGCTCTACAACAGTGCGGGGTGCAGAATAATTGATGGTGAAGGGATCATTCAAGAACTTATTTCCTTCTATAAGAATCTCATGGGCTCAGCTACAAAAACATCTAAGCCTGATGGTAATATTATTTCCAATGGTCCATGTTTGAATGAAGCTCATGCTAGAACCCTGTTCTCTCCAGTATCCAAAGAGGAAATTAAAAATGCAGTCTTCTCCATGGGTGACAACAAAGCTCCTGGGCCTGATGGGTTTAGCATGACCTTTTACAAATCAGCTTGGAATATCATTGGAGATGAGGTAACAATGGCCATTGAAGCTTTTTTCAAAATTGGTAAGCTTCTAGGTATGATCAATGCTACGTCAATCACTTTGATTCCAAAAATAAAATGCCCCAAGACCCCCATCTAATTTTAGACCCATAGTCTGTTGTAATTGCCTCTATATGATAATTTCAAAAAATCTAGCTAACAGGATTAAGTCTGTTATGAGGTTTTTGATTAATGAGATGCAGAGTGCTTTTGTGAAAGGAAGGTAAATTTCAAGTAATATCTTACTAGCTCATGAGATAGATAAGAACTATAGCATAAAACACATTTCTCCCAGGATTATGCTGAGCATTGATATCAAAAAAGCTTTTGATAATATTATCTGGGATTTCCTAAATGATATGCTAAAAGGTCTTGGGTTTCCTATCAAGATGGTTAATTAGATTATGGCTTGTATTACTTTCCCCAAGTATTCTATTTCTTTAAATGGCTCCCTCCATGGCTATTTCAAAGGAGAAAGAGGCTTAAGACAAGGTGACCCCCTCTCACCTTACTTGTTCAATCTGGGTATGGAATATCTCTCAAGGCAGTTGGATATGCTTAAGGATGACAGGTCTTTCAAATTCCATCCTAGATGTGGTAATCTTAAAATCACTCATCTAATTTTTGCAGATGATCTTCTCCTCTTCTCCAAATGTGACCTTCATTTAGTTAGGTTGCTCTACAATTGCTTCAAGGACTTCAATGTAGTTTTAGGACTAGAAGCTAATCCTGGGAAATGCAAAAAAATTTATGGAGGCATTGATGAAAATCTAAAAGGCCTTGTTTCTAACCTTCTGAATTTCTCTGAGGGTGTCTTGCCCATCACATATCTGGGAGTTCCTCTGATATGTAAACGATTATCCTACATGGATTGTTCCACTCTCTTCAGCAAGATATCATGACAATTTTAGGCTTGCTTGAAAAACAGATTTTTGTCTTATGCCGGCAGATTACAAATAATCAAAAGTGTTGTCCTTGGTGTACAAAACTACTGGACATCAAATTATGTTTTCCCAGTGAGAGTGCTCCAGAAAATAGATGAATTGTGCGGGAATTTTATGTGGGGAAAATCTGAGCAGGTTCATAAAATTCCTCTTATTTCATGGGATAAAACCTGCTTGAATAAGAAGTTTGATGGTCTAGACATCTATTCTGCTTCTACATGGAGTATGGCTACAACACTGAGGTTACTCTGGAATATCCATGTCAATAAAGAAAATCTATGGATCAAGTGGATACACGACACATATTTAAAAAACAATGATGTTCGGCATGTTCAGGCAAATAATAGTGATTCATGGATGTGGAAGCAGATTTTGAAGGTCAGAGACAAGGCTCGTGGATTATTTTAGGGTGTTGACAATCTGAAGCAGATCATTCATTCTTATTACAAGAATTCAAAAATTCAGTTATCAACTCTATATGTTGCTCTCTCCCATGCATCTACTTTAGTGCCTTGGTATAGCACAGTTTGGGAGACTACAAACTACCCCCAAACACTCATTTGTTAGTTGGTTAGCAGTTCAGGATCATTTGCTCACCCAAGACAGACTGATAAGGAGAGGTATAGTTAATATTAACAACTGTAGTTTTTGCTCTGGTTCTGAGAGCAGAAATCATCTCTTTTTTGAATGTTGCTCTTCTAGGGAAGTTTGGGTCATGGTTATGGATTGGTTACAGTTCAGGTGGAGATCGTGCAATTGGAATCAAATTTTAAACTGGTTTTGTACCAGGCTGAGGGGGAGAGGATTCAAGAAAAAGCTAAAGAAAATGGCTCTTGCCTCAACAATTTATAGCATTTGGAATGAGAGGGATGCCAGAATTTTTAAACAGGAACTGAAAACAGCTGATCAACTGTTTAAGGAGATTAAATTTAACATTTTAGCTGTTATTCTCAAGGGTTCATTTACTGCTAAAAAAGAGAATAGATATGTTCTCTGTAATTCTTGAGGCTGAGAGATGTATTAGTTGTTTAGGAGTATCTTGTAATTCTCAGTTCTACTGAGAAACTTGATGTGCTAATTTTCACATTTGGGAGATGAATAAAGTTTCTTTTCATTGACCAAAAACTAAAAAAAATTAAAATATATAAATAGTATTTATATATTCAAAATGCATAAATATATATTTCATGAGGCTAAAATACCAAATTGGTATATTTATACGAACGCTTTTGCTAGTTTGGTATTTTTAAAAACTCCGGTGACGACAAGACATTAATTCTCGTCCTTTTTCTCAATAAGATCCTTTTTTCAAAACTCCGACGAGAAATTTTGTTTTAAACCCCTTGCCTCACAAAATTATTAAATTTGTGCCCACAACTATCAAAACAAATTCATCTCCTCCCTCTCCCCGAAATTCATTCCCTCCCTCTCCCCCTCCTCTTACTCATCATCGTCATCAACGTCCTCCTCCTCTCCTATTCCCTCTCCTCCCCTCACATCCACAAGCAACCTTCAAGAACTCTACAATTTTATCATCATGCCCATTCCCTCTCAACTGTTTATGAATAACTTCACGAATTTTACCAGCAACAACGAGTTGATACGCCGACCCATCACGACTCACCTCAGTAGCCTTTTGTTCAGTTGCAAGCTCAAGTAAAACAACCCCAAATCCATAAACATCCCCTTTTGTGCTTGGCACCGGATTGGTTGCATACTTTGGTGCAATATACCCAAACTCCCCAAAATTCCCATTCAAGAATGGAGTCGTGTTCAAACCCTCGTCGGAGGTCCAAGGCCTCATTAGCCTGGCCAGACCAAAATCACTGACTTTGTGCTCATACTCTTCATCAATAAGCACACCTCGAGCTAACATTTTGATGCAAGAAAGGAATTTGAAACCCATGGAGAAGCCAAGCCAGCCCTCACGAACCCCCAACCCCAATCCTCAACATCGTCGGCTAGTCCAAACCATGACCCCCATCCCTATTCATCAACGAAAGTGCTCCATTCGCCATATTCTTGTAAATCAAAAGCTTCTCTTCTTCAACAACACAATAGCCAAGCAAGGAACCAAATTCAGATGACTAATCTGCCCATCCTCCCCATCTCAGCCCTAAACTGCTTCTACGATAACAGACAATCATAAAGCCTCTTCACCGTCAACACTGACCCATCACGAAGAACAGCATGATACGCCGTCCCAATCCTCGAACTCCGTGCAACCACAATATAATCCGAGTGAAAATCTTGCGAAGATCTCATCCAATCCGACCATCGGCAAGAACCGGCAGGAGGACGTTGACGACGACAATGAGGAAGAGGAGGGGGAGAGGGAGGGGATGAATTTTTTTTTTGATAATTGTGGGTTTAACTTGTAATAATTTTGGGAGGTAATGTGTTTAAAACAAAATTTCTCGTCGGAGTTTTGAGAAAAGGGTCTTATTGACAAAAAGGACGAGAATTAATGTCTTGTCATCGCCGGAGTTTTTAAAAATAACAAACCGACAAAAGCGTTCGTATAAATATACCAATTTGGTATTTTAGCCTATTTCATGATTATAAAAATTTATCCCACGTTATTTTATCAAAATATCCCACTTCACAAAATTATTCCTATTTATCCCACTAAAATATTCCTTTAGCGAAAAATTATTCTACTTCAATAATTATCCCGTTTTGCATGAAAATGTCACAATTAAACTAACACCCCTCTGAGTGTAAATTAGGAATGAGCGCAACATATGAGGGTATGATGAGAAGTAAAATTAGATCGTATCATAACTGCCTACGAAATAATCAACGGATAAGATTAAGAATAGTGGTCTCTCCACTATTTTCTTTTTTTGTTCGGCTGAGATGATCCAAATTCCCAGCAATCACCTTAACTCTAGTTAGGTAACTTTAACCATCTCCTGATTAGCCGATTTAATCCGACTAGTTTGACCGCTTACCGGTTACCACCCATCTCCCCAACCCGTGGGGGCCCCATCTATCAATCCTATCGACCCCCGAGCCTTTTTAAGCCAAACTTGACTAGCCGAGGCCGCCCTTCTCGCTCTCCCTCCTCTTTTTATCCCACAACCCCTCAACACGCAATTCTCTTTCTCCTCTCTC
>NC_033796.1:4055979-4096124 GCF_001876935.1 Asparagus officinalis
TACCCCCGCTCCCTCTTCAACCCCGCCCCCTTCCTCCTAAAACCCTACCCTCAAAAATTCCAGCCTCACCCCCCTCCAACTAACTTCAACTACCAACTTCCCTCCTCCTCCAACTCTAACCTCCTCAACTTCCAGTCGCTGCTGCACTCTCAGCTCACTGCCCCTCCGAAGACGACATCATCAGCTGACCAATATGGGGCCGCTGACATCGGCCTGCCGGGTGTCATCGGGTCGGGTTGGGGACAGGATCAAGCCCTAAACCCTACTACCCAGTTGAGGCAGCAGGGGAGCGTAGGCAACAGCAGCTGCAAGCTGAATTACTCGGCGCCCGGATCGATGCCGTTGGCGCCGGAGTTTGGGGCGGACAAGGGAGGGGAAGCGAGGGGATCGGAAGGTATGCTTGAGTCTTGGATTTGTTCCTCGGATTAAGTGATATACAGAGAGAGAGAGAGAGAGAGAGAGAGAGAGAGAAATGAGATGAAGAGAGAGGTTTTAGCTTTAATTAGTTGTTAATTAATTAATTGATTAAAAACTTTGTTAGTATTATCTTTGAGTATATATTTATATACTTAGTTGATGATCTCCCTCTCTTCTCGATCTCCTGTGATATTGATGGTAGCGTATGTAAATTAATGTAGAGGCAACTATATGTTTCCTTTGGATATTGTACTTCCTTGATGATTTTATATAGTTGACTATTAAGTGTAGAAATTAGGGAATGTTGTTGGATGCTAACTTTCGCGCTTGGTGTTAATTAGTTTGGCATTTTTCGTGTATATATTTGTGTGCATTATGCATTAATTTGTCTGTATTGAGTCGCATTGCTCTTCACGTGGAAGGAGAGAAGATTCATGAGAATCAGTGATTTTATTCTACATATGAAGCTGTAATCAACATGGGGGTAATCCTTGATCTTTAATTAGATTTATTTTCCGCGCTATTTTCATGTGATATTTGCCTCGTAATTTTTCCTGCATTTTTTGGCGGTGAAAAGAATATCAGCGTAAAATTAATTTGCAGTCGACTGCCCACTAATGAAACGACCGAGATAATACAACGGCGAGAAAGTGCAAAGGTTAAGTTATGCGTTTTGTGTTTCTATCGTATTTGTGTATATATTATCTATTTATTTATTTTCTTTGCACGTATGTTACTTGTTCTCCTAGTTAATCTTGTTCATGAGGTTGGAGTGATTGGTGGCGAGATTTGAGGAATCCTTAGCCGCCCTAATGTCACCAATTTTTGAATAACACATGAGCATCAACCCATGTTTTTTTCTAATATTATCTTAATACTAAAACCATTAACAAAGAACAGGCATTGAAATAAATAGCTAGATTCATCTCAAATCTATCCTTTAATTAAGAGCCTTCCATATTCCAACTGCTCCACATGAAGCTTCCCAAGAATGCACTCAACTCTAAAAATTATGTGTGAAATATTAAAATCAGATGAACACAATACCACTACCAACAACCAAATCTTCAACTCCACCTATCACCAAGTAAAATATTATATAATTAGGATCAATAAGCTAGTACCCTTTCCACATTATACTATATATCTATATGTATATGGTCATTGGCCTTGCATGCATGTGAGTAACCCTAGATTGTTTTGTATTTATCCCCTCAAGACTGCATGAATGCTCAAGTACTTAGGGCTAGGTTACATTTTTCAGGTGATACCATATGCTCAAGGGATCATTGCTCCTTTTGAGGATGATTTTGCAAGAGAGAGAGGATTGATTAGCCTAGGGATTTTTGGAGAATGGGAAAGGGGAATTGCTCATCATTGTTATTGGTAATAATTGAGGGGGAAATAAATTTGATTGATTTCACAAAAGTGAGGAGATGATTAGGTGTGGGATATTCTTTTATTTATATATACATATATATATATATATATATATATATATATATATATGCAGGGAATAATGTGTTACATTGCAATGATGGCTTACCCTTCCAATCTGAGGGTCATGTGAGAGGTATAGGACTCTCTTCAACTCCAACTACAAGAAAATGAGCTGCAATTTAGAATCAATACTAAAAGATGCGAGCCTTTTGTGTATCATATAAAGCTTGCAAGGGTACGTACACTCCTACTAGATTTCATGTTTCTGAATTCATTTTCTTTATTGAGGGAAAATTAGGGTGCCAGCTTTTAGGACTTATTTTGGATATATAACATCCTTTAACACTAGACTTTTAAGGAGCACTTATTTTGGATAACATCCTTTAATTAACACTAGACTAAGCACGGCACATGTTGGTATACGTACGCCTATATATGTACGTTACACTTCCGTACGTGAAGGTGTATATTTATAAGAAAAATCACATTGTTAAACTAAAATGCTACTAGATTACCCAAATATGAAACTGAAAGTAAATATAATCGTACAAGTTTTTTTTTTTTTGGGAGTGCAATGGTGCATGATTTAGTTCATATGGTTTTCCAATATTAACTCATCAACTAGGCATGCATACGTTAAGCTTTCCCAAAAATAAAAATAAATAAATAACATTAAAAAAAAGGATGGCCACCACTGCACCTACACTTGTGTACGTACGTGCAAGTGAAGTTAATAGAACGCCTCTCAACATATAAATAGAAAAATTAGTAAGTAGCTAGCCTTCCCCTTCTCCAAACTATACGCAATTTATTGAAACAAATGATTGATATATAACATTCTCCATGATTAATTACAAATCGATCAAATCATTTCATACAAAAATATTGAACAGGAGATGATAGAATAATTTGGCAGCTCTGATGGCTCATTTTAGCAGGCGATTTTTTCTCTGCTAACCTGAGCCACTACCGAGATCTAATGGGGAAGAAGAAGAAAAACAGTGGGAAGAAGCTATTCAACATTGGCCTCCGAGCATCTAACTCGAGTTTGCTCTCTCCTGATGAGCAATTTGAGCTTAGATCTGATGATGATGGTGAAAGTTCTTCAAGTATAATGGGTTCCACGGGTCCTAAAGGCGAGAAAAAGAAGAAGTCTATGGTTGAAATTCTAGATTCCTGTATCCCTCCAAGAGAAACAAATTTAGCTGGAGTACAGGTTCGTAGTCTGAGCAAATCTCCTATTTCTGGGGTTGGTACTTCTTCCAGGGTATCTTGGGCAGATGAGCTTGATCTTGATTTGGAATCTTCTGATCCTATTTTCCCTGAATCTGTGGTTCATTCTCCATTGATTTCAAATTTGTGCCCACATAATAGATCTCCATTGTCTTCTAATTTGTTCTCGAGTAATGTTACTGTTCCATTGAATTCAAAAAATCAAGATGATGTCGTCAATTTGGAATCTGGAAATCTGGATGGAAAAATCCCTAATGCTCAACCAAACCTTAATGAAAATCCCAAAAGAAGCTGGGTCAGTTTTTTTGCTGATAATAGGAAGCAGGGAAGTGGTTTAAATTTGAACTATATCCCCCCTGAATCTAATGATAGGGTTTCATTTAATGAAGATGAGTGGAATGAGGGGATTTCTACCTGGCAATCTTCTCTTGTAGGTCAGGTGATGGGCTTGAATGTTAAGTTCAAAGCAATGGAAGGATTTATTCATAAAGTTTGGACTCCTCTGGCAAAACCTGAGATTAGTCTCCTTAAAGCTGGGGTGTTCCTTTTCAAGTTTAAAAATAAAGAAGATATGAATAATATTCTCTTATCTGGTCCCTGGTTTTTTGGTTCTCGTCCAATGTTGTTGAAGCCTTGGTCTGTGGGGGATGACTTTGAGAAGTTAAATGATTGCATTTATCCTTTATGGATACAGCTACCAGCTCTTAAGTTGAATTTATGGAATGCTAAAGGGATCAGTAAAATTTCTAGCATAATTGGTCGCCCTATAGCTACAGATATGTTAACTGCCAATATGCAAAGACTGGCATATGCCAGAGTTCTAGTTGAAGTGAAAATGCCCTCTCCTCTCCCAGATAAAATTGCAATTCAAGGGCCTGATGGTTCACAATATCTTCAGAAAGTGTTCTATGAGCTTAAGCCTAGATGGTGTGACCACTGTAAGAATGTAGGCCACGATACTAAGTTCTGTAAAAAGTTTTATCCTGCACAAAAATGGATCCCTAAGCAAAAGGATACTGTATCTGATTCCAAACAGGCAGCTGTTCTGATACCTGATGCTACTGATAAAGGTGTAAATCCTGTTGTTGTGAATCAGCTTCCTACTAAAGTTGTTACCTCTTCTGTGAATTCTGGAGCTGAAGTGCTATCAAAAAATACAAATGAAGTGGTCTTTCCAGCTGATACAAACAGTGCTGTGCAGGTACATGTTCAGCCTGTTTTGAACTTTAACAAAGGAAAGGATGCTGTTCTCCCTGGTAGTTCATGGCCTCAAGTGCACAGAAATAAAAGTAAAGGAGTTAACCCCTTCTCTCCTCTCACTAACTTGATTTCTGCATTGGACCCCTCAACTATTGATAGAGGGGGTGAAAACCTATGAACCTATCTTTTTGGAATGTTAGGGGATTAAATAAATCCCCTAAACAGCATTTGGTTAAGAAACACCTTATGCAATATCATCTCTCTTTCTTAGCTCTTCTGGAAACAAAACTAAAGCAGGATAAAGTTCAGGCAATAGCTAAAAAAATTGCTATAAACTGGAAGTGTGTCTCAAATGCTAATAACTCAGATAAAGCCAGGATTATGATTCTGTGGGATCCATATATCTTAGATGTTCATATCATTGGCTCTTCAGCTCAACATGTTACCTGTGCAGTTAATTCCCTGGATGGAAGGTTAACCTGTGTTATTTCTTCTGTTTATGGCTTCAATCATTCTGATGGGAGAAAGTCATTATGGACAGATTTATCCCAGATACAGCATGCTTATGGGTCTTTACCGTGGCTGCTCTGTGGTGACTTCAATGCTATGATTAGTGAAGATGAAAAATTGGGTGGCACAACTCTATCTGAATCTGATACCAGGGATTTTAACCATTTCATTGATAGCAACCAGCTAGCCCATCTGAAAACTATTGGATGCTTTTTTACTTGGAACAATAAACAGGATGCTACTACTAGAGTTTGGAGTAGATTGGATAGAGCATTAGTGAATGATCTCTGGATTAATACTTATAATTCAAGCCAGGTGGAATTTCTTCTTCCTAGTTTCTCTGATCACTCTCCTGCTCTTATTTCTATCTTTGAGGATCAAGTGCAAGGTAAGAAGCCCTTCAAATTCTTTAAGATGTGGATCAAGCATGCTAACTTTTTACCTACAGTCTCCTCCATATGGAATACTTCTATTGTTGGCCACACTATGTTTTCTGTCTGTTCAAAGTTAAAACTCCTGAAAACAGCTCTGAAGGATCTCAACAAAAGACACTTTTGTAATATCAGTGAGCAGGTTCTTAGAGCAAAGATGGATCTGGAAAATGCTCAAAAGGCTTTGTTATCTGACCCTTTTAATGCTTCTCTCATAAATCAAGAAAAGGTTTTATTGCTACTTTCAACAAACTTTTGGAGTGTGAATTATCATTCTATCAACAAAAAGCTAGAATCAAATGGAATCTCCAAGGGGATAGATGCACAAGGTTTTTTCATTCTGTTATCAAAAGCAACAGACACCATAATAGAATTATGATCCTGTATAACAATAATGGAGATAGAATTACTGAGGGAAATGAAATTGCTATGGAACTTATCTCTTACTATAAATCCTTGTTTGGAGCCTCAGTCACTACTATTGATCCTGACATGGATATAATTCAGAAAGGCCCCTGTCTTAATGATCTTCAAACTAGAGAGCTATCAAAGCCAGTTACTAAAGAAGAAATTAGGAATGCTGTTTTTTCCATGCCTGATGATAAGGCACCAGGTCCTGATGGGTATAGTGCTGCCTTCTACAAATCTGCTTGGCCTATTGTGGGAGATGAAATCATTCAAGCTATTGAAAGTTTCTTCAAATCAGGTAAATTATTGGGGACTGTCAATTCTACAGCAATCACTCTCATTCCAAAGGTGAACTGTCCTTCAAATCCTGCTGATTTTCGACCAATTTCTTGCTGCAACTGCATTTACAAGTTCATTTCAAAGATTTTAGCAAACCGAATACAATCTGTCATGGGAATTATCATCAGTGAATCTCAGTCTGCTTTTGTAAAGGGTAGGCAAATCCAAAATAACATCTTGCTGGCCCATGAACTAGTTAAAAACTATGGAAGGAAGCACTTATCTCCTAGAGCTATGCTTAATATTGACATCAGAAAGGCTTTTGACACAATTAACTGGGGTTTTTTTGGATAAAATGCTCAGAGGTTTGGGGTTCCCTACAACTTTTGTTGATTGGATTATGACTTGTATTTCAACCCCTAAATATTCCATTTCTCTTAATGGTTCCTATCATGGCTATTTCAAAGGGGCTAGGGGTTTGAGGCAGGGAGATCCTCTCTCCCCCTACTTGTTTATCATAGGCATGGAGTATCTTTCAAGACAACTGAGCTTACTGAATAATGATGGAGAGTTTAAATTTCATCCTAAGTGTGGTAGTCTCAAGATTTCTCACCTTATATTTGCTGATGACCTGCTTTTGTTCAGTAAGGGGGATGTAAAATCTGTTCTGAAAATCTACCAGTGTGTCAAAAAATTTGGTGCCATTTCTGGACTTGAAGCAAACCTCACTAAGTGCTCTATATTTTATGGTGGAGTTGATGACACTATCAAGAATGAAATCTATAATCACATTGGATTTCCTGAGGGAGTTCTTCCATTCAGATATCTTGGTCTTCCCCTGATTGCAAAGAGATTATCTTTTGTTGACTGCAGTCCCCTGTTTCAGAAAATTTCAAATCAATTTCAAGATTGGAAGAAGCACAGAACTCTGTCCTATGCAGGCAGAATGCAGATTATTAAAAGCATCATTCTTGGTGTTCAAATATTCTGGACTTCATGTTATATTCTGCCCTCCAGGGTCCTTCAGAAAATAGATGATCTTTGCAGAGATTTCTTGTGGGGAAGATCTGATCATAGTCTCAAGGCTCCACTTGTATCTTGGGATAAAGTATGTACAGGTAAGAATCAAGGGGGTCTGGGTATCTTTTCTGCCACTACTTGGAATCTAGCCACTGCAGTTAGAACATTATGGTATGTGCATTCAAATAAAGAGTGTTTGTGGATTAAATGGGTTCATGGCACCTATCTTAAAGAATCTAACATTTGGCAAGTGAGGGTGAAAACTGGAGACTCTTGGTTATGGAAACAGTTGCTGAAGGCAAGGGATAAAGCTGTGAATCTTGTGGGAGGGACTGATATGCTAATTCAGAGCATCAGGTCTTGTTATAATCAATCCAAGATTCAGCTATCTGAGCTATACAAGATCCTTTCTCCTACTAATGTAAACGTATCTGTACCTTGGGCAGACACAGTTTGGGAGAGTTCAATCCTACCTAAACAGTCTTTTATCTTGTGGTTAGCTATTCAAAATAGGCTTCTCACAAAGGATAGACTGCTTAAAAGAGGGGTAATTCAATCTAATCAATGCTCTCTGTGTGAAGGGGGATCTGAAAGTCACAGGCACTTATTTTTTGACTGTAGTTTTTCTATGACTGTGTGGAATGGGGTTATGGAATGGCTCAAGTTTAGTTGGAGGACATGTGATTGGAGATTGCTTCTTGATTGGTATTGCAATAGCCTAAAGGTGAAGGGTTCTAAACTGAAAGTGAAGAGAATGGCTCTTGCCGCAAGTGTTTACTACATTTGGAGAGAGCGTAATGAAAGGATCTTCAAATCGAAAAGTAGAAGCTCTGGCCAAATCATTAGGGATATTAAAGTTGATTTATACACTGCTATCCTCAACAATCTTTCGCTGCCAAATGAAGATTGGGGTTGGTTTCTCTCCCTGTAAATGGAAAGTTGAGTTTTTCTTTGTTTGTTGAGTTTTAGTTCTCAGAGTTCAGTATCTGAGATTTTTTGATGTACTTAACTTCTAAATTTTGGTTTGTGAATAAAAATCATTCATTTACCAAAAAAAAAAAAAAAAAAATTTGAACAATCAAGAAGTATCCAAGTTGCGCGCCAAGAGATTAACCTCCACAAAACATTTGGGATCAAAACACAGTTCGCAAGAACCTACCCTCAACCATGAAAAAAGAAAAATGTAAAAAACACAAACCAAAAAATTGGGCCGGCGCCCAGTTTCATCACGGATTAGTTTTATCTCAACCAGGTTATTAGAAACAGACCGGAACTGGTTTAGCTTTATATTGATTTAAGAGTTATTTTTAATCTAAGAAAAACTTGGCCAATTACGAATTCCGTTTTAATTTACCAAAACACAATTTTTTTTTTTTTTTTTTTTTTTTAAAAAAAACCACTTTTTAACGCTGACAACCACATCTGAGCCTGTCTTCTCTCTCTCTCTCTCTCTCTCACTTCATCATGTCTCCAGGGCCTTAATCACATGCTCACTTTAGCCTTAATCCAAGAAATTATATGTCAAAAAAATTTTAAGCACGTACTCACATAAAACATACAGGGGTGCTTTGTACATTAATAAGCAAATTAAGGTCAAGTCGCTAGAAATTGATACATTTCCCCCCTCTGGATATATATATAATTTAATTGCTATCTAGCTAGCCGGAATAACTTTTTGGACTCTAGTCAAGATGCAGAAGAGTATTAATTTGTGTTATTAAAACTACTTGTCAACTTCAAGTTAATTATTTAGCCCCTAGGTTTCTATTTTAATAATGTTTCTTTTCCTTTTAATTTTGTGCCATTTCTATTAGTTACTATGTTATATTGGGATAAGGCCTACGTAAGCTGTGATGAAACAAAACTCTCGGATGATGCTAACCCGGTTGGGTCAACATCATAGCTGTTGACCAGACACGGTAACTGGTTCTCGGTTGACTAGTCAACAAAAGCAGAGGTCTTTACTGGATGTGAATTACACTCCGTAGATTTAAAAGGGGAAAAAAAATGATTTTAATGTTTTGCTTAAGCTATTATGTTCTTCAGACTTTTATGATCCGGTTGGTATGCTATGAGCTGGCTTGTCAGTTCATGATACATTTATATTTATGCTTTCGTTTTCGTAGCTTTTATGCAAAATTTTATATTATGAATAAATATATAAAGGAGTTTTTATAGATTAAGCAGTGAAGAGTGATGACAAAGGTCCGTTTTGTTCCTCTATTTTTAGAACTCTCTCATTTTTTCATGAGATAAATTTGTAGATAAATTTTGTATAATCTCCTTGAGAGTTTATTTTTATAAAATCTTTTGAATATGACACCTTGTTCCATTTTCACTAAAAAAAGTGGAAAAAGGGTTTTTTGGATCTGAGATGTAAGCCTAAAGAGAGTGAATATGATTGCTACTATTTTTTTATTACCAAAAACACAAAATATGCAGCAGAATATATAAAATAAAAAAGTGATCAATGCTATAAAGTAAAAATACTTAAACACCAAAAGCAAGCAACCAGAAACACACGAAATTTTATAGCGGTTCACATAATAATATTATGTCCACTCTTCCTTCTAGTGAATCTGCTTCCTTACTATGTAAAGAGTCTCCTGAATCACAAACTAGATTAAGTAGGATTACAAGACCGTACCTAGGAATTTATCAAAAATCAGTCAACTAACTTAACTCTCAACAATAAGTAACACCTAGCTAGTCCCAGCCCTCACTTCAACTGATTTGATTACGTCATGAAAACAAGTTCAAAGAAAAACCAACACAAACAGTTAAAGCTCAGAAAATTAAGAAAGATCTTACAGCCTTTTTGTTAAACAAACTATCATTCGAAGAATATAAGCTTAGCTCGATGACGAACAATGAAGAAAATCAAACCAAGGGCAACTCTCCTCACTGAAACAATCCAAAGATGTGTGTGCGATTAGTGAGAGTTTGTCGAGGCTTCACGGGTTAAATTCTACAACTTGATCTCTCATAAATTAAAACACTAGAACTCTCATATTCTCTCTCTTTCAATGATACGAAGTTCGATCCCCAATAGGTCAAACAAGAGATATCCTAAACACGGTTGAGATAGGAGATATTAGAATTGACGAACAGTTAAGATTAAATCTGAAAAACTTTAAACTGTCATGTTTACCATCGACGGTGGCTCCCAACCATCCATGTTGTCAAGGCCCCATCGATGGTTGAGAGAACATCGATAATATGAAAGTGTCAAGAGTAAAAAGAATCAATGAGATTGATTGACCATCGATGAACTTTTCTTACCATCGATGACCAATGCTTACCATTGATATTGAAAAGGCAAAAATCAGCTTTTGCGCTGATTTCGCATTGTTCTGCCTCGTACACTATTTGTAACTGTATTTATTTGTACTATATCATCTCAAATAAATATTAGTATCAAATAAGAGCTTGTTATTATTTAAATGAGAGATACTATACGGATTACGTCCTACCAATGTTTTGAATAAAAAATTGGTTTCATGCGGCTCCATGAGTATTAAAAAAATTCAGGTTATTTTTAACAAAAATTGAATTTGAATTTAAGCAATCATACATTTAGATATATAGAGCCACCCTTTTCATATTGATGAATCATTTTGTTTAGCAAAATAAATGAAGAGTACTATAGCCATTAGTCTTATATACGGACAACATAACATGAGAAAGACGGCATAAGGAGAGTCATATATTTTGAGAATTAATTTTCCTTTCCCCGTATTTTAATGTGCTTGATTATAAGTGCTGTTTCATAATTGGGGGTGGGGGGTGGGGTTGCAATAAAATAATTTTACACCTTATCGTCCAGTAACCGTACATGACTAGGTACAGCAGGGTCAAAAAATGACCTTATACCTGCTAAACATTGATATGCACTATTTTACATATGGACTTTCATCTTCTGTACCATATAAATTCACTAAATTAAGGTGCATGTTACATTTAGACTTTTATTTATTGTACCATACTACCTCAATAATTTCAGTAAACAAACCCTAGCATCCAAAAATTTGATTGGTAACGGGTGTTATATAGTAAGATAAGCAAATCATCTGTTAAGTTTATCAAATCTATTGTAAATGGTGTTTTTTACTAATGCCCAAATATACTTGTGCCTTTTCTCAAAGAAAAGACTCTTTTATTCGTTTCTTTTGGCCCCCCATTGTTTACAATATTAAAACTATTTTCCCATATATGGAAAAGTGTTCCTAAGGTGACGCCTTAGATAATCATCTAAGGATGCGGCCTAAAATCACATTATCGAGCTACATTATGGATGATCCACTCCGTTGAACTTGAACTATATATTTTAAAACCCCAACACACCAAGTTTTGGGTGAACTCATCGTCGTTTGACCCTCCGTCGAGCCATGTGAAAAGTTTTATTCATTCGAAACCATTAAATTTGATACGAGTGGATGAAGGGTCAAATGACGACGGATTCACCCCAAACTTGGTGTGTTGGGATTTTATAATATCATCTACAATGTAGCTCAATCATGTGATTTTAGGCCGCGTCATTAGATGATTATCTAAGGCGTCACCTTAGGAACACTTCTCCTATATATATATATATATATATACATATATATATATATATATATATACGATGGAGGGTCAAACGACGACGGATTCACCCCAAACTTGGTGTGTTGGGGTTTTAGAATATGTAGAACAAGTTCAACGGAGCGGATCATCCATAATGTCGTTCAATCATGTTATTTTAGAGGCGTCAAGGAGGAAATCCCCTCCTATGACAAGGATACCCATTAATCTCTATATATATATGAGAAATATGGGTATGCTTGGTACCAAGCACAAATTTTGTGCTTGATAGTGATGTGTCACATCCTCATCCACTCACTACCCATGTGAATTTGTTCCCACATTTGAATGAGTGAAGGGGGATTTGACACCTCACTACCAAGCATAACTTTTTGTGCTTGGTACCAAGCATACTCATATTTCTCATATATATATATGATTCTAAGGAGCCACATTAGATTGAATTTAAAGATGCACTTATTAAAGTATTGATTGGACTACTTTAATGGACGATTCGTTCCATTCATCATGATCTAAATGTCTAATTAAAACATCTACAAAATAAAAATCATGATATTTGAATATTTCTAACACATATTTTTTATTGTCTCTTTGATTAATTGTGTTGTCATAAAACTGTTAATTTTACTATCACTTGATGCATTAGTAAATACGACCAAACATGCCTAATTTTTAGTTTACATGACATCTGAATCATATAGATCAAAATGAACAGAGCAGACCAAGTAAAATTGATTGCGTACAATCAAATTTTGAAGGTGCATCCTTAGATTCAATCTAAGGTGTCTCCTTAAAATCATATTAATTTCCCATATATATATATGCACCCGAATAGATTAACGAGCCATATTATCACTTTCTCCCAAAAGTTCAATTCTCGTCATGGTATCAAAGCACCGGGCTCTCTCACTCCTCCACTCAACAACGCCCCAAGACATCCGGCGCTCTGATACCATGATAAAAATAGAGCTTTTGGAAGAAAATAATAAACATTATTTATCCTATTGAGAGACTTTCTCAAAGAACATCACATCCTTGATACAGTATAACTACATCACTATCTCATGTTTAGGATACTCTAAAGTGGGTAGGTCATCTTCTCAATAAAGCTCTTGTCGAAAATGGAGTTAGGTTAATTAGCCCAATTGAGAAGAAGAAGGGCCTTGTTGGGAGAATGTCCACACCACGTACCGATTTAGGTCCCCCTAGTTGTATATAACTAGCTAGCCTTCAACTGCCTTATTCTACATCGCATAAACCTAGGATCCATCATATAATTTGCTAGAGGTACCGTGTGGTAGGATTATAGTATGGAACCCCCACCACTTGATATTTGGGTTGTATAAATCTAACTAGCTAGGGAAGGCACATGTGATTAAGATGTGGGTAGTTGGAGTTGATTATTGTCCTTTATATCAAAGCATTAATTGATAGCAAATTAGAAATTGTGCAAGTGTTTATAGATAGTACCACGTCTTAATACTAGATGACTGTCGTGATTAAACAAATCGAAGCCGTACAATGAAGAGAGTAAATAGAATTAGTCAATAATATTTGGTGTAGGTGCAGGGTCGCAAATGGGTCGGGTTAGTTTGATATATCCCGTGGAATCCGATCCTAAGGTTCTCCAATGGAATTATCCTTTAATAAAAAAAAGGTTCAATTCTTTAAAAATTCGATCCGGTTGGAGGTCCTGCTCCTCCTTCTCCATTTTGGTACGTACAACACTACACAATGTGCTCAAGGCTTGGATTTCATCGATAAAGAGTTTTATTAATCCCACATACATTTTTCTTAAAAGGCTTGAATTTCAAATTCAAGTCACGCATGAACTCAACTTGTCCACCACAATTACAATGCATCCCTAAACTTTCTTCTTCTGATTAACTACTATAAAAAGGGGTATTCAAAATGCATCAAAAGTTAGATGCCTTTTGCACAAAACACACAAAAACTAAAGACAAGGAACTACAAGCTCGAAGGATTGAGGGGCCACCTTTGTCTCACTTCATGATGACCATTGTTTCAAGAAACCCCATCTCTTCTCTCTTTTCCTAAATGATGATATCTCCCACAATAAAAACCATGTTACCTTGTTGCTTCCTTTGTTTGGTTTGGCTAGTTGGAGCCTCACTTTAATTTGTAGCTCTTTATATCATTCGTCCATCAACCGACCATATAGAGAACCTATATGTAGCCCTAATAGTATATATAGCATTAATATTTACTCATATCTCACCTTTCTAAAAGGTGTGATTCTTGTTGATGATGAACTAGGTAGAGGGATGATGATGTTGTCAGAGTCCGAGCTCATGTCCCTGGTCCACACACCATTAGATGTAGACTAGATATTGAATTTGACAGGATAATTCTAAGGTATTCCATAATTAATTATTCGTCTAATTACCCATTCATTTTCTCAATTAATTTTGAATGGCTCTTTAGTGAGATAAAGCTGTATTCAGTGGATCAGGTTCGTGATGTTTAATGTGTTAGTCTAAGTGTAGACCCAAAGCTGAAGCCAAATCTGGAATCAAGAAGAAGAAGCAAAACGAAGGAAACAGAAAAACTGCAGTGCGGTCGACCGCGATGCTCTCGGCGGTCGACCGCGAACGTGCACGTGACTAAGAAAAGTCTATGGACTTTTCACGGTCGAC
Source organism: Asparagus officinalis (assembly GCF_001876935.1). Lineage (NCBI taxonomy): Eukaryota > Viridiplantae > Streptophyta > Magnoliopsida > Asparagales > Asparagaceae > Asparagus > Asparagus officinalis. The sequence continues at coordinate 4,070,159 of NC_033796.1, forward strand.
CGCGATGGGTTCTGCGATCGATCGTATATACCCTGTAGGCATTTTAGATTTCTGTCATTTATTCGGTTGACCGCGACTAGTTCGACGGTCGACCGCGAGTCGACCTGGCAGTTTCCTAATCTATTTTGAATTCTATTTGGGATAGGATTCATATATATATCTATATGTTTTCTAGGGCTAAGGAGAATGTGAAAAACCATCAGAAAGAGAGAAAAAGAGTGAGAATCTTAGAGATATTAATCCCTTGTTTGAGTGCTTATATTCCTTCTTCAATTAATCAAAAAGATTGTATGGTGTGGCTCCCGAGGACGTAGGCACGTTGCCGAACCTCGTTAAATTCGTGTGTTCTCTCTTGTTCTTATTTTTGCAAGTTTTTATCTTTGATCTGTGGTGAATTTCTTTCTTGCTTAACTTTCTAACAAGGCCCGGAAGGGCAATGGTTCGATTTGATTATTTTGAATTCCCAACAACTGGTATCAGAGTTTCGTTCAACAATTTATGAGAAAGTCATGGCAGAGGAAATCAAATCTAAGATCGAGAAGTTTGACCGTTCAGACTTCGCCTACTGGAAGTCGTAGATGGAGGACTATCTATAGCAGAAGAACTTGTATCGCCCGTTAATGGGCAAGGATAAGGAACAGAAGAAAGAGGAGTCAGACGATGATTGGGAGATACTGGATAGGAATGCTCTAGGGAAAATCCAGTTGTCGCTCGTCAAGACAGTAGCCCACAATATCTTGAAGGAGAAGACGACGGTAGGGCTTATGGAAGATCTCGCAAAGATGTAGAGCAACCGTCTGTAGCAAACAAGGTACATCTGGTAAAAACTATTTTCAACCTCAAGATGGCAGAAGGATGATCCTTCACGATGCACCTTAGCGAGTTCAACACGATTGTTGATCAGCTTATCTCTATAGACATCACGTTCGATGACAAAGTGCAGACCCTTTTATTACTATCACAGTTGCTGGATAGTTAGGCAAGTTGTGTAACGACAATCAGCAATTCGGCGGGGAAGGAAAAGTTGAAGCTGAGTGAGATGGTCAGTATGATTCTATCCGAGGATATTAGAAGAAAAGCGTCTGAATCAGAAGGTTCAAGTTCAGTCCTAAACTTCGAGCAAAGAGGCAAAAGCTAGAAGAAAGGGAACTAGAACAGAAATCGGTCGAAGTCAGTGAAGAAGAGGTCGAACTCGAAGGTTAGGCCTATCAAAGGAAAGTGTTGGAACTGCGACCAAGAGGGCCATATGTCTTTAGTCTGCATGAGTCCAAAGAAGGATGCTGGTGAGCATGAGTCTCATATCGTGTAGGATGCTTTGATCCTTGCTATGGATAGCGATTCAGATTCTTGGGTTATCGACCCAGGAGCCTCTTTTCATGCCACTGCTAATAAGAAGCTTCTTCAGAATTATGTTGCAGTGGACTTTAGAAAAATATATTTGGGGGACAATGAGCCCTGTAATATTGTTGGAAAGGGCGATGTGCGGATTCAGATGAAGGTCTCTAAGTGGAACTTGAAGAATGTGAGACAAGTACCGAAGCTGAAGAGGAATCTTATTTCGGTGGGACATCTTGACGCAGAAGGCTATGTTTTGATATTCACAGGGGATTCATGGAGAATCTCCAACGGTACAATGGTAGTTACCTGAGGTAACAAATTAAAGACTCTCTATCTCACTTCACATGCGAGTGACACCCTTACAATTATAGCTAGCAAATAAAGTACAAATCTGTGGCACAATAGGCTAGGGCACATGAGCGAGAAGGGGATGAAGATCTTACATTCATAAGGAAAGCTATCCGAGATCGATTCTGTGGAAGTCAAAGTTTGTGAAGACTGCATATTTGGGAAGCAGAAGAGGGTTAGTTTTTAGAAGGGTGGAAGGCCACCTAAGGCTCAGAAGCTAGAGTTAATTCATACAGATGTATGGGATCCAGCCAGTATGTCTTTTTTAGCGGTTCGAGATACTATGTCACCTTTATCGACTATCACTCGAGGAAGGTATGAGTTTACTTCATGAAGCACAAGTCAGAGGTGTTCGGAGTCTTCAAAAAGTAGAAGGCCATGATGAAAAACGAGACAGATCTAAAGGTGAAGTGTCTGAGATCAGACAATAGTAGAAAATACAAGCTGGAGGAGTTCAAGAGGTTCTGTGCTACGAATGATATTTGCTTAGAAAGGACTACTCCAGGGACGCTGCAGCAAAACGACATTACGGAGAGGATGAACAGGACCTTGACGGAGCGTGCCAAGAGCATGCAATTACATGCAGATCTGCCTAAGACATTTTGGGCGGATACGGTGCATACGATGACTTACCTTATTAATCATGTGCCATCAGTTCCATTGGATTTCGGGATTCTAGAGGAGGTTTGGAGTGGAAAGAAGATAAATCTCTCACACTTGCGGGTATTTGGTTGTGTGTCTTATGTTCATATCAGTGATCATGACAGGAATAAGCTAGAGGCTAAGTCACAGAAGTGCACATTCATTGGATACGACATTGATGAGTTCGGGTGTCGTCTTTGGGATAAAAAGAACAGGAAGATCATCAGGATCCGAGACGTCATATTCAATGAGGAGGTGATGTACAAGGACAGAGAAAATACGAAGGATATCCAAAGCAGTGGGAGTAGCACTTCGGATGCAGGTGGATCCGAGTACATATATTTAGAGGAACTTTCAGATAGGGATGATGATGATTGTTCTGATCGAAGAACGGAGGAGGCTCCAGGTGCAGAAGCAACTAACCAGGACGTGGAGCTTAGGAGGTCATCCAGGATACCCAAATCGAATCCTAAATAACTTTCATCTCTTGATTATTTATTGTTGACAGATAGTGGTGAACCAGAGTACTATGAGGAGGCTATGTAAGTGAGTGAATCTTAACAGTGAGAGCATGCGATGTAAGAAGAGATGAATTCTCTACTCACTAATGAGATATGAGAATTAGCCCAGCTACCTGCACAGAAAAAAGCCTTGCATAACAAATGGGTCTACCGGGTCAAGCAATAGAGTGATGAAAGCGAAAAATTTAAGGCCATATTAGTTGTAAAGAGGTTCTAGCAGTGGGAATGAGTGGACTACACGAAGATATTTTTTTATATTGTAAAGCTTACAACCATCAGGGTAGTGTTAAGTTTGGTGGCTGCAGAAGACCTCTTCCTTGAGTAGTTAGATGTGAAGACTGCCTTTCTTTATGGTAGCTTGGATAAAGAAATCTACATGAAGCAACCTATTGGCTTTATTAAAGAAGGAAAGGAAGAGATGATGTGTAAGCTCAAGAAGAGCTTATATGGTTTGAAATAGGCTCCGAGATAGTGGTACAAGAAGTTTGATAACTTCATGCAAAACAATAGCTACATAAAATGTAATTGGGAACATTGTTGCTATTTCAAGAGGTTCGAGTTTAACTTTATTATATTGTTATTATATGTTGATGACATGTTAGTAACAGGACCATATTTAGAGGAGATAAATAGTTAGAAGAAGCAGCTAGCAAAGGAGTTTGCAATGAAGGATCTGAGTGCAGCTAAGTAGATTCTAGGGATACGAATTAGTAGGGATGAAGCTAAAGGAACGTTGAGGTTAAGCTAAGCTGAATATATCGAGAAGGTACTTTAGAGGTTTAATATGCATAATGCTAATGTTATTAGCACACACCTTGGAAGTCAGTTCAAGTTATCTGAGGAGAAATCGCCTAAGACAGATGCAGAGAGAAAATATATGAGCATGGTGCTATATTCTTCGGTCATTGGGAGTCTTATGTACGTGATGGTTTGCACAAGGCTGGACATTGCCCATGCAGTGGGAGTTGTGAGCAGGTTTGCAAGTAATCCGGTGAAGTAACATTGGGAGGCCGTGAAGTAGATATTGTGGTACTTGAGAGGAACAACGAACAAGCCACTATGTTTCAGAAGGAAGGAGCTAGTGCTGCAGGGATACGTGGATGCGGACTTCGCCGGTAATCATGATACGAGGCGAAAAAACCACAACGTATGTTTATACCTTAGCATTGACAGCAGTTAGCTGGGTCTCACGTCTGCAGAAGATTGTAACTTTATCTATAACCGAGACTAAGTATGTCACGGTGACTGAAGCAAGCAAGGAGATGATCTGGTTGAACGAGTGCTTAGAAGAGTTGGATCTGAAAAAAGGGAGAGGAGTTCTTTATTATGATAGCCAGAGAACTATACATCTTACCAATAATCCAGTTTATCATACCAGAATAAAGCATATCAACGTACAATATTATTTCATATGATCGCTGATTGAAGACAGAAAGTTACACTTAATGAAGATTTTAGGGAGTCAAAATCCGGTGAACATGTTAACGAAGGCAGTCACCATTGAAAAACTAGAGTTGTGCATAACTTTAATTGGCCTTCACAAGTAGAAGATAAAGGCGGAGCCACACTAGGAGGATCGGCGAGATTGGCGGGATGTTGATGATTGAAGAAAGGATTTTCCGAGGAGGAGAAGATACTTACGAAGAAGGGAAGAGTTCGGGTGAACTCGCTGATGGTGCTTTGGTCTCCAAGTGAGAGATTGTTAGTCTAAGTATAGACCCAAAGCTGAAGCCGAAGCTAGAATCAAGAAAATGAAGCAAAACGAAGGAAACAGGAAAACTGCAGTGCGGTTGACCGCGATGCTCTCGGCGGTCGACCGTGAACATGCACGTGACTGAGAAAAGTCTCTGGACTTTTCAAGGTCGACCGCAATGGGTTCTACGGTCGACCGTAGATACCCTGTAGGTGTTTTAGGTTTCTGTCGTTTATCCGATCGACTGCGACTGGTTCGGTGGTCGACCGCAAGCCCGAGCTGGTTTAGGTTTTCTAATCTGTTTATGAATTCTGTTTGGACTAGGATTCATATATATATATATATATATATATATATATATATATATATATTATATATATAATATATATATATATATATATATATATATATATATATATATAATATATATATATATATATATATATATATATATATATATTAATCATATGGAGCAATATGGGTATGCTTGGTAGCTAAGCACAAAAAATTTATGCTTGCGTAGTGATGTGTCACATCCCCTCCACTCATTCAAATATGCGGACCACATTTCACATGGGTACGTGAGCCTGCGATGTGAGGATGTGCACACATCACTACCAACCCACAAAATTTTCTGCTGGTACCAAGCATACCCATTTCTCTCTCTCTCTCTCTCTCTCTCTCTCTCTCCTCCTTATATATATATCATATATATTATATAATATTATATCATATATATATATATATATATATATATATGTTTTCTAGGGCTAATGAGAATGTGAAAAACCATCAAAAAGAGAGAAAAAGAGTGAGAATCTCAGAGAGATTAATCCCTTGTTTGAGTGCTTGTATTCATTCTTCAATTAATCAAAAAGATTGTGTGGTGTGGCTCCCGATGACGCAGGCACCACTACAAGAAATTACATCTTTAACGAAGGGATTTCCCTTCGTTAAAAAGCTGAAAACCTTCGTTATTGTATGCTAACGACGGGGAAAAAATCCCTTCGTCACCCGTCGTTGAAGCCCTCTTCGCTAAAGGGTCACGAAGGGATATACTACCCGTCGTTATAGAGTCTATAACGACGGAACATATTACCGTCATTAATATTTACGACGGTAATTATCACCGTCGTTACCATCAATGACGGGGATATTTTCCCGTCGTTACCATCAGTGACGGGATATTTTCCCGTCGTTACCATTAGTTACGGAGATATTTTACCGTCGTTACCATTAATTACAGGGATATTTTCCCATCGTTAAAGACTAATTAATGACGGTTGGATACCGTCGTAAAAGTCCTCATAATGGGTAATTAATAACCCATCAATGACGATGCTTTCCCTTCGTTGATGAACCAAATACGATTTATAAAACCGTCATTGTAGATTACAAATCTCTAATATACATTAATAATAATTTTTTTCATTCATAGGCAACTATCATATTATTCTCAACCTGACACTAAGATTCACAACAAAAATATATTAAAAATACCCAATAATGAATAAGAGGAAAAATAAAAATTACATTCATTAATAACATCAATAAATAAAATTCCACCATCCTCAAATATTCAATACTAATAATAAGAGTTAATATCCTAATTGTTCCAAAGAAAAATACATGAAACTATCTAAAACAAAGTAAAATAAAAGTTTGGAGAAGACACATTCTTTCATCTCTAATCATCGTCAAAAGAAGACTCAAGCTACCTCCTCCTAATCTTGCATGAATAGCCTGAAAAATTAAAAAAAATCACATAATTAAGAAATATCAATTAAGCAAATATTATCTTATTAAGTAAAAATCATATTTTTTTAGTGCAAGTAGTCAATCATAAAAGTATATAAGAGATTTTACAAAAAATAATTACCTAGTCCTGCACATATTCTCAAGTTTGAGGAGTCAATAAAGGTGATTGCCTAAAAAAAAAGCTCTTACATAGCTTCTTGCATAGCTTTCACTTGTGACTCCAACTCAGACATCCTTTGTTGTTGCTCATGCTCATCTAAGCGTTGTTGAAGCATTCATAGTAAGTTGATGAAGCAAAGCGATGACTCTAGATGAAGGGCCTTCACCCCTACCACCCTTGTTTACAGATGAAACAAACTAATGATATACCTGCTTTATCCCACATTGTTTTTCCAACTCATGCTGGATTAAGATCATTTCAGTGTACTCGGACGGCATTCCACTCTGTATGCTTCTTTTGATAACCTACATAATGTTGAAAAAAGGGAATTTAGAAGAGAATACAATCAAATTCAGCATGATCTCCAACCTAACACTAAATGACATTCTTCATTGACATGAACAGTGCACGTATACCAGCAAATTATATAGGTTTAAGTATGTAAGTTTCATAATAGAAGCATTTCCACCAACATCAAGTAGCAGGTTCATTTGCATGAGCAGACATGCTCAGCTTCAAGAGCTAATATTTATAATTAATAAGTATTAAGATTAAGAGCATCAACAGTTCAACTAATCTGTATATCATTAGAAGAAAAAGATAAGGATAGACTATAAAAGAACTACTTGCTGTTTGAATGATTCAGTTTAACAGATACACAAAAAAAGTACACTAAGTAATATCTTCAAAATGAATATCGAGACAATGTCATCGTATAGGAAGGCCAATTAATTTAATAAATTATAATTATGTTAAGAAATCAGCATGATAGAATAAGTACACTAAGTAATTCTTAATTTTTACGCATGTTCATCAATTTCCAATTTCTGAAGACAGGTGTAAAGAAAATCTTAAGATATGTAGAACATTCTTCACCTCTCCAACATATTCAATGAGAAACTACTCTTGAGATACATCTTCCAGCAGCCTCTTTCTGCTCAAGTTTTTAAAGCCTATAGAAATACATCACATCAATTTGAAGAAATATAGTGGTCAAGTAATACGTCATTCGATAGAAAATGAGTTGAATTATTTATTTATTTTTACCAAGAGTTTTGCTTTTCTAGTTTATTTTGCATAGCGAAGACCCCTGTTGCCTGACTTGATTGGATTGAAACATCTATAAGCATTGGAGTTCAACAATTTAATCTTAATACCCAACTGAATATTGTAATGTCCATTCTAATCCTGACTTATCCTAGTTGCAGTCTGATGTTGCCTTGTTATCTAGATTGTGATCCTAAGTCCATGACAACATTGCATCAATATAAAAATCACTACCTTGATTATTAGGTGATTCAAAATAATGTTAATTACAAGTTATCATTCTTTTTATCACTCCTTGATTTTTTTCCACTCTCTGTTCGCTTCCCTTCTCATTTTCTCTTTATTTTTACTTTCTTCATTATCCTTTGTCTTTCCATATTCTCTATTGCTTTTTTTGTTTAATTGAACACCCAAAAGAAGTTTCAGCTCTGAATCCTGTTGCCACTCAACATATTTTGTGTGGATAAACTATTTCATAAAATACAAGAATAGAAAGTGAAAACTGCAGATGCCCTTTCGAGAATTTTTATTAAATGATACACAAATAATGAACTCAGCAATGTTTAGGACTTGTTAAGCTTTAAACAACTAGCATTCATTATAAGAAAATGAAAAGCAATGTACACAATGAAAAAGAAGAACATGTGAGTTGAACAATTCACTTACCATGTGCGTGGACATTGCAACAAGAGATCTTCAAGTTGCAAGATGTTCTTTGCAGTGCACAATGGGCTTCCGAATCCCACATCTGGCTCAACCAATCCCTGTCAAGAATCATAACAAATTCAAAATCTTAATCCAAATTCCAAATAAACAACTGTTTGGGCTAATCCTAAATTGATTAAAACTTATAAATCTCTTTAAGACACTGATGAAACATGCAATATGCTACCTTAATCATTGAGTTTCAGATGAACGACCACTAAGGGCATTTTAAAGTCAACTAAACTTTCCAAATTTCTTTGAGGCATTTGATCAAACAGGAAACGTGCAAATGTGATCAATTAAATTTCAGATGAACAACCACCAGGGTCATCTTAAAATCAACTAATTCTCCTAAGTTTCGGCATTGGACCAAACAGCGACATGCAACTATAATTGATTAACTTTCAGATGAACAACCACTAGAACCAACTCAAAATCAGTCAAATTTACAAAATTTCTGAGACACGGGCAACAAGTAACTACAACCGATTAAACATCTCTGAGGTATTAAATCAAACGGGTAATATGCAACCTTAATCAGTTAAGAGTGATGCAATTGTAAATTCAGGCTGAAAAACCTAGCAGGAAACGTAAAAGAAGACCCAATGATTATCAGGTAACTGATAAGAAGGGTTAATGTTTAACATGCTATGACAAGAAGTATACAACGTATCTGTTAACAGTGCAAATCCCCTCATCGCCTCCATCGACTTCTTCAAACCCTAGGTACAGATCTAAACACCAAAAGCCCATCAAACAATACTCAAAGCAGGGACGGAGGTGGCATGGGGAGAGAGCAGGTCGGTGGCATGGGGAGAGAGGAGGTCGCCAGGTCGGGTAGGGGGGAAGCAGCGGCGGCGTGGGGAAGCAGCGATGGTGGCATGGGGAGAAAGAGGTCGAGTAGAGGAGAACAAGGGGAGAGAGGAGGTCGAGGGGTTGGGGAAACGGGGGCGGCGGGATGGGGCGGCGAGGGACGGCGAGATGGGGCGGTGGAACGAGGGGAGAGAGGAGGTCGAGGGGGTGGGGGAACGGGGTCGGCGGGATGGTGCGGCTGTGAAATTTGGGGGAACGAATGAAATTTAGGGGGGAGGGGAACAAATGAATTTTGGGAGAAACAAATGAAATGGGTGGGGATGAATTTTGGGGGAACGATTTTTGGCGACGCAGATGAATAAAAAAGCGTCGTTAAAAATAAACCTTTTAGGGACGCAAACCAGGGCCGTAAGGAAAATAGATTTTTAGCGACGCTTACCTACACGTCGCGATATATGCACACTATTAGCGATGCCAGCCTTAAAACGTCGCTAAAAATATATATTTTTGCCGACGAAAATGAAAAGAACGTCAGGAAATCCATACATTTTTACCGACGCTAAACAAAAACATCGCTAATAATATACACTTGCACATTGCCGAACCTCGTTAAATTCGTGTGTTCTCTCTTGTTCTTATTTCTGTAAATTTTTATCTTTGATTTGTGATGAATTTCTTTCTTGCTCAACTTTCTAACAAGGTCCGGAAGGTTAAGAGTTCGATTTGATTGTTTCGAATCCCCAACATAATGTACATTGAAGAAATATCAATTGTTGAATTAGTGTACAAATTACATATTGATATCCCTTTAGAATACTATAACATTGCATATTCGTTTTAATATTTGTTTTGCCATCAACCACACATGGTACTTGAGTATTTAACATCGTTGTGTTATTGAATTTGACAGGATAATTCTCAGGTATTCCATAATTAATTATTCATTTAATTAACCATTCATTTTCTTAATTAATTTTGAATGGATCTTTAGCGAGATAAATCTGTATTCAGTAGATCAGGTTCGTGATGTTTAATGTACATTAAAGAAATATCAATTGTTGAATTAGTGTACAAATTACATATTGATATCCCTTTAGAATACAATAACATTGGATATTCGTTTTAATATTTGTTTTACCATCAACCACACACATGGTACTTGAGTATTTAACCTCATTGTGTTATTGAATTTGACAGGATACTTCTCAGGTATTCCATAATTAATTATTCATCTAATTAACCATTCATTTTCTCAAATAATTTTGAGTGGTTCTTTAGCGAGATAAAGCTGTATTCAGTAGATTAGGTTCGTGATGTTTGATGTTCATTAAAGAAATATCAATTGTTGAATTAGTGTACAAATTACATATTGATATCCATTTAGAATACAATAACATTGGATATTTGTTTTAATATTTGTTTTGCCATCAACCACACACATGGTACTTGAGTATTTAACCTCATTGTGTTTTTGAATTTGACAGGATAATTCTCAGGTATTCCATAATTAATTATTTGTCTAATTAACCATTCATTTTCTCAATTAATTTTGAATGGCTCTTTAGCGAGATAAAGCTGTATTCAGTAGATTAGGTTCGTGATGTTTGATGTACATTAAAGAAATATCAATTGTTGAATTAGTGTACAAATTTTATATTGATATCCCTTTAGAATACAATAACATTGGATATTCGTTTTAATACTTGTTTTGCCATCAACCACACACATGGTACTTGAGTATTTAACCTCATCGTGTTATTGAATTTGACAGGATAATTCTCAGGTATTCCATAATTAATTATTCGTCTAATTAACCATTCGTTTTCTCAATTAATTTTGAATGGCTCTTTAGCGAGATAAAGCTGTATTCAGTAGATTAGGTTCGTGATGTTTAATGTACATTAAAGAAATATCAATTGTTGAATTAGTGTACAAATTACATATAGAATACAATAACATATTGGATATTCGTTTAAATACTTGTTTTGCCATCAAGCACACATGGTATTTGAGTATTTAACCTCATTGTGTTATTGAATATCTTTTTAGTAAATAGATACTCTATGCATGTCTACTTGGAGTTTTACTAGTAGATGTATATATATTTTCTATAATGGTTGATTGTTCTTTATTGTGCATAAAACATTAGGGTAAATTAATAAAAGACTTATTATAAAATTAAGTTCTTTCATCAAACATTCATATTATATATGGATTCGTATTTTATTTCTAATATTCGCACAAAAGTTAGTGCAATATGATTTGGTTGATTACTAAAATCCTTATACAATTTCTATCAAAAAAATAATAATAATGGATTATTTTAAAACTTTTTAATCTTAATTGAATTCACTTCCTTAAATAAATGCAAGGAACTCTTTACAAATACTTCAGATAATTGTTGAACAATTGGAGGCCAAGTTACATAACAAGAATAACCGATGCATAACAAATCTTAGTTAGCTTCAGGAGTTCTATATCATTCACTAGCGACAATAAAAATACGTTAACTATTCGACTAATTAAAATTAAAAAACTAAGCTGACTCTTCTATGCGACATCATCATAGTGTTTAAACGAGTAATATATGTTGTTGTCCTTTTAGCAAAAATAAAAGTACATGAAAAAAGCGCAAAAAATTAGTTCTTTTCCTCTCAAAAAAAAAAAAAAGAAAAAGGGAAAAAGAAAACATATGTATATATAGTACTTTTTAAAATCATTTCCATTTTGGCCCCTTTTCTCTTGTATCCTTTACTTTCCCCAAAAATAAGCAAGCCTCTTATTAATCTTGAAGCAAAACTTCAATTCAGGGTCAGATCATGCCTACCATTTTGGTTGCAATAATCAATATTAGGTTCTGATTTGATGTGATCAATGTTTTAAATTAGTGGAATAGTGCAATATTTAATTTACTTAATTCATCATAACATGGGGACCTATTACATTATAAGATATTGACGTGCTATTATGTTAGGGACCCTATAGAGGCTAAGGCATTGAATTGACTAAAGGATAGCAAAACTTTTGTATTATATACATGAGAGCGAACCAAGAGTTGATTAGATTTATTGTACAGGTGGTGCTGTAGCTTTTCCTAGGTTCTCTAGCATTATTCCTAAGTTTTTCCTAGATCCATCTCTTTTGATTAAATAATCCAAATTATGAAGCTAGGGGACAGGGGAAAAGCGAGAGTCCACTCAAAAGATAAGTAATTTACAAGGATATATAGACCATTAAGATCAATTAGCAGTCATAAAGATTTAGAGAACAAAATAAATTAGCCAAAAACAATTAGTTAAAATGACTAAGGATCCGTTTGGTTGGTTTTCTAAAATCCAAGAAAAGGAAATTGGTACATGGAAACTATTAAAATATTATTTTTATCTATTTTCATATCTAAAAATCACCCACAATATCCAATAAAATATTAATTTCATCCAACAACTCATCTCATCTCATCTCATCTCCTTTTTTATTTTTAAAAATAAACCAAACACAAGAAATTGGTCTCATCATCCAACTTATCTCATCCCATCTTTAAAAATCACCCACATCATCCAATAATATGGTGACAACTTATCTCATCTCATTAACATTTCATTTCCACTCATTTCCTAAAAAAAACAAGGCAATTGAGTTCCTTAAGCATGTGTCACATCATCAAATAATATAAAGATAACTCATCTCATCTATTTTCTTAGTTTTAAGAATGAACCAAACACAAGAAAAGAACCTAATAAACAATGAAATAGGTTTCTTATAATTCATTTCCTTATTTTTTTAGCCAACCAAACAACCTCAAAACATTTTTTATAATTTCTTTCTTTAAAAATCACTCACATCATCCAATAATATGATGACAACCCATCTCATATCATCTCCTTTTTACTTTTAAGAAGTGAATCAAACACAAGAAATCAACCTATTATAGAAAATAGGTTTCCTTATCTTTAATTTCCATGTTTTTTTTCCCAACTGAACGGACCCTAAGACATTGCTTTTCAAACTACTTGAACTTTGAGTTCAGTTATCAAATTTGTCCCCCTTCATTTTCTATGGCAAAAATTATTGTTGCATTAAGTGTTATCACAACTATTATTACTCAATCATCACATTTATTATCATTTTCATTACTTTCACCGTTAATCTTATTCAAATGACCACCATCATTTCCGTCATTTTCGCTCAGTCGTCATGCATCGCTTTCTCCCTCTATATTATAATTGTATGCCCAAAAATATCACCCGAAACATTTTTCACAATCCAAACACGAAACTTGGAATGCTGAGTCCTCAGGGGAAAGTTATTCGTAATTTCTCAAGGTGCAGTGCACGCGCTAATCGGATTCGGATCGGGTCCGTAGAGGGGTCAGACCCAATATGATCGTCATAACGATGTATTGCTGACGCACGTGCTCCGATCCGTGGGCCCCGGCGAGTTGTCAGCATGGGGGTGGGGACCACAGAGATGGCGGGGATTGCGGCAGAAGGGAGACACGTGTAATAATGATGGTGGCATTTTCTTCGGGTTCGCAAGCGTTTCCGTGTTTCGCTTTTCGGAAAGCGACGGGGGTTATCGCTCGTCAGCCCGCACCGCACCCACCCAATCAATGCGAAGCGGGTCCGATGGCGGTGAGCCTGCTTTGGGCCTGCAGTTAATGGCCTCCTCGTAGGGCTGGAGCTCGAAATTCACAAGTCCAAAAGTAGTTTCTTTGAAAATTTTGATTTTGGGGGTTGAAATGACATCAAACCCCAGCCAAACTAGCTAGCTGCAATTTAATGTGATCATCAACATCTAGCCCGAGTTCACTCACAATTAATAACTAATCGAAGTTTAAACGAAGTGGTCTGGGACCCCCATGAACGTGTGCCCTGTCTACGATAAGCCTCCGCACAACACACTAAAGCCCACATACAAGGATTTATCATCTGAAAAGCCCGAACTCAGTCCGATCCCGATCAATACCCACTTGGTCCGAAATCCATTTATAACCGAAGCCCAGAGCCCACGGGGCCCGCTTACTATCCAAGAACATACTTATTTGGAAAACCACCCAATGCACAATTTTCCGGAACCGATGGACCATTTATTGTCCAAAGCCCAATCGTACTTTCTAAAGCACACATAACCGTTTGCTATTTATCTCTAAAGACCGCGACTTATTAAAGCCCACATGTAATCGCATATGTAACCATTTAATTTAACCAAGGCAAGCACTAACAGTATTCGTCATGAAGCCAACGACTATATTTTATGTCTGAAGCCACGACATATGCCCAACAAATCCCTCTTATATATATATGTTTACACGCTATATATATAGAATTAGGTCAGGCCCAGCTTCAGGCATTGCTTTAACTCTCCTCTTGCTACCAACACAACTGCGGTATATCTTCAATGAAAAATTCCACAAAGACTCAAAACATGGGACCAACATGGGGAACATATAAGGTGTCTCTCTCCTATTGCATAATGAGCTGGCCATCATTAATGATGTAGCCAACTCATTATGCAATAGGAGGGGGACACCTCACATGTCCCCCCTGTTGGTCCCATGTTTTTGGTTCCTATAGCAAAACTCATCTTCAATAAGGACTAGTCGTGGACACCGCGCAAAGCACGACATACCATTTTTTGCTACAGTAATCCCAATCTTTTAAATGCTACAATAATATTTTAAAATTTTGGTTTACTATAGTACCCACCTATGCTACAGTTTGTTAAAATGCTACAGTACTTCCGTGCGCAAACAACAATGTTTTTTTAAAAATGTTACCGTATCCGGTTCCCCGTTCGATACAATACTAATGCTACTGTAGCATTACTGTAGTGCGAATAGTGAATCTTGGGTTCTCCCATTTGTATAGAAGAGTAGATATAATTAACAAAGTCAATGAAGAAAGCTAAAAGGTACAGAGGTAAATGCAAAATGACGTGAAAAGTTACCGACAAGTTTCTTCATTGAGAATATGATGATTAACAAAGTCAATGAAGAAATTTAACGGTGGGCATCCATCATAGACGACTCATTCATGGCATGAAGAAATGAGATGAGATGCTCACAAGATGAAGAAATTTATTTTTTTTTCCTTCCTAAATTGTGAAATGAGATGCTCACAATCATGGCATGAAGCGATAAGAAATTACAACCTCGTTCATTAATAAAATATCTTAAAAAAAACCAATAAAAAGTACAGGAAATAAACAAGAAAATGAAAACTGGTAGAAGAGAGGGGATGATTAGTAAGGAGGAACGCGATTAAGAAAGTGAGCGACAACCTGCATTCTGCAGTTTACTTATCGCAGTTTAAAGAGAAACGGCAAAGAAAACATATATAATCTTTACTATGTGCAATAAGATACTACTCACTACGGTGGCATCAAGCAATAGTGTAAAGAATTGTAACAAAAATCAATAAGTAATATCAAGAAGAAAAAAAAAAACCACGGACAGAAACAAAGATCAGAGGCTCATCCAGAACTAAGAAAGAGATTTAATAAAGAAATTAAGCAACAGGGACACATGCAAGGAAATATCATCAAGAAAAGTACTCACCCTCATGGCTTCAACCAATGAGGTAATGAATTGTACAAGTATCGTAAGTGACATCAAGAAAAAGTAACAACAACCAAATACGTAGTGTAGCAAGAGACTCGAATCCTAACCAAGAGATCAGAAGCTCTCCAGCATGGTTCCAGTGTTGATGGGCTGCTTGGACTCCCCGATCTTGAACTCGAGCATCATCCACTCTGTCTTCGCCAAAAGCAGCCAATGAATTCTCACCAGAACTTGCATCAGTAGCAAGTCAATCTCACCTCACTAATTCTCACTAGAAACCAGGAATTTTCGCCAGAACTGCATCATCTCCAGTGAACTTTCTAATTTTCTACCTCCCAGTATATTACGACATCAACTGAAGGATGACAAACCTTTTTGCAGGAAATGGTGAGCGAACACAACAACGGAAGCCTCGTGGCCCTCCTCGCTCATCTTTTACCGGCAGCTGTAGGCTAAAATTGCACTTAGCATTCTAATTTTGATGCTATCCCTTTTGTAATAAACATTTTACTTAATTTGTATTTATATTTATGCTTAATTTGCAGTTGCGGTAAGGATTTTGAAAAAGGCAAGGAAATGGAGAGCAATATGGAATGAAATGATAGGGTATTAGGGTGGACATAAAAATGAAAATTTACCATTGAATTCTTATCGCAGCATGGCTGAGGCACACCAGCCCAGTGGCAAAAGGTGTCAATCCTCTCTAGCAATATCAATCCATATCACATTGTTGTCATGGTCCTCATCTAGTTCCCAAAATGATTTCGCAGCACACGTGACACCTATCTTGATCGCCTCTCTGCAAGGTATAAATGTTCACCAGTAGATGTATTTGTGAGTATAATTGATCCTCTGAAGGAGCCTCCTGTCATCACTGCCAACACTGTACTTTCTATACTTTCTGTGGACTACCCTGCCAACAAGGCTATGTATCAGATGATGGTGCATCAATGCTTCTGTTTGATGCATTATTGGAGAGACAACGGAGTTTGCAAAGAGGTGGGTTCCCTTCTGCAAGAGGAATAAGTATAACATCGAGCCGAGGTCCCCAGAGCCCTATTTTTCTCAGAAGATTGATTACTTGAAGGATAAAAAGCAGCCCAGCTTTGTCAAGGAGAGGAGAGTCATGAAGGTGAGGGCTTTGTATCTAAGCAGCTAAAGTTTGATTATGATCAAAATCGTGTGCATAAATTTGACTGACAAGGTTTTGGTGGAGATAGAGTATAAAGAATTTATTAAGGCTAGTGTCTATGCATTGGTGGCAAAATACAGGGAAGAAACCAGAGGCAGCGAGACTAATGCAAGACGGTACTCTTTGGTCCGGCAATAACACCAGTGTCCATCCAAGAAGTGATCCAAGTCTGATAAATGCAGCACTAAACCAATCTCATATTTATAAAAGAAAATAATGCAACATCAAAAGAAGCAAATGAGTGAGATATGAATAATTTAGTCTGTGCATTCTCAATGTGAGATGTGAAACATATAGGCTCTGCAATTAATACAGTAACTATACAGTAGAAATCAGTTCATGTTGCATTAACTGAATTAACCAATAGAACCTAACTTCATAAGTTGGTTCGGAAAATTTCTGACCTTTACGATACCTGTTTTGCTTCTTTTCCCCTACAACATAGTCCATCTCCTGTTTCTAATCCATATGCCATTCTTGCATGCTTGGAGAAGCAATCATTTTGGTAGAAGAAATAAAAAGTTACTATTAATATGGATAATGGCTTCTGAAACACCCGAAAAATTCTGTAGCTGAACTTGGGGAGTGCAGGCGCACAAAGAACTGCCTAGGGGATCAGGGAAACCATGGGTAAAGCAGTGAAAGATAGTGCGTTGCATTGTAACTAAAAGTTAAAAGCAAAAAGGACTTGCACAGGCAGGGAATTAAAATGCAGAATAAGCAATGGTAGGAAATATTAATGGTGCCTTGCAATTTTTTAAAATAAGAAAAAGAAAGAAGATTTGCATTAGCCGGGAACTGAATCTGGGTTTGTTCAGTGTCTGGGTACACGATTCACCAGTAGACCACGGGTGCTGTGATGACAGCTAAACTCTAATTTCTTTGAAGATGACAGCATTACATTGTGTGATGAATGCTGATACCTTATATGACGAAGATATTATACCACTGACATCATTTGACATAATTGAACACTATGCTATTATATCTTCACATCATTGACTCCATGCAACTGTATGAGTCTCTGACCGATATTAACGGTATGCTGTTAGATAGTCCAAAGACCATAAAATCCATTATGTGTATCATCTATTTATTAAGGAATAATGACATTACCACACTTGACATTTGACATGAAATTCTCTATGGTTCAAGGGCCTCATAAGTGACATGAATTCAAGTTAAAATGGCAACTTATTGCTAGTATATATCACTATGGAAGTTGTTATGAGCACAGCTTAAATAAGTTTTTTTGGGTATTGCAGATTATCTGGAAATACAGGTCATAACTATTATCTTCACTGGCATAAAATTTATGTATAGTTGAATCACTTATATTAATGTCATGAAATCACCTCAAATGACATGGAAAGAAAATATATTTAAATAATTATTGAGCAGAAACCAAGCAGTCCGAGTTCTTTGCTCCCAGGCCACATCCTCATTTATAGTCCACATGCATACCGATAGGCTCCTTGCTCTCAGGCAACATCCTTGCCTTTAGAGAAAATCCATCCAAAGGCCAAACCTTAAGTCACATAGATGAGGAACCGAAGCATAATAATTTGCTAAGGTTGATTATTTGGATAAAACAAAATAAAATAACAAATATAGAAATTGCTCTCTTCATTTCAAGAAAAAAGGATACAAATGTTAGGGCTTCACACCTGGGCACTTCACATGCTGGCGATTCACCTGCCTAATACTAGCTGCAATTCATATGCAGATTTCTTACAAACATTCTTCTCTCCTCCCTCTTCAGATGAAGAAATACATCATTCTTTATAGCACTAAAACGAAATCCTATTTCTAACTAATGGATAATATCAAATAACACATCCAAACAAAATAACAAATCAATCCCAACCGAACAACAAATTCAATCCTAAATAAAAATATCACCTAAAATAAAAATAAAAATCATAACTACAATCTACATCAAAAAAATTTCCCCACGGATATGCAAATCAGTCCTACATCAAATATTCTGCTAAATTTAGATCTAGATTTGTCCTGCATCACACATCCTCTGGAAGGCCAAATGCTATGTCACTTGCGTAAAATAAATTTATTTTACGAGATACGGGAACATTATGCAATCATGCTTTTCCTAATCATTAGTACAACATAGTAGGAAAATCTTGTGTTTTTATGCCACTAATATGTTCACGCAATTAGCAAGTGCATGCTCATATAATCTGTCCAATGTGTAGCAAAGTTAGTGCTTGAGAAGAACATACACATTTATACATTATATTGAATATATCAAAATATCTGGTCAAATTTCATCACGGTAGTAAAACAACTCTATAAATAATAACATATTTTCAATTCAAAATAGTTCTCACAATAAATAGTAAAGGAAGTGACTCACACTCAATGATCCCAAGAACTGGCTACCCTTTTCATAATCAAATTAATCTCGATGAACTCTTCTCTCGCAAATTAAATATTCACATTTAACCAAGTTTAACATTTCCAAAATATTACTCTATAGTCTACACTATTTCAGAGTCCTATAAGCCATACAATCATCTTACCAGTGCACTTGGGGACTGCATATGCACTTGACATCAAAGGCAAAGAAATGTCCTGCCTTCGAGAAAAGGAACCTGACTACCAACACCACAAGAAAACTGGATCATGAATGCAATATGAAGCTTATTTATTTTCAGCTATACTAAGTAGTCCAATGTGGCCAACCTTTAATCTTTGGATCCATGAGCATTGAATCTCAACTGTGATCACTACGTAAACAACAGTGATACGATCAGGAAAATCATGTGTTTCCCGATGGATCCCAAGGTCTGAATGAAGCTTTGTTATGTTGAATTGCCATAAAGCTTCGCTGGCATTGATCACCATGATCAATATGCCAATCATAATGCGTGATCTCCTCTGATACAAGATAATAAAAAACAAGAACTTGTTAAGTAAACGTGCTATAACATAGGCCAACTTAACAAAGCACCCGAAGATGATATGTGAGTGCTGGTTCTATTGGTGCTGCTGCTATTATGGTGGCTAGAAATCCAATGTAAAGAAGGAAGTTAGAGGAAAAGACCGAAAAGGTTTTTTTTTGGAAAAAGAAGAAAAGAGTGTGGTGGTTAATGACTGCATCAATAGAGACATGAGGGTACGACTGTACGAGTAGCTGAAGTAGTCATCTTGCATGTCACAGAAAGCTTTAAGAAGAGTTTTGGACAGTCTCCAGTGTTCAACATACAGGAACTTTCGAAAGAAAGAGGTCTATCTCATCACACCAACTCCCTAGGGCTCGTCATGGAGGCTATACATATAATCATACAAAAGGATAATAATGAAAGCAAAGATGCTCACACATTTTTATTGAGAATATAATGTGAATAAGGTAAAGAAGTGAAAGATGTGATGCTGCACTGCAAATAGACTAAACACATACCCAACAAAAACTTTTAGGTAAAAATTGTCCACGAAGAAAGTTCAAGGATGACTTAGAAAAAAGAGAAAAAAGAAAAAAAGAAAAAAGAAAAAAGAAAAAAGAAAAAAGAAAAAACAAGGATTAAGCAATCATTTTAATACCGGGAAAAAAAACTGACTACTAAGATGGATAAAGGCTTCAGAAATATCCCTAGCATCTAGCTGGTAGCGTGGTACACTCACGGAGTGCGGGACAGCGGGAGTACTTCTTGTAGAAGGCAACAAACTGCCTTGGCGGATACATATTTCCAGAGCTACCTACAACACAAGAAAGCCAGATCATAAATGCATTAAGAAATATACTTAGTTTAAGTTGTACTTAGTAGTCCACATGATTGCGGATCTTTTATCATTTGAATATATGAATGCAGGTTCAAGCATCTGCAGTGTTCACCAATGCACCCTTCATGTTGAAGCAGGTTCAAGCATCTGCAGTGATCTATACATCAACAATAACAATATCAGGTTTGAAAGAAGCCTTGGTATGTCCAGTTTCCGCAAAGGTTCTATGGCACCGATCGACGTGATCGATAGGTAATGTGTTCAACTTTGATGCAAACTAATAAAGACAAGAATATATTTAACTGACCTTGTCTATAACTTAGGTCAAGATAATACTAAAACCTTTAGAAAATAATAAATTTATAATACGACAACCTTTAAGAGACTTCTATGTAGAAAAACATAATTTTCCTAACTGCAGCAACAATTAGCTATTTATTCTTCTAGTTTATATGCTGCATGCTTATAAACTAAAGAAAGTTGTGATTTATGTGTTTAGATCAACATAAAGGTCGAGATGGGATCCAAAAGCTATTGTCTGTGGGAGTTTAACTTCCAGGCTCTCTATGTCAATTGATCCCCTAAGAACTGAAAGTGCCTGAAGAAGACAGGTGGCTGCTGGTCATCTTGGTGGTGCTACTGTTATGGTGGCTTGAGGCAATCCAAGAGAGAGGAGGAAGATAGAGAAAAGAGGACTGAACGTATTTTTGGGAAAGAAGTGACTACATGAAGAGAGACTGTAGGGTTACAAGGAGCTGGAGAAGTCATCTACTATAACATGTCAAAGAAAAGCTTTGAGAAGAGATTTGGACAGTCTCCAGCGTCCGTTCATCACATACACACTTATGGAAGAAGAGGTTGTCTCAAGGTACCAATACCCAAGGGCTCATCAAGGAGACTGTTCATATAATTAGACGTCAGTAATAGGAGATTGAGCAAGAAAAGAGGCTAGTGCCACAACTTTTAGCCACATAAAGTTTGCAGAATCTAATAAAATCAATTGGGAGAAAAATGTAATGGTGCAGTGCAATGTAACTAAAAAAGCAAAGATGCTTCAACAAGTTTTCCTGAGATTTGAGTGCAGAATCAAATAAAGCAATTGTGGACAAAATGTAGTGGTGTCCATTGCAACTAAGAAAGCAAAGATACTGCAACAAACTTTGTTGAAAAATTAATGCGGGAAGAAGGTAAAAAATTGAAGATAGACGCTGCATTGTAACTTTAGAAAACAAAAACAAAAAACAAAAATGACTTGCACCAGCCGGGAATCGAACCCGGGTCTGTACCGTGGCAGGGTACTATTCTACCACTAGACCACTGGTGCTCTGATGGCATAACACTTGAATGATTTTAAATGATAACATATACCATTCTGCCAATGGCAACTTGTATCAAGAAATATTATACCGTTCACATCCTTACATGACTTCGCTGTTACAGCATTTACCATGCTATTACAAGACCAACATCAACAGTATGATGTAATTTTTAACTATAACTCCAAATTCCAAATATGTAAGATATGTTTAAGCTTTTGATAATAAATATAATGCTTCAATTAATTATTGAGTTACTTATTAAGGTTTAATAAAGCTCTCACTTAAGTATGGGGATTGCTAATGTGTTCATGACATACCTGATTCCTTTAATTGAAAAGAATGGACTTGGTTGAAGTTTCTGCAAGTATCTCCAAAGTATAGTGCAAAATCACAATCACAATTTAGCATGCGAGTGCAATGGGTACACTCAATTACTCAAAAAGAAGCAACAGGATATGATCAATTAAATCAAAACAGAGAAAAAAAAGAATATGATCAATTAAATCAAGACAGACACAGGTGAACTATTCATCAATCTATTAAGACAGCCCAAACTAAGCATAAGAAAATGAGATTAAAATAATACTAAAAAGGCAACATGTTAACTTGATCTGATCATTATCATTGCCAAGGTATTTGCAGGATACAGGTACAAACTATCTACATACTAGATAAACGACAATTTCTATATGGATGATGTGACCTTTAATCTGCAAACAGCCCACCTAATCACTACTACTGGATAATCTACTTACATAACTCGAGAAAAACAATTAGTTCACTTCTTCTTACTAATTGTACGGCCTCAGGCACCACTATATGCAGCTGACTAATCTAGCTAGTATTTGGTTTATGGCACTCTTCATCTCCATCATCGGTACCGGAATTCTTAAGCTCAGATGGAGTGGTATGAGTATCCAGGATTGGCGGCACAGTGAAAAGTTCTAGGTAATTGGTGGGGTAATTCATGATTGGTGGAACAATGAACAGCACTGGGTAATTGGTGGGCTTTCAGCTCATTTCTATCTAAACACCTAAACTTACGAAGCCACATTGCAACCTGCACATTTAGTTTTGTAACACTTCACAGACAAGCCCCAAGATTCTCAACAAAAGAATATAATCAGATGCATGACAGCAACGATGCACATACAAAATGTCAAGCCTAGACACTTCATTCACACAGCAAGATCACAGACACACAAAGACACAACTTACTAGACATGAAGCCTGAGAGCAATATTACTGACTAAAATGAGCAACTCGGAGATTAACTGCATTAGTTCATCAGTTCATGTACATACCGCTCACTTTCTTGATTAGTATACTTGCAGCCATAATAATGGCACTCTCAGATGTAGCATCTCCATTGCATGCTTCACTTTCACAATGAACTATCTCAGCCAAAACTATTGCAAGCTAGTATGTAATTGAAAGGGTTGAAAACCACAAGGTATGAGGGTAACCTTCATGTCAACACATGCAACTCTTACTAGTGGACTAGGCAGGTCATGGAACAATATACTTAGTAATTTTATAAAAAATTAAGCATAAAAGGTAATACATCAAATATGTAAACCCAAGCACTTTTAAAAGCATGCCAGTTGGAAAAGCAATTTATTCTCGTATCCCTTTAAGATGGCAAGAAAATAGTCCATGATACTCCACATGTATTGTCAAATCAATTATAAACTACATATCATGAAAGCTCTTCATATTCCGACAGCCTTTAACACAACACTTCGTTGTCACATCTCAATATCCAATGACATGAAAAGGAAATATATCATATTATTATATGATGATCAATCACTTAGTTTCCCTAAGGATCATGTCTTGCCCAAAGGCCATATCCTCACCTGTTGGCTGCATCCTTACCCATGGGACAACATCTGCCCCAAGGCTACATTCTTGCTCAAAGATCATATTATATAACATTAGAAGACGCATCATGGCCCAAAGGTTATATACTTACTCAGTAGAAGGTTGCATGTTGTTGTATGCCCGTAGGCCGCATCCCAATACACATGCGCTCATTTACTACAAATCAGGTTCTTAACTTCTTATCATGGAATTCTAAAAACTAACTTAGACTTTGTTATCTTAGGTTTCTAAAAACTTACGACTAAGATGGACCAAGGTTTTACAAAGATCTCTGACATCTTGCGGATACACTTGGGAAGTGCAAGCACAATCAACGTTGAAGGCACAGAACTTCCTTGGCCCAAGCATGTATTTCTCTCAAGAGAAGCAACCTGGCTACCAACACCATGAGCAAGGCGGGACACAAATGTATTATGAAATATCCTTGTTTTAGTCATATAAAGTAGTCTACAATGTTTCTAGACCTTTCTCATTCAGATCTACAAGTGCTATGGGTTTGAACATCTGCAGCACTCACCAATGCACCTTCATGTTGAATCCAGACTGTGATCACCAGATGTTTCCTGATGAACCTTCAGGTTTGAAAGAAGCTTCGCAATGTCCAGTTGCCACAAAGA
This sequence comes from Asparagus officinalis, assembly GCF_001876935.1. Lineage (NCBI taxonomy): Eukaryota > Viridiplantae > Streptophyta > Magnoliopsida > Asparagales > Asparagaceae > Asparagus > Asparagus officinalis. Next base: position 4,094,496 of record NC_033796.1, read on the forward strand.
TTCGCTGGCATCCATTGTCGAAGATCAATAGGTAAAGTAGTCTTCTTTGATGCAACTGATAAAACACAAAAACCTGTAAAATAAACATCTATAACTTGGCTCAATTCTAAAAACTAACTTAGACTTTGTTATCTTAGGTTTCTAAAAACTTACGACTAAGATGGACCAAGGTTTTACAAAGATCTCTGACATCTTGCGGATACACTTGGGAAGTGCAAGCACAATCAACGTTGAAGGCACAGAACTTCCTTAGCCCAAGCATGTATTTCTCTCGAGAGAAGCAACCTGGCTACCAACACCATGAGCAAGGCGGGACACAAATGTATTATGAAATATCCTTGTTTTAGTCATATAAAGTAGTCTACAATGTTTCTAGACCTTTATCATTCAGATCTACAAGTGCTATGGGTTTGAACATCTGCAGCACTCACCAATGCACCTTCATGTTGAATCCAGATTGTGATCACCAGATGTTTCCTGATGAACCTTCAGGTTTGAAAGAAGCTTCGCAATGTCCAGTTGCCACAAAGATTCGCTGGCATCCATTGTCGAAGATCAATAGGTAAAGTAGTCTTCTTTGATGCAACTGATAAAACACAAGAACCTGTAAAATAAACATCTATAACTTGGCTCAATTTAATACTACAAGCTTTAAGATACTCATTTATATACAATATTATTTTACAAACTGATAAAAAAAGCACTAGCAGCAACAAGTAGCTAGTTATTATTTATGCAACATGAAAAATCTGAAAAGGCAGCTATCATGGAGATACATTAATTTAATTACGATGTAATAACAACACCGATAAAGTGACATGATTACAGAGAACTACCGCTAACTAGTGAGTGGTAGTGGCGGGGATCCCAGAAACAAGTTCTCCATTTTTTTTGGGTGCTGTAGGGGCCCGGGGGGGGGGATAAATACTTGAATGTATTGCCGGTTTATAAGCCAAAGAATTTGGCTGTTGTGGTGCATACTTAAAAAAAAATTGAGGGGCAAATTGAAGCGTAAGAGGGCCTTAAGAGTGTACTTTTAAATTTCTCAGGAGTGCAGTTGCACCCCACGTCAGTATATGGATCCACCCACGAGTGGTATCCTCAAAAAGTACGACTTCACTGTTCTAAACAAAATGATGCCAAAACCTACAGTCATCATGTGATGTGCCTATAACTAAAGGAAAAAGGAAAAGAAAACTAAGTTCAGAACTATATGTCATGAAAGCTGTCACGAGATTTTTTGCTTGAATATGCATATCGTGCCTACTTTAAGAATTCATCATATGTCATGCCCATCATCAAGAGAACAATCAAGAACTTTCAGGTAAAACTACCAAAAAAATTGAAGACAAAAACCTACAGTTAGGAACTCTTAACTTAGAGAGGAAAAGTGAATTATACCCAGAATCCCTAGCATCATAAGAAAGAATGAAGGCCCTAGGTGTTCAAATTGAACCATTCAAATTCAAGAATAACAAAATGTGGGGACTCAATTGAGATAGAATTGGGGGAATTGGACATTGAGGATGATGTGAGAATGGAACCAGACGTCGTCCATGTGAAGAAGGAGCTTGTCGAGGATGGCGGGAAGGAAATAGATTAAGGCATTGGTGAGGACGAGGCTGGCGG
>NC_033796.1:4096134-4112729 GCF_001876935.1 Asparagus officinalis
TTCCGACCTAGGTGATGGCACTCGTTAAGCACTCGGAATGCCAGCAGGGGCAACTTACCCCTCGCCATCCTCTCTCTATCTCTCTCTCTTGTTTTTTTCTTTTTGAAACTATAAGTTATAATTTTTATACAGAGTGAACAAAAGATCTCACCTTTGATGCGCTTCAACCTCTTCTTCATTCTGCCTCTCCGCTTCCTTCCTGCTCTGATTCTTCCTCAAACAAAATCCCTGCCCACATCAAACGCCAAAACCCTAATAAGAAATTTCTCAAACTATAACATAACAAAAAAACAAAAACCTTAAAATGATGACGATGATTACGCTTACTTGAGATATTTCTCGCTGAAGATGACGCTTAGGGCTTTGCTCTTGAGAGATCGCTTCTTGATGTAGCGAGGGAACCGAGACCGATGGGGTTCGATCAACCGCGACTGCTTCCTCTCCTCTCGAATTCGCCGTCGTCTACGATCGCTGCAGTATGAACCTGAATAAGCAAGGCCCAGGCAAAGTCCATGGGCCTTTTCTTACCACTGACATCTTATAAAGAGCCTTTTTTTTTCATTTTCCCCACGGAATATAAAGAGGATATTTATTAGGAGAAAATTAATATTTTTTTCAGCGTATATTTTACGCTTGTATATCTTACGCGCATATTATTACGCGTATATCCTACGCGCATATTATTACGCGTATATCCTACGCGTATATTATTACGCGTATATCCTACGCGCATATTATTACGCGTATATCCTACGCGCATATTATTACGCGTATATCCTACGCGCATATTATTACGCGTATATCCTACGCGCATATTATTACGCGTATATCCTACGCGCATATTATTACGCGTATATCCTACGCGCATATTATTACGCGTATATCCTACGCGCATATTATTACGCGTATATTACGCGTTTCTGCCTCTTTGCCTATAAATACGACTCGTCTTTGCTTCGATTTCTCACTTTCTTCCCTCTTTTTTTTTTCTTCCCCCAGTTGTTTTAAGCGTAAAGAAGGTGTTTTTCTATCTAGGGTTTTGTAGTTCGATCGCTGAGATGAAGAGGAGAAGCAAATTAGAAGAAGCCGTAACCAACAGAAGCCCTAATTTTCCTCCAATAGGAATCACCTCCTCAAAGGTATCCGTTCGCGTTTCTACAATTTATTAGGCTTTTGGGTTTCGGATAAAAATTTAGGGTTTTAAAATTTCTCGTAAATTTCATAAATCGGAAATTAGGTTTAATGTTAGTTTTAGTTAATCTAATTTCAAAGGAACTCATACGGGAATGTTAGTTCTCATATGTTTGATTATTCTTATTTATGATTCCTTATTTCAAAGAAATTTGGGTTTTAAATTTTCTCGTAAATTTTATAAACGGCAATTAGATTTAATGTTAGTTTTAGTTAATCTAATTTCAAAGAAACTCATGTGGTAATGTTAGTTCTCATATGTTTGATTATTCTTATATATATGGTAATGTTAGTTCTCATATGTTTGATTATTCTTATATATGGAAATGTTAGTTCTCATATGTTTGATTATTCTTAGTTAATCTAATTTCAAAGAAACTCATATGGTAATGTTACTTCTCATATGATTATCTTTATATATAACATTAAATCGGCAATTGGATTTAATGTTATTTTGATTTAATGTTCTCATACAAGCTGGTTGATGCTTTGGGTTATTTCAAAAGATTTTGCTTATTTTTTCAATAATAACTGCTTTCTTTTAATTTCATAAAGTTCGAATAAACCCTAATTTTCTGGAGACGAACCTAATATTTCCTCCAGCAAGAATCATATCCATTCACATTTTCTTTATTATTGTTATTATTATGAAATGACTCTAAAGTTTTACTAGATTTATGTGTCGGCAGTTGGATTAAATGTTACATTGATTTAATTAAGCTGATTTCAGGTACTCATATGAAAATATTAGGTTTTATATCTTTGATTAGTCTTTGTGTTGATATATGGTCCTTTCAGCTCTATTGCTGATCATGTTGATGCTTTCATTATAATAAAAGATTTTGCCAATTATTGTTATAATTATCATCTTCCTTTGATTTTATCTAGGTGCCTTGAACTTTAGGAGGCTCTGATAAGCCATCAAGTAATTACTAGTCAAGGAATACAAGAGTGAGTTTTCATGAGAAACTGAGCCTTTAACTCTAGGTGGTTCTAGTAATTTATCAAGTAATTAATAGCCAAACGATTCGAGAGTGACTTTTCATGTAAACATTGAGCCTCAATCCAGAAATCAGCAAACTGTTATTGGTTTTTACAAAATTTAGGTTTTTTTTATTCTCGCAAATGCCCTTTGTTCTTTCTCATGTTTCCACCTGTCTAGATTCTTGGTTTAATTTTTGTTTTGTCTTTAGTTTAATCTTCTAACTGTAAGTTTGCATCTTCATCATTTTTGGGTAAAAACAATGCCGTGCTCTTTGAAGATACCATTCGTTAGGGTTTTCAGTCTCCCTTATTTAAGGTAGTTTTCGGTGTTATCATGTCACATTGTGAGCTCTAGTTATTTACGTCTCAATTAAATTAGTTTATCTTCACATAATACTTGCCTTTTCAGACTTCGTCACAGTGCACGCCTTGAAGTTTCTTCTTGGATAGTTCTTACCTGGAAATTTTTTGTTAGATCTCTTGATAACTTTGAGAGGTAAAATTTCCAGTTTACTTTACATCTTTTATACCTTCAGTATTTCCATTGTCTTAGTTTGAAAAGGTAACCCTATTGTTTTTATCTATAAGAGATCACTAGTTTCAGGCCCGTGCGATGCACGGATTTGTTTAATATATAAAAATTAATGTAGCAAAAGAATGCAAAGTAAAATAGTAATAATATATAAGTAGTCAGAAATGATACAACCTAAGTTGCATATATACTTTGAAAAATTAGAAAGTCTGGAAAACTTGAATCAGTTTAAGATCATATATAGTTTGAAAAATGTAATTGTGTAAAAACGGTATTCAGAAATATGGTGAGAGTTATTTTATTATTTAGAAGGTAGAAAAAAATTCAAAATTAAAGTAAAATGTTAAAAAAGTACCAAAAATGGGTAAACTTAAAAAAATTGAAAAAAATGAAAGGTTTGGAAAAAATGTAAATATGGGAAAATAATATTTGAACATTTTTTGCGAGTCATATCAATATTTAAACCGTTATAACTTTCCAAATAAATTGGTAAAATAAAAGTGTAATGTCAAAAAACAAAGAAAATATAATACCTATCATATAAGGGGTGTATGACATCCACCTGACGAAAATAAGAGACAATGTAATACCTAAATCAAATAAAGTCTGTGTAAAAAAATTGTATATGATTGCAATTTAAGAACATCATCAAACCATAAGAATACGGCATAAGAAGTACTCAATTAGTTAAATAAAATATAACTTTCACATTCTCTATATAAACATAAGAAAGAACAAAAATATTGAAGTGAAATGCATTGCCATTGGAGAAAAATAACAAAACATAATATAAGAGAAATACATTCTAGTAAGATTATATTGAGTTCATCACTTACCAATAGTAAAGATAAACAAAGAAACAAACTGATCTGAAACAGAAAAAATATAATTATATAGAAAGAAAAGAAAAATACACTTGTATTCAATAAGATACATGAATTAAAAAAATAACATTTTAGTTTGTCAAACATGCACACAAGCATGCACCACTACATACACATATATTACAGGATACGCTCAGATAGAGCTAACAAATTTATCCAAAACTTAAAATCACATTAGAATAATTTCATGCTATGAATTAGCCGAAAAGGGAAAATTTTCCAGCGTGAGGTGAGTGAAATAATTAGAGGTGAAGAAATAAAAAGGGGTGAGGAGGCGGGTGAAAGGCTAATATGGGTATTTGTCATTTTTGCCATGTGTCATTTTTGCCAGGTGGCGTTTTCAAGGGTATGTGTCATTTTTTGCCAAGTGGCGTTTTCAAGGGTAAGAGTTTTTAGTAATAGATATAGACAAGTGGTGTTTTCAAGGGTAAGAGTTTTTAGTAATAGATATAGAAAATGCATTGCCATTGGAGAAAAATAACAAAACATAATATAAGAGTAATACATTCTAGTAAGATTATATTGAGTTCATCACTTACCAATAGTAAAGATAAATAAAGAAACAAACAGATCTGAAACAGAAAAATATAATTATATAGAAAGAAAAGAAAATTACACTTGTATTCAATAAGATACATGAATTAAAAAAATAAAAAGTTAGTTTGTCAAACATGCACACAAGCATGCATCACTACATACACATATATTACAGGACACGCTCAGATAGAGCTAACAAATTTATCCAAAACTTAAAATCACATTAGAATAATTTTATGTTATGTAGCCGAAAGGGGAAAATTTTCCAGTGTGATGTGTGAAATAATTAGAGGTGAAGAAATAAAAAAGGGTGAGGAGGTGGGTGAAAGGGGATGTGGGTGAAAGGCTAATATGGGTATGTGTTATTTTTGCCGTGTGTCATTTTTGCCAGGTGGCGTTTTCAAGGGTATGTGACATTTTTGCCAAGTGCCGTTTTCAAAGGTAAGAGTTTTTAATAATAGATATAGATGTGTCATTTTTGCCAGGTGGCGTTTTCAAGGGTATGTGACATTTTTGCCAAGTGGCGTTTTCAAAGGTAAGAGTTTTTAATAATAGATATAGATTTCTCAAACTGTCATATGAGAGTACATACATCTATTATGCATGAAAAGTTTTGCTATCATCGGCACCAGTGGTCTAGTGGTAGAATAGTACCCTGCCACGGTACAGACCCGGGTTTGATTCCTGGCTGGTGCAATTCAATTTTTTCTTCTGAAATTAAAAATTTCAGGTAATAATTTCTAAAATTGCTTTATCTTATCTTGCATTTTATTCCCTGCTGTGCTTACCTTTGTAAAGCAGCAATATATCTTTCACCTTAATCCGCATTAAATTCTCAACAAGTATTTTGTCTTTTTTATTTGCAAAACAATGCCCTACTACATTAGTGGCAGTACCACCTCAAATTTGAGTTCCCTTATTTGTTCTTCTCCTTATTAGTTGTACCCACAGCTGATTTCATTGAGACTCTTTGGCAAGCACTTGAGTACTGGTGCCTTTCAGTCTTCTTTACCATGGATTTTCTGCTCATCAAGAAACGGATTTTATCCCAATCTGGATACACCATTAAGAGTGCACTGGTGAGCAGTGCAGAGACTCAAGCTGCACTTGTAATTTAAATGATAAAGAGGTTAGAAACATATTGACTAGTTACTGCTTAGTATAACCTAAATAAGTAAATTTCATAATGCAATTTGTGACAGGGCTTCCTTGTGGTGTTGGTAGCCTAGTTTTTCTCAAAAAAACATACACCAGCTGCGGTAGTTTTTTGCCTCCAAAAACAAGTGCATCTGCAGTCTCCCAACCTACCGAAGACTGTTTGGCATATTTCTGAACCCTTCATGCATGTTACTATTAAGTTTTGTTCCCTGCTATCAAAATGATTGCTTGATCCTAGCATGAAATGGAAACAGGAGACAATATAATTATATTCTTATTGTATGTTTATTAACAGGCTCTTGTGTTTAATTAGCTTGCATCAAAGAAGACTATCTTGTTTATTGATCTTTTTGATGAATTTCATCAAATCTTTGTGGTAACTGGACACCAAAAAGCTTCTTTCGAACTGAGGGTCCATCAGGAAACATGTGGTGATCAACTTCTTGATTCAACATGAAGGTGCTTTGATGAGCACTGTAGAGATTAAAACCTGCATCAGTTGTAGATCCTAAAGATAATAGGTGAGAAACATATAGACTATGTAGTATAACTTAAGTGTGTGTGTGTGTGTGTGTGTGTGTGTGTCTATATATATATATATATATATATATACACAACTAATTTGCACCCATGTGTATAAAGAATGCATGACCAATGCATTGATCGGATCCTCACCTTGAACTCTTCATACTTTCTCTATAGGTAAGTTTTGATGCTATCAATTTAGATCGCCATCGAAAGCAACTGCGCATAGAAGAATCTGTAGTACAAGGACCTCACCTTCGTGGCCCTTGTGTCAATGTTATACTTGTAGATGGCACCCACCTTCTTGTAAACTCTGCGAGATGATATCAAACAGGAGAACCGATGCACCCTCATCTGCAGCTTCTGTGCCCACAGAATAAGATTCTGGAGGAACAATGTTGTTAGGAGCTACCTTCTGTGTCTGTGTATCTTTAGCTTTCTTGCAAATCTTTTAACCTCTGTACATGTTGAATGCAGTTGGATGATTATCTTGTCTGCAGGATATACCATTGTCATGGAGCAAGAGAAGTTGCATCTTAAGCGGCTAAGGAAAACAACCACTGAAGAAGAGAGCATGACCTGACTCTGAACATATTATTTTCTTCAGAGGCAAATCAAGCAACCTGAACCAAGCAAACAATCCACTTACCCTTCTGCAGCTATGACCTATCTATCTTTCTTTGTGTAGCTCTTGTCATTAACCTCCACATTCTTTTTCTTCTTTCAAAACCCTTTGGGTCCTTTTTTTTCTCTGTCTTCCTTCTTTGCCTTTGGTTTCCTCTAGCTATCTTAACAGCTGCAGCTTCAAGAGGGACCAGAACATGCTATATTCATGCACTTTTGAGTCTTAGGAGGATATATCCATAGATGGGCTGGAGGCTTAACCACACCTACTACACCGGTTATTGTATCTCATCTAGACCTCTCCTGTCTATCTAAGTACATAAATCACAAGGATTTTCTCCATTTTGAGAGCATACTGCATATAATCTGAAAAAAGCTAACTTATTCTTTAACTGCTGCATTTTTTCTCCATTTTGAGAGCATACTGCATATAATCTGAAAAAAGCTAACTTATTCTTTAACTGCTGCATTTATCAGTTAGAAATGATTAATTTCTCAATAGAAGTGTGTTAAAGTTTGTCGTATTAAGCTGACAGGTTTTTGTGTTTTATTAGCTTGCATCAAAGAATATCGCAATCTTCGAAGAGTGTTGCAATGTTGGTGTTTCTGGTCATAGTTGTAGCCGAGCTCCAACTAGTGCTGCTGATGGCAATAGGAGGTAGCCTGTACTTTCATTTCGGCAGAGTACTCCTTCTCTGAGATAAGATAGAGAAAGGGAGCATAATTATGGCAGGAAGAAAGCTAAATTGAGTGGACAGAGATGCAATGATTGTTCAATGTTGAGATAGGGTAAATGTGTAAGTTTTCATATCTGTGTTGATAATAAGTTTTCATATCTGTTTTGATAATGGGGCATTTGTTGGGGTTTTCAACATTATATTCTACTTATTGCATCATTAACCTTTCAGCTTGGTGGCCCCTGAGTTTGTCATATGGTCAGTGGTGAGTTGTATCTGCTTATTAACTGGGTGAGTGCTTCTAAACTGTCTTGATTCTTTTGTCTCTTCTGATTTGAGTGGGTCCTTTGCACTTGCATGATTAATTATGATGGTAAGTTTGCAGTATATAATGACAGGATGCTTCCGAGATATGACTAGACTTTTTGCTACTTCAGTTTTCAGGTATTGGTAGTGTCTGTGCCTTCAGCTCAACTTTTCCCTTTATTCATTTTTTTTCATTGCTCTTCTTTTTATTATTGGATCTGCAGTTGTTTATATGTTTTCATTTGTATATTTGTTGTTATTATACATCTTTTCTGTTAACAACTCCTTAGACCCCTCTAGTCCTTCCTCTATCTCATTTAAATTGAGATCAAACCCTCTCATGTAGCTGTTCTTGTTAACTAAAATAAAAAGATATTCTATTTTTGTTTCATTCTAATTCACATACTCAGATTGTAATCATTTTGGTTGAATAAATATAAATTATTAAAACAGATACTATATTCTAAAATATCCCAAATATCTTATTACACGTATACTTAGAGAGTGCAGGTGCACTTGATGTTGAAGGCAAAGAACTAGCTAGGCTTGCGTGTGTCTCTCGACAGAAGCGACCTGCATATCAGAACCACAAGAAAGCTGCAGCCATGAATGCATTGGTGCGCCTTACAGTATGACAATTTGCTTATTTGGATTGTACTAAGTTGTCCACATGTTTCTGACCTTTTATATTTAGATTCATGATTGCAGGTGCTGTGCTTTGATGTGAGCTAATAAAACTCAAGAACTTGTTAACTAAACATTATAAAGCTTTTAACTCAATACTACAGACTTTGAGACTCTACTATGCATACTAACAAGTGACAAAATCCATGTAATTTTATTGTGTTTAGATCAGCATGAAAGGTTTAGACGGGATCCAGTATATGTTGGAACTGGATGTGTGGTTCAACCACCAGGTTCTCTATTGTATATGTTGGAACTGGATGTGTGGTTCAACCGCCAGGTTCTCTATTGTTATGATCTCAAAAGCATGAAGATGACCTGTGACTGCTGGCCCTCTTGCTGCTGCTGCTATTGTGGTGGTTCAAGGAAATTTTAGGCAAAGAGGAACACATAGAATGAAGATGACAAAAAGTATTCCTAGGATCAACTTACGAAGTTAGGATCAATTGGATAATCCAGGTAATGTATATACTCATTGCTATTGATATGAAGATTGTATAGTCTTGTATGATTCATATCTTACTAATTTGCTCTCATTTGTATAAAGAATGCACCTATATCCCCTTCCAGTCAATTTTATGCACTTAATATAGATCCTAATTAAACTTTAACTACTTCTAATACTTGATTGCCTCCTCTTCTTGAACTAGGCCGCACCTTACCCTTCAAGTAATCAATCTTCTGCTAGAAATAAAACTCTGGAGCCCTCGGCTCGATGTTATACTTCCTGCAGAAGCCACCCACCTCCTTGCAAAGGAGATTTTTTTAAAAAAGACCCTTTTTAAAAAATAATTAGCAAAATCAATCATTTCTTGAAAATATTAGCAAAATCGACCTCTTTTTGGCCAGCCGGCCAAAAAAGGTCGATTTAGCAAAATATGGGGAAATTTGCAAAATAGACCGTTTTTGCTAAATATTTAGTAAAATTGACCATTTTGCTAAATATTTAGCAAAATCGACCTCTTTTTGGCCAACAGGCCAAAAAGAGGTCGATTTTAAAAAACGCCCATCACTCATTAGTACTAATCACTCATTAGTACTCACAGAAAATATACGGGACTACTAGTCCCGTATATTTTCACGTTCAGGCGACACTATCCTAGCTCAGACCAGTGTTATTGAGGCGCGCGCCCCGGGCGCGCCCCGGGCGCGGGGCGCTTCAGCCTGGGCGAAATGCGCCCCGCACGCGAGGCGGGGCGCTGCACACAGCGAGGCGCGCGCCTCGCGTGCACCTTGCATGCGCCTCGCGCGCCTCACGTGCGCCTCGCGCCTGTGTTATGTAACATACTCTTTCTTCTATTTTTTTTAAATAATTTACATAATTACATATTTATATCATGTAATATACTCTTTCTTACTAGTTGCTAATCTATTTTCATCTTTTCATGTTTAACCTATAAAAAGAACACAATAATTAGTAATTTAGTATACTTGTTTGCTAATTGTAACTTCTTTCTCTAATTAGCATGCTAATAGCAAATTATGAACATGTAAATATGTAATTATTACATTCATTCTTCATCTTTTCAAGCTAAGTAGCAAATATCAATTAAGAATACTAACTAGAAAATTATAAACAGTCATGTTTGTTAATTATATTTCTTAGTCTTTTTATGTGACAATTTATAAACATATGCTCATAATTGTTAATCACTTAATTTGATGATTTAAATACATGTTTCTTGTATCTTTTTTGTTACTTTAAAAATTCAGTTAGCATAATTGATGATTTAAGTTGATATTCTCATAATTTTGGATGTAGGTAACTAATATGTTGCTTATATGTTTCTGTCTTATGATGTTGGTAAATATTAATTTGAGTTATGCGCCTCAGTTAGTGAGGCGCGCGCCTTGTTGTGCGCCTTACGCATGGTGCGCGTAAGGGACCTTTGCGCTCAGCATTGCGCCTTGCGCCTCGATAACACTGGCTCAGACTGTTTTGTGAAACCCACAAAGTTCTCTCTAAAATTTAGGAGCATTATCTGAAATTGTACTCCATCGGAAGACCCCTGACACGACAATGACCGTTCGATCATCGCCGAGGGAAACGATCCTCAGTAGGAGCTCCATCGGAAGATCCTTCCATCCATTTAAGGCAACTCCTTCCATCTTTTCCCCACCATCAGCAACCATCGGAAGATCCCCCCAATTTCGAATTAACAGGTTAGTTAGATTGAGCCAAGAAACAAAACTCAACAAAAATGTCTTAATCACAACATCAAAAGCGTGATCAGGAAAAAGCTAAGTCAAATTTCGACCTGTAGATTTTTGGAAAGCAAAGAATGAGAGCCTCCACAAAAACCTATTGGGTTGTCTCTCGAAGTAAATAGAAGAAGGAGAAGAAAAGAAAACTCTAGAAAATTGTTTTTTTTAAATAAAATCAGACAAAGGAATCGTCTTTTTCTAAAATAAGCAAAGTAGAGGCAAATCAAAGGAGATAAGAAACGTGAAAATATACGGGACTAGTAGTCCTGTATATTTTCTGTGAGCACTAATGAGTGATTAGTGCTTTGAAAACATACGGGACTACTAGTCCCGTATGTTTTCTGATGGGCGTTTTTTAAAATCAACCTCTTTTTGGCCAACTTTTTGTCTTGTTGGCCAAAAAGAGGTCGATTTTGCTAAATATTTAGCAAAATGGTCGATTTTGCTAAATATTTAGCAAAAACGGACTATTTTGCAAATTTTCCCGCAAAATATCAACTTAAATTACACGGGACTAATAGTCCCGTATAATTAGTTCTCGTGACTCGTGAGTTAAACCTTAACCATTTTTAGCACAAAGTACACGGGACAACCATTTCAGCTATAACTATAATTAGCGACCACTAATTACATGAGACTTCTAATCCCGTATATTGTAAAGTCGACATTTTGCAAAATCGACCTCTTTTTGGCCAGTCGAGATGATGTTATTTTAAAAGTTCTCCCCTGGCAAACTATCTGTAGTCTCAGATAATGTATCTCTTAAAGTTAGTCCCCTTAACCATTACACCAAAAACTCCGAAATTATTGGTGAGGATCGTGGATTGTAGTTTTATATTAATTCTAACAGATAACTAAGGTGAGCCCAAGGGGATTATGATGATCATAAGCCTGAGGACTATGATGATGCAATATGAATTAGTCTTGCTTCAAGGAATCAGGACTTTTCGCCATAGGGGCTTGCATGCCTCAGTCTTGCTGGGAGCAGGTCTGAAGGTAAAATTTAAAGTATATTGGGAATAATGCAGAGATTTCACGACCTGTAATTTATAAATGATTCCACTAGACGTGTGAATTAGTTTTCTTGCAATTCTAAGCTACATAATAGTGAATTGTTTTGTGCCTAGCATGCAAAGTGCTTGCATTTACATCTTTGGTATATTACTAATTTATCCTTAAAGTTTCTGTAAAATTAATAGTTCGTGTCACAAAACTTCTCTAGTTAACTGGTAAGAGCTGCATTTATTGAGTATATGTAGGTTACCTTGTACCTCATGATTTTCAGCCTTTTCAGATACTGATTAGCTTGCAACATTTTGAGCTTGTGACCTCAGAGAGACACCAAAGCATACGTTGGAGGTGCTACATTCTAGAGTGCAAATTGTATAGATTGCTAATAGCCTAAGAGAGGAACAAGTTTGTACATGAACTAATGCATTATGCTCTTAGATTATTCATATTATCTAGTAAAATTGCTCCCAAATTTCATATTTTTAGGTTTTTCAGCAAGCTATGTCTAGTAATATTATCTAGTAATATTACGCTCTTAGATGACTCATATTATCTAGTAATATTGCTCCCAGACTTCATATTTTTAGGTTTTTCAGCAAGCTATGTCTGTATGTTTATGATCTTGTTATGTGAATGACGTGCCCAGACCTGGCATGTCGTGCGTGTATCATCACTGTCCCATCTAATTTATTCCGCTTCGGATCTTGGGTGACCGTAAAGAAACCTAGGTCTCAGTTGCAGAGTTCGCGCCATAGTATTAGGTGTTTAGATAAAACTATGGGTCTCAGATTTAGATTTTAGAATAGTACTTATGATCAACTTGTATACTATAGGAAATAATGATGAGTAATAACTTGATAACAATGTGAACCCATCAAGTCAAATATTAAGCAGACAACCAGTCAAGATGAGGTCTCGATCTGCTTTGGCTAAATATTGGACAAAATTAGCTGAGAATAGTGTGTATGTGCCTGTGATCAAAGGTGCCCTATGGTGCGGGGCGGTGGCAAAGCGCCCCACATCCAATGTGGCACCTTTTGTGCCTTGCAAGTACCCTGTGCTTTGCAGATAGGTTGCATGCAAGACATAGACTCATATATTTTTAGACTTTAACATTCATTCATGTCTTATACTCGATAACCCATATCCTACAGATCAAAATAAAACAACTAGGCCTTTTTAGTAGCCTGGTTGAGGACCCTAACTAATCTTCTTTTACTATTTGATTCTGCTTCGATGTTAGTCTTGATTTGACTTTTGATTTGGAAAACTATGAACTTTGCTACTATGTTGGATGTTTTAGCATCAGGAATTAAGACCTTATTTTGTTATTTGGTAGTAGATATTATTTATCTTGACATTTTTATGTGAAAATTCATAAACATGCTTTTTTGTTCTTGATTGTCTATCTTGAAAAGTTATGTGTGGTGTGTGCCTCACTTCACTCGGGCACATGTACCGCATTGTGTCTTCCACATGTGCGCGCGGAAAGGGGCTTTGCGCCCCGCCTTGTGCCTCACACGTTGATAACAATGGCATGTGCTAAATACCATTACTTCAGTGATACACAACCAAGTTAACTGAATCTAGTCTGTACCTCAAGACATTGATCAACTGAATTTTAGAAGTGGCTGAATACCATTTTTTCAGGACATTGATCAACCGAAGTTAAGAGGTGCTAAATACCATTACTTCAGTGTAACACAACCAAATTAACTGAATCTAGCCCGTACCTCAGGACATTGATCAACCAGAGTTAAGAAGTGGCTGAACACCATTTTTCCAGAATATTTATCAACCAAAGTTAAGAAGTGCCTCAGGACATTGTTTCAGTGCTAAACACCAGCTGCGGTAGTTTTTTGCCTCCAAAAACAAGTGCATCTGCAGTCTCCCAATCTACCGAAGACTGTTTGGTATATTTCTGAACCCTTCATGCATGTTACTATTAAGTTTTATTCCCTGCTATCAAAATGATTGCTTGATCCTAGCATGAAATGGAAACAGGAGACAATATAATTATATTCTTATTGTATGTTTATTAACAGGCTCTTGTGTTTAATTAGCTTGCATCAAAGAAGACTATCTTGTTTATTGATCTTTTTGATGAATTTCATCAAATCTTTGTGGTAACTGGACACCAAAAAGCTTCTTTCGAACTGAGGGTCCATCAGGAAACACGTGGTGATCACCTTCTTGATTCAACATGATGGTGCTTTGATGAGCACTGTAGAGATTAAAACCTGCATCAGTTGTAGATCCTAAAGATAATAGGTGAGAAACATATAGACTATGTAGTATAACTTAAGTGTGTGTGTGTGTGTGTGTGTGTGTGTGTGTGTGTATATATATGAATGAGCTTTCTCATGGTGTTGGTTTCCAGGTTGCGTCTCTTGAGAGACATGCATAGACCTGCCAAGATGTTGAAGTCCTTTGCCTTCAACATCGAGTGTGCCTGCGCTCCCCAAATGTATCTGCAAGATGTTAGGGATATTTCTGAAGCCTCGGTCCATATCTAGTTGTAAGTATTTGTTCCTAATCCAAGTATATGGAATTAGCACAGCATGGGAAACAAGATTCGCTTCTCACTACTTGTCTGCCCACCTATATTACACAACTAATTTGCACCCATGTGTATAAAGAATGCATGACCAATGCATTGATCGGATCCTCACCTTGAACTCTTCATACTTTCTCTATAGGTAAGTTTTGATGCTATCAATTTAGATCGCCATCGAAAGCAACTGCGCATAGAAGAATCTGTAGTACAAGGACCTCACCTTCGTGGCCCTTGTGTCAATGTTATACTTGTAGATGGCACCCACCTTCTTGTAAACTCTGCGAGATGATATCAAACAGGAGAACCGATGCACCGTCATCTGCAGCTTCTGTGCCCACAGAATAAGATTCTGGAGGAACAATGTTGTTAGGAGCTACCTTCTGTGTCTGTGTATCTTTAGCTTTCTTGCAAATCTTTTAACCTCTGTACATGTTGAATGCAGTTGGATGATTATCTTGTCTGCAGGATATACCATTGTCATGGAGCAAGAGAAGCTGCATCTTAAGCGGCTAAGGAAAACAACCACTGAAGAAGAGAGCATGACCTGACTCTGAACATATTATTTTCTTCAGAGGCAAATCAAGCAACCTGAACCAAGCAAACAAACCACTTACCCTTCTGCAGCTATGACCTATCTATCTTTCTTTGTGTAGCTCTTGTCATTAACCTCCACATTCTTTTTCTTCTTTCAAAACCCTTTGGGTCCTTTTTTTTCTCTGTCTTCCTTCTTTGCCTTTGGTTTCCTCTAGCTATCTTAACAGCTGCAGCTTCAAGAGGGACCAGAACATGCTATATTCATGCACTTTTGAGCCTTAGGAGGATATAGCCATAGATGGGCTGGAGGCTTAACCACACCTACTACACCGGTTATTGTATCTCATCTAGACCTCTCCTGTCTATCTAAGTACATAAATCACAAGGGTTTTCTCCATTTTGAGAGCATACTGCATATAATCTGAAAAAAGCTAACTTATTCTTTAACTGCTGCATTTTTTCTCCATTTTGAGAGCATACTGCATATAATCTGAAAAAAGCTAACTTATTCTTTAACTGCTGCATTTATCAGTTAGAAATGATTAATTTCTCAATAGAAGTGTGTTAAAGTTTGTCGTATTAAGCTGACAGGTTTTTGTGTTTTATTAGCTTGCATCAAAGAATACCGCAATCTTCGAAGAGTGTTGCAATGTTGGTGCTTCTTGTCATAGTTGTGGCCGAGCTCCAACTAGTGCTGCTGATGGCAATAGGAGGTAGCCTGTACTTTCATTTCGGCAGAGTACTCCTCCTCTGAGATAAGATAGAGAAAGGGAGCATAATTATGGCAGGAAGAAAGCTAAATTGAGTGGACAGAGATGCAATGATTGTTCAATGTTGAGATAGGGTAAATATGTAAGTTTTCATATCTGTTTTGATAATAAGTTTTCATATCTGTTTTGATAATGGGGCATTTGTTGGGGTTTTCAACATTATATTCTACTTATTGCATCATTAACCTTTCAGCTTGGTGGCCCCTGAGTTTGTCATATGGTCAGTGGTGAGTTGTATCTGCTTATTAACCGGGTGAGTGCTTCTATATAAACTGTCTTGATTCTTTTGTCTCTTCTGATTTGAGTGGGTCCTTTGCACTTGCATGATTAATTGTGATGGTAAGTTTGCAGTATATAATGACAGGATGAGTCCGAGATACGACTAGACTTTTTGCTACTTCAGTTTTCAGGTATTGGTAGTGTCTGTGCCTTCAGCTCAACTTTTCCCTTTATTCATTTTTTTTTCATTGCTCTTCTTTTTATTATTGGATCTGCAGTTGTTTATATGTTTTCATTTGTATATTTGTTTTTTTTCATTGCTCTTCTTTTTATTATTGGATCTGCAGTTGTTTATATGTTTTCATTTGTATATTTGTTGTTATTATACATCTTTTCTGTTAACAACTCCTTAGACCCCTCTAGTCCTTCCTCTATCTCATTTAAATTGAGATCAAACCCTCTCATGTAGCTGTTCTTGTTAACTAAAATAAAAAGTTCATTCTAATTCACATACTCAGATTGTAATCATTTTGGTTGAAGAAATATAAATTATTAAACAGATACGATATTCTAAAATATCTCAAATATCTTACACGTATACTTAGAGAGTGCAGGTGCACTTGATGTTGAAGGCAAAGAACTAGCTAGGCTTGCGTGTGTCTCTCGACAGAAGCGACCTGCATATCAGAACCACAAGAAAGCTGCAGCCATGAATGCATTGGTGCGCCTTACAGTATGAGAATTTGCTTATTTGGATTGTACTAACTACTAAGTTGTCCACATGTTTCTGACCTTTTATATTTAGATTCATGATTGCAGGTGCTGTGCTTTGATGTGAGCTAATAAAACTCAAGAACTTGTTAACTAAACATTATAAAGCTTTTAACTCAATACTACAGACTTTGAGACTCTACTATGCATACTAACAAGTGACAAAATCCATGTAATTTTATTGTGTTTAGATCAGCATGAAAGGTTTAGACGGGATCCAGTATATGTTGGAACTGGATGTGTGGTTCAACCACCAGGTTCTCTATTGTATATGTTGGAACTGGATGTGTGGTTCAACCGCCAGGTTCTCTATTGTTATGATCTCAAAAGCGTGAAGATGACCTGTGACTGCTGGCCCTCACTAGTAGAAAAACGACCAACCTAGACGGAAATTTCCGTCTAGGTTGGTCTACAATCCGTCTAGGT
>NC_033796.1:4113729-4125813 GCF_001876935.1 Asparagus officinalis
TGAATTTACTAATTTAGCTTTTCTACATATGTATTGACTATTGATGACTGCATCTTTTTGTTGATTTTGATATATTGTAGGCAGAATCTGATATCGAGCAAGATCCAGTTAATTTCAGGAATGAAACTTCTCTACCCATTTTGTGTGTTGAGGATGGGATGGTGATCTTAAAGTTTTCTGAAATCTTCGGCATCCATGAACCTTTGAGGAAAACAGAGAGAAAGGACCAGCATAGACATTCTATAAGTAAAGGTATCTCAGTCTCAAGCTTGCATGATGTTTTGCAAACTGTTCCCACAGCAGGGATACATTAATGTTTTACCTTTTATGGCATTTGACAATAAAGATAGACTTACAAATGAAGACATTGTTTTTGCCTGCAATAAAGGTTTACACACAGAAATTTTTCTGCAAGCTATAGAAGCCTGCATCTATGTGATATTCACTTGATGTTTCATTGTTTTTAGTATCATCATTTTATTTTGGCATTTATGAGCTTTCTTTTTTTTTCGAAAACCTTTGAAATTGCTTCAGTTTGTTATGTTTCTGACCCTAGTTTGATGGAGTTTTGATGTATTGTGATCTGCTTGAGTTACTATTTTTCTTCTAACAATTTTAGTTCTGGCTTATATTAATTGGTTTCTTTGAAGGCAATGTATGACGTTTCCTATGTTTTATTTTATGCGGATGGTGATCTTTTTATTCTTTGCTTGGTTAAATGCATGTTTTAGCTGCGGCTAAATGCACGATTTTAGTTTTGGTTTGTGTTAATTAGTTAATTTTAAGGCAATATATGACATTTCCTATATTTTATTTTATGTGGATGGTGGTTTTTTATTCGTTGCTTGATTAAATACATGATTTATTCAATGCTTCTAGATAGGGTCAAAGTTGCAGACTCTGTTGATGTTGAAGAGGATGAGGAGGTATTTCTGAGGAGCTCTTGTCATGATTTCTCTAGGATTAAATATCCTATCTCAACTGTCAGCGAAGTGGATGTTGATATTCACCATGCAACCTCTGGTGTTGAAGAACAAATGAAAGACTCGTGTCTTTTTGCACAACCAATGAAGGATGATGATTTTACGATGGATGTCTTTGCATGCCAATGGTCCTCTAGGAGTCCTAACGTCTATCCTCTTGATCAGCAAGACTGGGAAGATGCAATTGTTTGGGGAAATTCACCCACAGCTAGTCATGGGTGCTCAGAGAGTTGTGTGATATCTGAACTTAGTGCAGGAATTAATACTGACGCTGAAGTAGAAGATAGACATGCACATAAAACCATTGAGTGTGACAATAAGGATAATCATCTGCTTATTGATCCGGTTTTAGTCGAGCCATTTGGTTCAAAAAAAGAAGTTTCAGAATCAACATGCCGTTCCTCATATTGTGATTATCACCCTCAGTTGCTGAGGTTAGAGTCCCTCCATGAAAAGAATGATGTGCCTTCTGTAGAAATGGACAAGGAGAATCAAACTGAAGGAAGCCGCAGAGGTGACATAATGCATCGCTTTAATAAACTTTCCTTGCAGAATAAGGACTTGTTAGATGGATCTTGGCTGGACCAAGTTATCTGGGACCCTGATGATGCTATTCCGAAGCCAAAGCTCATTCTTGATCTTCAAGATGAGCAAATGCTCTTTGAAATTTTTGATCACAAGGATAGTGAACATATTTGCTCTCATGCTGGTGCTATGGTGATGATGCGCCCGCCAAGTTATTATCTAGGAGATTCTTTTGATCTTCATAATCAGGGAATGCCGTCTGTTGGTCGCTTCAACATTTCTAATGACAAATATTATTCTAACAGGAAAACCTCCCAGCAGGCAAAATCTCATACAAAAAAACGATCTTTCCATGGGATTAAGGTCATGCATTCAATTCCTGCTTTGAAACTACAAACTATGAAGCCCAAGTTGAGCAAGTAATCATTAATACTCTTCTTTTCTCTGTTATTTCTTGTGCAAAACCCTCTATGTATCGTAAAGCCAACATGTTTGCACACGTGGGCGGACAATGCAAATACTTGGAACATATTTGGTAGTAAAACAAAGTCAGAGAGCTTTTCCCCCTTATTTCATGGAGGGAAAACTTTTTTTTTGGGGGGGCTAAATGTGAAGTAAAAGCTAAGAACATGTTAGATATCAGTAATATAAAGTACCATGTAGTATGTACAAATACTTAATTTAGACTTCGAGTTTTTCTTCTCATATAAACCTTTCTCTAATTTTATAAGGATTTAAGACATGTTTCCTTTTCAATTTAACATATATTTGCACATGCCCTGCATAAAATCTTCTAAAGTCAAAATTTCCTTATAGATTTAGTTATATGTTGTTACTGTTCAAGTAAATGTATGTTTGTATTTTGCATGTCTGAAAATATAGTTTGTGAAACTCCTGTATTGCACAAGACAGCTGCTACACACCTGCACATAAAGGGGTATCCTTGAAATTTATATAACATTGATATCATCGAAATTCCATATTTATGATCATGATAATGGCCTCCATGTTCTGCTTTTCCTTGTCTAAATGCATTGTCAATTAGGCAATTGTTGAGGTACTTAAAAGGCACCACATGTATGTTGATTGTCATTCACTATCTGCTGTTATCTTGTTGTTAAAGCTGTGAGGCGGTATTGAATTGGTTAGGCTAAATATAAAATTTAGAACAGGATGGAAGAGTTGTGAAAATGAAAAGGAGTGTTAGCCTTTTAGATCTATCATGTTCATGATTATAGCTCTCCGTCATCTAGATCTGAAAATGAAAAGGAGTGTTAGCCTTTTAGATCTATCATGTTCATGATTATACCTCTCCGTCATCTAGATCATCTGTCGGCTTTTCTTGTTAAAGTAGATTGGCTGTTGATCACACTTCTTGATTTGGCGGCATAATAGAGAGGAAAATCATCATTTATATTGGCTGCTAACATGATGTCAAACCATTTGAGCTGTTCCCAAAATTTCTTTCTATGCAAGTTGGTTGATGCTGAAGACAACTCGGAAGTCAGGAATGCTACCTTAGTTTTCTTACCCTTTTGACTTCTGCAACAGGGGAACCATATTGGCATGAAGAGTGAGAATCAAATTGATGCACAGAAACCATCTAGGACGTTTTGCTTTTCTACCAACATGATTAAAATTCATACATTTTACCAATGGCTAGAACTAATGAAGCCAGCTAACATTTTAGTAACTCACCTCGGTTCTGGTTTCTGACTGGTGGCTGTGCTGTTATGGGCCAAAATAGTTTCTTCATTGGAGTCTTATCACAATTTTATTTTGTATCACCTGCATAAAAAACCTGTTTACAGTCTAAGGAATTGGAAATTAATCTCTCACCAATGATTTGAAATCCTTTTTATATTGAATTGTTACCAGTAGTGATTTTTTATCACATACTGTTGGTAGTCATTAAGTTGATTTGATTATAAAAATTACAGCATGAATTTTGAATATGTAAAACATTTTCTTTTTTGCAAGTTCACTTAAAACAATTAGCATAGCTGATAAGTAGATCAAATGATTCTTCGAGAAATTTATCTTTATAATTTTAATACATTTCTTCGCTGATTATTGGTTTTTAATCTTTCTTCATCCACTCTTTGCAGCAAGGATATTGCCAATTTTCACAGACCTAAAGCATTGTGGTATCCTCATGATAATGAAGCTATGGCCAAGGCAAAAGGAATGCTTTGCACAAGTGGGCTCATAAAAATTATAATTATCAGTTTGGGTGGAGGAAAAGGGGTAAAGCTTCATATTAATGCAGATGAAACTTTGTCTACTATCAAATCGAAAGCATCAAAGAAACTAGGCAAGTCTTCACTTTCTTCATGCATAATTGCAGTTAAGCGTTGATTTTCCTAATTTTCCATTGTTTTATGATGGTTAAACCATATGTTGTGTCATGAATTCAATTTTTTTTTAGCTCAGCTACTTGTGTCTCATTGAATTTTTTGTTGATTGTAATTTCTAAATAATTTTAGTGACTTATGGATAAACCCCCAGCAAGAAACTTCCTCAATAATAATATTTAGCTTGTGACGCCTCCCACTACTATTTTACCCTTGACTAGCTGTTCAAGTTCCTTTGCTTTTATTGTTATTTGTTAGTTTTTTAATTCTTCCACCTTTGGTACTGAAATTGCTCCCAAATCGTTCACGCAGATTTCAAACCTTCAGAAAAGGTGAAGGTCTTTTATTCTGGAAAAGAGCTTAAGGATGACAAGTCCCTGGCACTCCAAAATGTACATCCAAATTCTGTGCTTCATCTTGTGCGCACAAAGGTTCATCTTTGGCCAAGGGCCCAAAAGTTGCCTGGTGAGAATAAGCCTCTGCGTCCGCCTGGGGCTTTTAAGAAGAAATCTGACTTATCTGTGAAAGATGGGCATGTTTTTCTGATGGAGTAAGTGAACCTATTGTTTTCATTGCTTCAGCCATTATTGTTATTGCAATTATATATTTATATATTATTAAAATTATTTGACCATTACATAAGATTGAGATTGGGTATATCGGAGACCACTCTCACAAATATTTAAGTAAAAAGCGTGTTAATATTTTGAAGAGATGGAGTTTTGTTGGGCCAACATTATCTGGAAACTTGTCTTCCTGGGCGCATGACACATACTGCTGGTTTTAACTTCTTTTTCTTTTTCGATGTCAGTCTTCATGCAAGCAAACTAATCAAGCAAATTGTAGTACCTTGGGCTCTGTGATTTAGGTCATGGTTTGAACATCAACATTACATATTCATGGCCCCTTATCTTGTTTTGTTGTTTGAAGGTACTGTGAAGAAAAACCTTTATTGCTTGGAAATGTTGGTATGGGGGCTAGATTGTGCACTTATTACCAAAAAATGGCACCTGGTGACCAAACTGCTTCAACGCTTCGAAATGGCAATGATGGCTTGGGGACTGTTCTCCCACTTGAGCCTTCCGATAAATCTCCTTTTCTTGGGGATGTGGGTCCTGGTTGCAGCCAATCTTGTCTTGAAACAAATATGTATCGTGCACCGCTATTTCCCCACAAGTCATCTTCCACAGATTATCTTTTAGTTCGCTCAGCAAAAGGGATGTTGTCACTTCGGCGCATTGATAAATTATATTCTGTTGGACAACAGGTAAGCCACTGCCATAATATACTTAACCGCTAATATATCCAGTGTCAGCTATGGGTTCTATTTATTTAAACTTGGAACTTTTATTGATAGTTGTGGTTACCCTAATAGCGTTGCATCACAATAAAATCATGTTTTCTTCACCTTTTCCTACGAGAAGGTCAACTTCGCTTGTAGTTTTTTTTAATTTACTTGTTAAATGAAACGAAACGGCATTATCCTTGTGTTCTATTTAAGTAAGAGAAAAAGTTGAACTTCTTTTTTCAAGTTTTTTATTAACATGCAATGTTGTTCACTATCAGAGTACAATCTTTAGGTGTATAACTGTTTGAAGAACCTTGTTACCTTTAGCTTACAGTAAATTTGCATTTAACAGTGAAATATCCACACATTTTTTTTGTGCAAACTAAAAGAATGGTAAGTTATTCTGAGCACCTTGAGTTTAGAATTAATCTTGTTTTGCCTGTACAAATTAATCAAATTTGACATGCAAGCATGTACTTATAGCTAGTTCGGGACTTATCATATAGCATTCTTCAGTCTACCTTTCTCAGTAGTAGAATATTTGGAGATTATCTCTCTCATCAGCAAACACACACAGAACACACAAACACGTTATTCACTTTAACTACTTTAAGTCCCAAGTATTTCATGGATTTAGCCATTTTTTTCTCAGCGTTGCTTGCAGAAATAGTTAGATATCCAAGTATTTGAGATTATCAAGTCAGGCACAGGCTCTGTCATGGCGAGGTTATTATCACTAGTGTTTTGGTTATGTTAAGCGATCTAAAACCTGTCCCGTTTATATCATTGAACTTTAAGAATTCCATTTGTCGTGCATGTCTGCAGCATTGTAGGGGAGCTGGTTGTCATTCCATGTTATATAACTTTCTAATACTAGTTGCGTGAATATCAATAAACAGATATCAAATTAACGGTTTGGTTATCTAACTTATGGAGTACAAACGGTCATCCAGTGAGAGGATTTAGAAACTTAGTCAATAGGATGATTGTGGTAGGTCCAGAAATGACTCAATATTTTCTTCACGAGTCTTTCCAATGATTCACTACTGAGCTTAATCAAGATTGAGAAGCTCCAAATAATGGACAAATTTCAGTCCCAATTTCAGGCTGTCATCATGGTTTTACCTTTTCTGTTGATAACATGCTTTAGGAGCTAAAAGACCCAATCTGCAGTACGCTTCCGAGCTGCTGTGTACTTGGAGTCTTTGTCTTATTCAAACAAGTCGCAACCATCCAAATTCAAAAGTCATTTTTTTGAACCACAACTTTATCTGAATAACGTTATAGTTGAGGCTTAAGTACTAAGTGCATTGGAATAACTTCAGATATTGATGACTTTATCTTGTTTATGCTACAAGGTAAATGACCTGGAAAATTGTTGTCATGCTTCAGTTTGTTGTCAAGATCTTTAAAGAATTAATTGCCTTGTAATGCAGGAACCTCACATGGAAGTATTGTCACCAGGATCAAAAAGCATTCAAACATATCTTCTGAACAGAATGTTAGTATATGTCTACCGAGAGTTTCGTGCCAATGAGAAACCAGATATCCTTCCTCTTATTCGGGCTGATGATTTGGCGTCAAAGTTTCCTGGTCTGACAGATGCTATTGTACGTAAACGATTGAAGCATTGTGCAGACTTAAGGGTAATGTTTAACTCTTGTTTCATGTTTACAGTTCGATTGTTAAATACCATTATTATTCTAAATGCTATGATGATTTCATTTGGGTGCTGCAAAAATCATCTAAATTTCATTATTTTTTTCACAACTATTACATCTTTATATTTTCTGCTACTAATATGCAAAATCTTTATGTGTCCAGAAGGGGAAAAATGGTATGTTAGTTTGGGTTAAAAGACATGATTTTCGTATTCCATTGGAGGATGAATTG
Organism: Asparagus officinalis; assembly: GCF_001876935.1. NCBI lineage: Eukaryota > Viridiplantae > Streptophyta > Magnoliopsida > Asparagales > Asparagaceae > Asparagus > Asparagus officinalis. The sequence continues at coordinate 4,120,773 of NC_033796.1, forward strand.
CGAAGAATGTTGTCACCAGAGAACGTGAGTCCCTCAACTTATAATTGTTTAATACTCCCATAGTACTCCCCTTGTTATAGTGTTACCAACTTTTACATTGTGATGCCTCCTACTTCTTTAGTATCAATCATCGTTTTGCATTTATTTACCTTGCAATATTTGTAGCAGTGAAGTTTGAGAGCATGTAAGCTTCTCCATTTTGTGCTTATTCTAGGTAAAAGTTTCTAATAATTGTTTCCAAGGGTTCGATGCATTGAACATAGACAAGTTGTTGTAATAATCCTGGAATCAGGAAAGAGTTGTTAATTACTGTAAACATTCAAGCATATAATTGCTACTACTTTCAGTTTTTATGTGAATGCATCTATTATGAGATTCTGAGAGATGCTAATTTTATGGTCTCATTTGGAAATATCTGAGAAAATACAGCAGTCATATATATATCAACTTTCCTGGCTTTTTTCAGCTTGAGAGTAAGTTCTCTATGGTACCTTAGTAAAAAACAAAGAATAGCTTCCTAATCACTTTGCTACAGTCAAACATGTCACTCCATAGATATCTATGATCAAATTAAACATGTTAACTCAAATCTGTATGCATGGTGAAATATTTTTTTTCAAGTGTTTTAATCTGTACGAGTATTTGGTAGAAAATTAAACTCAAAATCTCCCATACGTAAATTTTTTACTAGGTTTGAAACATTCTAGAAAATTAAACTAAACAACTTGCTATTATGGTCCTATGGCCATCCATGTTTTGCCTACTGAACAGTGAACACAGCTAAAAGTCCCAAAACTCTTTGAATGTTTTTAGATACCCAATTATTTAAATCAAAGTTGAATGGAAAGATCTTTATTTCTGTTTTTCTTGTCATTGAATTTGACTGGAAGAATTTGCTTCCAAATCCTTCATGAGGAGCCAAGTCACACTGACATGTGATCAGAAAGTTGTATGCTATTAACAAGCTTAACGCCTTCTGTCTCTCTTGTGTGTATCTTTCTCTCACACCAACACACATGTGATGGGAAAATTATATAATTATTACAAGTTGACTTCTGTTGCTATGCCATAACATCTTTCATACTAATGTCAAAGAAGAGCATATTTTGACACAAGACTGATGGTTTGCTCCAATGACTGGTAAAGTTGAATATTTGCATAAACTAACATTTCGTCTGGAAATAACCATTCTAGCTGGTAAATCAATAATATCGCAGATCTGTTTAGCACTTTGTCTCTGGATTCTTTTTTTTCTTCTTTTTTTTCTTTGCTCAAGTTCTAGTTACAGTTGATTATTTTTTTCATCACCAGGTGTGCTCTTATGAAAGTATGCAAGCTGGCCTATACCGGCTCAAACGCTTAGGAATTAGCAGGCTTACCCATCCTGTTGGCCTTTCTTCTGCAATGAACCAGCTGCCTGATGAAGCTATTGCTCTAGCTGCTGCATCACATATTGAAAGGGAACTGCAGATAACACCATGGAATCTTACCAGCAATTTTGTCGCTTGTACAAACCAGGTATTTAGCTTCCTTCCTTTTATGACTGAAAAAACTTTCAAAGCTTTCTTTAGGTCTAGTTTTTCTCCAGTACTTAAACTGTGTTATTTATCAGGAAATTCTCCATCTTTTGCTCCAGAAAATTAAAAACACTTGAATTTAATAGATTCAATAACATTGTTGAGTTTATAAGTTTCAAATATTTATGTTGTCTTTTTGGACACAACATGTGAATCATAGGGAGCTCGAATGTCTACCCACCAAGGTTGCAAGCCTCAGCAGGTGTAATGACAATTTAAAAAAATTCAGATGAGATATAATAGTAAATTTTAATAAAATAGTCCTTGGATAAAGAAAGAAAACATAATGATATACCTTACCATATCTGCTGCATTTTTATTCATTTATCATGTAATGTACCATATGGTATATGTTATTGGTTTGCAATTAACATCACCCATCAACACATTGCATGCTTATAAAGTAAAATAGTTTCTGAACTATAGCCAACTCTCCCCTCCCTCTGTCATCGAGAGATAAAGGAAATATCTCCGTCCCTTCAAACTTTATAAAAAAATTCGACAGACATAAATCAAAAGTTAAACATATAAGAAAATAATCTATACATGATAACAAACTGTAACAATTTTAGGGCACAGCTGAAAATAATTGCTTATTGATTTAATTGGTTTATTTGAGAAATGACAACATATCCCGATGAAGACAAAGAAGAGGTTGAATTATCTAGCTTGTGACCTTCACTTTTGTTGTGACTGTTATGGAGAGAAACTGATTTGTGGCTTTGGCATTTTCAACGAAAAATTGTGTTAGAAACTGATTTGTGACTTTGGCATTTTCAACGAAAAATTGTGTTGAATGTAAACACCACATAGGTGGTGATGCTCCAAGAACTACTTGCTGAGATTATTATTATCAAACATGGGGCTAGTTGATATTGTTTGGAATTAAGTGCTGCATAATGCTGATTAATGCATGGAACAAAGTGCAGCACAATGCAGGGATCTGCTGTAGGCCACCTCCTGAATCCATGGCAAAGACTTTTAAAATAAGTTGGGGCAAACTTCACCCACATCACCTAGTAGAATGATCAATAACGAGGATGAAAAATCCCAAATAAGGCTATACTTAAGCGGTGCTCAAGAATATTACTATGATTATGGTATCTGAGAGGTCCTCCCTTGGGGAGGTACATTATGTCTCTATGAGATGTTTATGCTAACAGTATAAAGATATAGATTTAACATTCCTTGAGGGGGGAACAATGTTTGTGGGACTGCTCAGCTAGCGACCCATACCCTCAAGTAAAGGAGAAAGTTGTTGGAATGTTATATGTTAGATTGAAGGTGAAGATTAGGCATAGGAAAGTAACATTGCAAAGGAGAATTTGGTTTGGAAATTGGATGGGAGGGAATAAGAACTCAAAAAAAGCAATATTCAATGGTAATCATGTGCATTCGCCCGATTCGTAAAATAGAGGTAATGATGGATTTTCTTGGACCAATCACATGATATTTGGAGTTAGGATTTAACAGTGGAAGAGAGTGCGCAAAGGGATATCTAGAGCTCATGTAAGACTATAGCCACTAATATTTTCTTGCATATTGAATTGGCAAAGGTTAATTGTTCAAGAGCTTATAAACTTGTCTTATGTCCTAGAGTTATGCTAGCCCATAACTGTTAAAATGTTAATTTCTTAGTCTGTTTGCGGAATCTAGATCTCAAAATTTGAACTAGAGAACAAGTTCATACTTGCTAGAAAATGAAGATTCGATGTGGTTCAAGTTGGTGTCTACTTTGGTAAATTGTGAAGTTTTTGTTTAGCATCCTGCTTTTGTGGAGGTATTATCCGACGTCATATTTAACGATTTTTCAACTTAAAGTAACTAAGAAGATGTCAGTCAGCCATATACTTTGGGAGATTTAGAAAGTGACCATAGATTCTTAAGTTAGTCAGACCTATGCTACTGAGGCCTACTTCCTCTGTGGTTAAAGGGTAGGTGGGGTTCTTGGAACTCCTGGATTCAAGTTTACGCATGTTGTTTGTTCAAAAAGAAAATTTCAATCAGCACTAAAAATTGCGGTTAATAGCCATGATCACAAGATCACTTGCTCGGCACATGTTGGCTCCTACGTGGCTATAACGTGTTAATTTTCTAGGCTGTCGGAGAACTTGTATCACAAAAAACATTAATTGGGCCTAAGGTAGGTCATCTTCTAGTAACTATTGTGGTATCTGGTGCCATGCAAGCTGTCCCAGTTTGGTGAGTACGGAGATTTTCCTTGAAATGCTGCTATTGTGGTAAATTTTGACCATCATTTTTTTGGGTTGAGAAATAAGGATGGGATTTCAAAGAGAAACACCTGCCATCCTATTACCATTAAGCAGATGGTTGATTGCAAGTAAATGTCTATACTCCCAATGGTAAGAGTATAGACAATATCTGACTTTTGGCCATCATATATACGCTTCCCAATTTCTATAGCAACTGGCCTATACACCTATGTTGTTAAGTTGTTGATAGCATATATGAGTTGTATAATATAGTCATGAAAAATCCTAATCACAAGGACTAGTTATGCTTTATGTTGTCTTCTGACTAGAAGTATGGATTTCACATGTTATACAAATTGATTTTGTGTATTTGAATGTTCACTGATTTCCTAATCATTGCGTTACTGCCTATATACTTGTGTTTCTAAAATGATTGAGATACTAAATTTGTTAGTTTTAAATGTAGGATAAGGAGAATATTGAGCGATTGGAAATTACAGGTGTTGGTGATCCTTCTGGTCGTGGATTAGGATTTAGCTATGTTCGTGCGATTCCAAAGGCTCCCATTTCAAACACAACAATGAAGAAAAAGGCAGCTTCTGCAAAAGTAGGTTCAACAGTCACTGGCACAGATGCTGATCTGAGAAGATTGAGTATGGATGCTGCACGTGAGGTATAGTTCAATTCTTGATATACTAAATCTTAATGCTTGATGTGCCATCTTCATAATTTTACTGATGTGATCATTAGCATTTTTCTTCTTGCAAGTATTATTATCTTGACTATGTAAAGATTGTTTAAGTAATTTATGGATTAATATTTTTGAGATATTATTCCCTTAATTTATAATATTTCGGCATTAGTACTTCAAATCTTTGAAATTGTCTCCTCCAAATCCTGTAGGTGATTAGTCCTGTCAATATCCATGTCCAATTTTAACTAACCATAGTTGGGTTAGCATTCAACCCATGGTAGTGCATAACTTTTTAATCTGCAGACCACCAAACCCATCCCTAAAACCTCTCTATCAATCCATTTTGTAAGTATAAAAAGGGAAACTTGGGTTGGAGTTTTTGGTTTGGGTACAAATATGACTAAAAGAATCAAGGTTTTAAATGTCGGATGTCGGGTTCATGTCGGACGGTTGAAATACATGTCAGATAGCGAAAATCAGGATATATCGGGGGACATGGACTAAATATCGGATTGCCATATCGGGTGGTGCACATATGTATAATATCATGTCCTAAA
>NC_033796.1:4126813-4129437 GCF_001876935.1 Asparagus officinalis
TGAACAGCAAGGCCTTAGGCAGGATTCAGGGAGGGATTTAAGGAGATTTGATTTATATTTTAATTAGTACTTTTGTTAGGCAATAATCAAGGGCTAATAGCCTATAAGTGTATCAGTCGACAGAGGAAATAAACAAGCAATATTCAACAATTTTCTCTCTCTCTCTCCCCCTCTTTCTCCCTCTTATCCTAGATCTCTTCTGTCTTCTACCCTCTATTTTGCTAACTCCAGCTCCTACATAGAAATTCTCCTAACAATTTGGTGCTTTCGTTGCTTGATGAACCTCACCATGGCACCACAGACTTGCTCACAAAACACTGAGGATGATATTTTTGAGAGATTACTAGTACAACTTAACATGGCCATGGAAAACCGTGACTAGCTATCCCAGCAGCGCGAGCAAGAAAGGGAACAACGCTTCTTGGCTACAATGATTGAGCAAATACGAGCTAATTCCTCCATTCCACCACATCAACCTTCATCGAGTGTTCTTGGCCCTGGGCCACAACAACCACTGCGCACAACAGAAGCTCAACCGGAGACACATGCGAATCGCAACCTTCGTTTGACATTCCCTCTGTTTTCATCTGGTGACCCTACTGATTGGCTTTTTAGCATTCAACAGTACTTCATGTACTACTCAACTCCCTTGGAAGACAGGTTACTCCTGGCCTCCATGCACCTAGATACACCGGCGTCTTGTTGGTTCCAAAGCATGGCTCAAGTGGGCCGTCTTACAGATTGGAACACTTTTGTTTCAGGTCTGCATAAGCGATTTGGTCCATCAGAATACACCGACCCAGCTGGCCAACTAATGAAGCTTTCACAATCGGCTTCAGTGGCAGAATACCAAAACAAGTTCGAGGCGTTGGCTAGTAAAGTGACTGGCCTTACACCTGATCTCTTAAAAAGTTCATTCATTTCAGGACTCCAGCCGAGAATTCAACGCGCAGTATCAGCACAGCGACCTCGTGACCTTGATGATGCATTTGCTTTAGCTCGGGTTTTCGAAGATCAGTTCGCTGATACCAGATCAGCACCAAGACCTTGGGTTACTCGACCAACCCCACAACCACAGCCTATAGCTCCGACCAGTCCTAACCTAGCAACTAAACTCCCCGTCCGTAGATTAACAGCGGCAGAGCAGCAAGATCGAAGAGCAAAAGGGTTATGTTTTAACTGTGACGATCGTTTCACCTCAGGCCACCGTTGCAAAGGACGTGCTTCGCTCCTTTACTTAGAAGGAATGGAAGACAATTCCATAGACAACTTGGAGACACCAACGGTCGATACGACACCGCAATCAGAGTAAGAGCCCACTCCAGAACTTAGCCTTAATGCCTTTTTGGGCCAACGCTCGGCCAAATCAATGAGTATGCAAGGAAGCATAAATGGCCATAAGATTCAGGTGCTTATCGACAGTGGTAGTACAAACAATTTCATTTCTAACCACATGTCATCTTTTTTGGAATTACCCATAGCACCCACCCAACCATTCAAGGTACGTATCGGCAGCGGTGCTTACCTCTACTGTCATCAAATCTGCAATGAGGTGTCGTTGTTTCTGCAATCTCACACCTTCCACCTGGACTTATTCGTACTCGACATTGAAGGCACAGATGTTGTTTTAGGCATTCAATGGTTGGCTACATTGGGTCCGATCTTGACAAACTATGCAACCCTGACAATGGAATTCAGCCTACAAGGACAGCATATCCAACTACATGGCGACGACTCTACCTCAGTTCGTTCACTCTCTCCAGCAAGATTTAACAAAATGATCACATTAGAGGGTGTAAGCTCATGTTTCATGTGCCTGCAGACCCACACCGACCAGTGAGGACACAGTGTCCTTAGCCAAGAGCGATGAGCAACCACCACCATTTCTGGCAACACTTATGGATGAATTTCAAGACGTATTTGCTGAACCAACCGAGCTACCTCCAGCCCGCTCTATAGACCACTGCATTCCCTTACATCCAGGCACCGAAGCGGTGAATGTTCGACCATACCGTTATCCTCATTTTTAGAAAAATGAAATAGAAAGGCAGGTAAGTGAGCTGCTCCAAACAGGTGTCATTCGTCCAAGTCGCTCAGCTTTTAGTTCACCGGTGCTATTGGTGAAAAAGAAGGATGACACATGGCGTTTTTGCGTAGACTATCGTGCCTTGAATGCAGCCACCATTAAAGACAGATTTCTCATTCCTACGGTGGATGAACTAATTGACGAGCTCTATGGTGCAACAATTTTCTCCAAGCTTGACCTTCGTTCGGGCTACCATCAAGTGCGAATGTTCGAAAAAGATGTGCACAAGACAACCTTTCGCACACATCACGGCCACTTTGAATTTTTAGTCATGCCATTCGGACTTACAAGCACCATCGACCTTCCAAGCCCTAATGAATGAGGTATTCCAACCATACCAACGAAAATTTGTGGTCATATTTTTTATGACATCTTGGTTTATAGCAGCAGCCATGAGGAACACGTTGGCCACCTTCGACAAATATTTTCAACACCGATAGATCACAACTTGGCGGTGAAAAGATCCAAATGCACATTTGGAAGCCCCTCCATTGAATTTCTGGGCCATATCGTCTCCACACAAGGGGTGGCAGCCGAT
>NC_033796.1:4130437-4162708 GCF_001876935.1 Asparagus officinalis
AAGAGAGAGATTATGACTCAAGGCATACCCACTTCGATTACAACATATAACAACTTTTCCGCTATGTGGTTAATTGAAGAGCTTCAAATTCCGGACCACATATAAGGGGACAAGCACACTTTCCCTTTGTGGAAACCCCAGACAGATTAGGCAATGAGGCTGGAAAATCATTAAATCGTCCATTAATAGAATAGCACTGTAATCTAAACGATTCTTTTAAATGGGGCATCAATATGTTTACCAATAACCCTCAGAACCATAAGTTGTTTCAGCTCCATCAAATTAGAGGCTCTAAGTAAAACATCAATATCCATTTTCCAGGGTGCATGTTTCACCGGTCATCACTAACTGAAAGTATCATAAAATCGGCTGTTTCAATACAAAGCAATGGAGGTAACATTACTATATGGCATTAACAACTGGCCCATAGTAGGCACCAACCAGAGCTCATTACCCAAATGGATTGAGATCCGTCACTTGAACATGACGCAGTCTTACATTTCTGCAATCTTCGGCAAATCGAGGATAAATTTTTATCGAAACATGCTTGCCAAGCTACCGCATCAGCAGGATGTCTGCAATTTACGCATATCTACGCCGATCTTGCCTTGGCCACCTCATATTTTTCGCACGTTTCTTTGTTCATGTACAATCTTCGCAATCTAAGGAGCTTATGGAAACATGTCGAAGCACCTTGGTTGGAATTTTCTTCTGGTTATCCTCTGTCTCCGTTGTAATCCTTAATTGAAGAATTTGTACGTGTGTTCTCCACCTAGAAACTCGCACATGTCGGACCCCATTCTTCAAGGTCTTTATGCCTTGTGGTAGCAAAATACAATCATCGGACATGCACCAATCTTATTATAATCTAGACAGAGGCAGCGACAATCTTCTCAGCTTGATAAGTTGTTTGGCGGTATGCTATTCACACCCTCCAGGTATTACAGTTCGAAAGCAAATCAAGAAGCATTTCAAAATAATTATCTGACATACCGCTAAGTGTCTTAATGTGTAGGAGTTTTAGCATAATGAAATAATCTGGAGTACTAAGGTACATCCCTCATATAAGTCCTTTTCACTATCTTCTAGTAGCTTCAATATTCGTTCTATTTCTGCTTGAGGAATGCATATCATCAATATTTTCGGCACTTCCATCATCTCCCTACTTCTTCAGCTTCAACATCGATATCATCTTCACTTTTATCTCCGATATCATCCTCGACATTATCAATCACCCTCAATTCTATAGGTCGAGGGAAAAATATCATTCAACATTGTTTCTCTGTGTCATCTATTCGTTTGTCCACCGACATAAGCCGACACGCACATTTGGATCCTCATCTTCAGTGATACCTTTCCCCATGCCAGTTCCAATATTTATATTTTTTCATCAAAACCTTGATTTCATTAGGTGGATCCGTACATCATTACTATTCAGCAATTTCAAATTCCTACACATGCAACAAGGACAATACATAGCACCACTTGCTAATTTTCTCGGATTCATTTCTGCATATCGTATGAAGGCTTCACATCCCTCCTTGTATCGCGTGTCACGAAAATCTAATGAAGCCGTGGGATATCTATCCATGATTTGTCAGGAATTACCCTCATCTGTAAATTATATATAATTATTACTTACGACAAATCACACAACTACTAGTACATTCATGACTCTTATACATACAAAACAAATCTAACATACGTTCATATATCATTTAAGCAATATAAATTTAGTTCTACATAAAATATATTTGAAACGTACGTAGAAACTAATTACAACCAATTGATCGGCTGTCATAGAGGCTTCTATCCATTAAGAATATAGTAGTGCGCTTACATCCAACTTCATATACTTTGTATATTTGCATTTTCTTGAAAATTTCGGCAGCACCTACCTGCTGTTCTCCCTGTAAACACTGTGCGGATGTTATTATGGCGTAATCAGCAATAGCCCGAAACGCAGAACAACATACGCTTATTGTACACGGAGAACAACGACTACGTGCTGCCAAAACTTTCAAGAATGAAAATATAACAAAGTATACAAAGTTGGATGTATGCACTACTATATTCCTAACCCGTCCGAGAAGGAACAGATCCAATAATTACGAATTTCAGTACCAAATTTTTTATTCCTATAATATAAAATAAACGCTCATTTTTGGAAAAAACTTCGTCTCCTACCCCAATCTGAGTCGTATATCATATATTCATAAGTCCAAATAATTGGATGTAATTATTGGACGGAAGTCTAGGGATAACGTATTTTTTATTCACCTAAATTGGATTATAACACATTATAAAAATTTATAATGTGTTATATATCACTCCTATTTTTTACAAAAAATTATTTCAACATATTTTCACATCACAGAACTTAAATAATCACACATACTTATAGCACGAATGAAACTTAAATGAGTTAGGGTTTATAAAGTGTTTATACAAAATATGATTACTGGTGTGTAAAATGAATTAACCATGTAATTAAGTTAGTGTTTTCAGAATTGAACCTCGTTTATTTTTTTTATCATAAATTAGGGTTTCTAAACTAAATTCAACAATTAAAATAATAATAATTTAAAAATTCTAAAGCTCGGTAGAAAAAACATACCTTTTAGGCAAATGAAAGACCGGACACTGTGCGGAGGAGGAGGGGCTTGCCGAGGGGGGGGAGGGAAGGGGGCTTCGGGGGTGGGTGTGGTCGGCGAGGAGGGGAGAATGGGGAGGGGCTGCCGAGGGGGGGAGGAAAAGGGGGCTCGGGGGGTGGGTGGTGGTCGGCGAGGGGGAGGGGAGAAATGGAGGGGGCTGCCGAGGGGGGAGGGGGAGGGAAGGGGGTGGTCGGTAGAGGGTGGTCGGAAGGGGGGAGGAGGGAGGGAAGGAAGGAGGAGCACCAGGGGGGAGGAGGAAGGGGGGGGGCATGCCGAGGGGGAGGGGAGAAAGGGGGGAAAGGGGTGGTCGGAAAGAGGGGGGGCTGGTCGGAAAAGGGGGGGAGTGGAGGAGGGGGAGGGGGGAGGGGGGCGGGCTGCCAAGGGGGGGGGGCGGGAAGGGGGTGGTCCGGAATGGGGGAAGTGCGGGAGGTGCCGGAGGAGGGGGGAGGCCGTCGGGAGGTGCCGGAGGAGGGGGGGTCGGAGGGGGGGTCCGGGGGGGGCGAGAACGGGCGGGGGGCAGTCGGAGGAGGGGGTCGCAAAGGGGGCTACGAGAGGGGGGAAGTGGGGGGGGGAAGGGGGGAAAAAAAGTTGAATTGGGGGGGGGGGGGGGGGGGGGGGGGCGGGTCGGCTGAAGAGGGGTTTAATTTGCCCTAGCAACCTAGACCGGAATTTCCGTCTAGGTTGCCTCAACCTAGACGGAATTTCCGTCTAGGTTGACAGATCAACCTAGACGAAATTCCGTCTAGGTTGACCTAATCAACCTAGACGGAAATTTCCGTCTAGGTTGAGTAACCTAGACGGAATTTCCGTCTAGGTTGATCTGTCCGTCTAGATTAAACAAACTAGACGGAACATTCCGTCTAGTTTGTTTCAACCTAGACGGAACAAACTAGACGGAATTCATTGCGCGTCTAGTTTGAATCAAACTAGACGGAAAAATATTCCGTCTAGGTTGTTCCGTCTAGGTTGCTAGTTTTTCTACTAGTGCCTCTTGTTGCTGCTACTATTGTGGTGGTTCAAGGAAATTTTAGGCAAAGAGGAACACATAGAATGAAGATGACAAAAAGTATTCCTAGGATCAACTTACGAAGTTAGGATCAATTGGATAATCCAGGTAATGTATATACTCATTGCTATTGATATGAAGATTATATAGTCTTGTATGATTCATATCTTACTAATTTGCTCTCATTTGTATAAAGAATGCACCTATATCCCCTTCCAGTCAATTTTATGCACTTAATATAGATCCTAATTAAACTTTAACTACTTCTAATACTTGATTGCCTCCTCTTCTTGAACTAGGCCGCACCTTACCCTTCAAGTAATCAATCTTCTGCTAGAAATAAAACTCTGGAGCCCTCGGCTCGATGTTATACTTCTTGCAGAAGCCACCCACCTCCTTGCAAAGGAGAATTTTTTTAAAAAGACCCTTTTTAAAAAATAATTAGCAAAATCAATCATTTCTTGAAAATATTAGCAAAATCGACCACTTTTTGGCCAGCCGGCCAAAAAAAGCTCGATTTAGCAAAAATATCAACTTAAATTACACGGGACTAATAGTCCCATATAATTAGTTCTCGTGAGCAGTGTTGTAAATAGCGGCCAATATCGGGGCTATAACGGGGCGAATAGCGGTCGCGGCCCTTCAACGCTATGCGTAGGGGTTTCGCGGCTGGGTTTAGCGGAAAAAACCACTATGCACTCGAATAGCGCGTAAAAGCGCTTAAAAGCGGATAAAAGCGCTTAAAAGCGGATAAAAGCGGCTAAACCCGCTATCAAACGCATATGATTTTTTCGCCCCGAACCCGCCCCGAACCCGAACCCGACTTGTTAAACACGGATAAAAGCGGCCACGACGAATCCCTCTCTCCCACTCCCGCGGATAAAAGTGGCCACGACGAATCTCTCTCTCCCACTCCCGAGCCCTAATCCCTCTCTCCCACTCCCGAACCCTAATCCCTCTCTCCCACTCCTGTCATCTTCTCCGCTCCAAGCTTCGCAGCTCCGCTCGACCTCGCCGCGACTTCATCATCTCTGCAGCTCCGCTCTAGGCTCCAGCGAACAGCTCCGCTCCAGACTCCAGCGAATAGCTCCGCTCCAGGCTCCAGCGAACAGTTCCGCTCGAAGCTCCAGCCTCCCTCTGCCGATTGCAGAGCTTCAGTTACTGTCGCTCCAGCTCGAGCCAGGACAGCCGCTCCGACTTCCGACTTTCGACTTTTGACAAGCTTCCCTCCGGCGTCATCTCCATCTCTGTTGGCTAGATCTGCAACAGAGGAAAAGATATAAAATCTCCTCTAAACCTTCTCATAGTTTATCTGTCTTCCCTTTCAATGAAGTACAATCAGTGTTGTAAATAGCGGCCAATAGCGGGGCTATAGCGGCGCGAATAGCGGTCGCGGTCCTTTAGCGCTACGCGTAGGGGTTTCGCGGCTGGCTTAAGCGGGAAAATCCGCTATTCATTCGAATAGCACGTAAAAGCGGATTTTAGCGGGTTAAAAGCGGGTTTTCGCGGTTAAAAGCGGATTTTCACGGTTAAAAGCGGATTTTCACGGTTAAAAGCGGATTTTTGTTGTTAAAAGCGGCTAAACCCGCTATCACACATATTATGATGCTATATTTCTTGAATTTCTTCATAGTTTCATTCATACAACAAGCTTATTAATTGTTATTTATTGATAATACAAGAAATTTACAACTAATTGATTTTTTAGATTTTTTTATGAATTTTCATATTATTTAGGATATTTAAATATATTTAAATTTGACCGCTATTTGACTGTGCGCTATTTGCCGTGATTTCGCCGCAATAGCCCGATATAGCCTTAGCGGTACCCCGCCGCGACGCGCCGCGATCCGCTATCAGCAACCTTGAGTATAATTTCATCTTTTTTATCCTATTCACTATCTGATATTTTCATAAACTGATTTTTCCGTATTGTCAGTGGTTGATATCTTGTTGATCTTTAAACTTGCACTAATAAGCGTAACTAATAGGAGGCTTCTTTTATGGATATTTTTTGTTGGGATGTTCTAATTAGAAGATACTTACTCCATTCTTTTATGGATATTTTTTGTTGGGATGTTCTAATTAGAAGATACTTACTCCATCATAAGATGAATGCCACCATGTTATGGTTATAAAAAGTTTGTACTTCTAATTAGAAGATACTTACTCCATCATAAGATGAATGCCACCATGTTATGGTTATAAAAAGTTTGTACGTTTTATCCAATAGGTAGGCAGTTTATTATGTTTGCCTAAATGAACACTGGACATATTTTTGTATGGTTATTTGGAATTTGTGGTTGTGGGTTCTTTTGTTTCGCTATTGTTTACATGTCCATTAGAATTAGACATTTTGTGCTATACAGTTGTTAATACTTGATATAATGGATATTAGGAACATCATATCATTGCTAATGCTTTAGGATAAAATATCCTGGTCTCTTAATTCCATATGTAAACCCTCTCTATTATGAATTAATACTTATATAATGGATATTGATGAATCTTGGTATTTTGAAAGTGAAATTCTCTATGATATTTAACAATTCTTCCCACTGAAAGTTGGTGTTTCCATCTTTATTAGACACGACACGTTAGTACACTTGTCTTGGACCCTTGTTTGATATTTACAGATGTTTAACCTTTACTCACATGAAAATATACGTGAAATAATTTAGGTCACTGAAATTAATTGTTATATATTAGTTGTTACTTGTTAGAGGCACTTCTTTGTGGACTTCTTGAATTTCTTCATAGTTTCATTCATACAACAAGCTTATCAATTGTTATTTACTGATAATACAAGAAATTTACAACTAATTAATATGTATGCGATGAACGGCTTGATCTTCATAATTAGTAGCTGCAAAGGAGAGATCAGTGCCCTTGAGATTTCCAACTTCTAGAAAACCTGTATAATCAACATTTGAAATCAATCAAATCATTATAAATTTATAACTTATTGAGTTATTGAATGAATGAAGAAATATAGCATATTTATTTATTGTATGAATAAAGAATTGAAGAAATAATACAAGAAATCTCACACTGTAAAGTTCTACTGTATATATATTGATAAAGAGTTCTCGCCGTTTTCCTTTGAGATTATATATATTGATAAAGGTAAATATTGTAATTGTAAAGTTCTACTGTTCTAATACTTATATTGTTATTTGTTCTTGTTCATTGAATAGGTATAATTTCAGCCATTATATGGAATTGTCCTCTACAGCTTCAAATTCATTGATGAGTCCTTAAAATCGAGAGTCAGGTAGCTCCCAAGGCCGACCAAATCTAGCTGCCGAGGCTCAAGCTTCGGTTCAACACCCACATCCGCGCCCTTCAGATGATATTGGATGGGATTGGGCAATTTATCCAGAATGGCCAAAGAAGAATAAGATCAAGTGCACTCTGTGTGGACATGAAACCACTAGTGGCATTTCCCGCCAGAAAGAGCACTTAGCTGGTAGCCGGGGGAATACAAAACCATGCAAAAAAGTGACACCTGACATTATTGCGAGGGTAAAAGAAGCAATGGCTGAAACTAAGGGTAAGAAGTCAGACAATATAAGATTTGAGATTGAGCGTAGGCAGGAGGTCGATATTTCTAGTTTCAGAATTGAGACTGCGGAAGAAATCACTAAGATTGGAAACAAGAGGTCCCGTGAATTTGGAGCTATCCATCGATATGCTACATTCTTGCCAGAGGAGCCTACATCATCTTCGACTATGAAGCAAACAACAATTGATGTAGCTGAGCGCAAAAGAAGAAAGGAGTTGGTCCACGAATGGGTCTCTCTTTGGACCTATGAAGCAGGAATTCCATTTCATGCATTGATGCTCCCTTCTTTCAATAATATGTGTGAAGCTATTGGTAAGTTTGGTCCAGGTTATGTGGGACCGACGATGTATCAGTTGAGGGAGCCTTTGTTGAAGAAGGCAGTATCACGTACTTCAGTTGGTTTGGAGCCACATAAGAAGCTTTGGGAGACTAACGGCTGCACATTGATGACAGATTCGTGGATTGATCGAAAACACAGATGTGTTATGAACATGTGCATTTATTCTAGTGCCGGGGTTATCTTCTACAACTCGATAGAGGAGTCTGATGAATCTCATACCGGAGATTTTATTTATAAGTGGGTTGATCAGTGCATCCAGGAGATAGGGGCAGACTATGTTATACAAGTTATCACTGATAATCACTCAGTGAATATGGCTGCAAAGGAGAAGCTAAAAAGTGAGAGGCTGAGAATCTTTTGGACTTCTTGTGCGGCACACAACCAATCTCATGTTGCAGGATATTGAAAAATTAACAAAATTTAAGAATACAATTGAGAAGGCTCGGGCTTTGACTGTTTTTATCTATGGCCACACCAGGACTTTGGCACTAATGCGTAAGTGCACGAGGAGGAAGAACATTGTCAGGCCGAGCACCACTAGATTTGCTATCTCATTCCTCACACTAGGAAGTCTATTGGAGAAGAATGATGCACTGATGGCCTACGTTACCTGGACTCGGGTACGAGTATCCGATACGGGTGCGGATCCGAGTGTCTGGTATGTAATTTCTAAAAATTTTGGATACAGGGACACCGTCCTAAATTTCGATACGGGTACGGGGATACGACAATAAAAATATTAAACTTTAAAAAAATATTCTCCAAAACAATTGCATCAAGTGCATTAAAATTAGAAAGTTAACATTCAACAATCAAAGGTTCAATGGAAAACCAAATATCAAAGGTCCAATGGAAATCTAGTGCATAAAAAGTAAAAAAACACTTCCACAACATCAAATCGTCTCTAACATCAGCCGACAACTTAAGCTCATAAGTCAAAAGAAATGGCTTCGATCTCAGGCTCATTTAGGGAAAGCTCAGCAACTTCCAATATGCTATCACCATCCATAGTGTCTCCCCTAAACAAAAAAGGCAAACAATAACAATAGTTACAAGGTTTAAATTAATAATACACTAATTATAACTTATAAAAAAGCAAATAACAAAATCTTACCAATATCCCAATATCTGGATGGACCATCAGTGTACTCTTTTTGCTTCCGAGAAAGCAATCTTAAGTTGTTGTGAATGTAAACAAGATCTTCCAACCTTTTAGATGCCAGCCTATTTCTTTTCACAGTTTGAATGGATCCAAATGTGCTCCAGTTCCTCTCACAACAAGAAGAAGAAGCAGGCTATGAAAGAAGTTTAAAAGCTAGGCTCTGCAACAATGGAGTTGTGGAGTCATAGTTAGCCCACCATGACAAAGGGTCTTCATATGCCCTGGCTGTCGTGACGTGAGGCTCGCTGAAGTTTTCTAAACTGCCAGAAAATGTACCATATTCTAAAAAGACTCTTCGAGCATCATCTGAATTGGGGAAAAGTCTTTGTAGACACTTGTTTCTGTTTGTTGAGACCTCTTCATCTTCATTTGGAGCAACTCTTCGAATGCTGTTTCCCCCTCCTTGAAGCCATTCTTCAGTGTAGTACCTAGGAACTAATGAGTGTGCCATACAATGTAGTAGTGTGTTGCTCTTGTTCCATCTTGACTCGATGACATGCTGAATTGCATCAAAAAAACTTGACTGACCTGACACTAAGTCGACACCTTCATGCTCAAAAATAATTTTCTTGACTTCTTCTATCATAGTATCCCACATATCATACACTAAGTGCAACACCGAAGAGTCCATGTCAGCGGCCCTTAAAAAATTCATCATTGGCTCTGTAAACTTGAGTAGATAATCAACTTGATCCCACCATGCATCACTAACCAACAAATCTTTCACCTCTCTAGCTTTAAGTTCAATGGGATTCCTCCCATTCACCTTAAATTTCTTCCAATCGGGGTCCATCACAGTTTTTTCAAGAGCATCTTTCAACCTTTGTATCCTTGTGGCCATCACAATTTTTGAACCAAATCTAGTTTCAGCTACTTTTAAGAGTTTCACATCTGCATAACGCTCAAAAATAGTAGTTGATAAACCATGATTTAGGATGAAATAGTTGATTTCATTCACTTGATGCACCAACTGTGATATCCACTGACATTCAATATAGTGAGAAGCTCTCTCATTAGGTTCACATATGGATTTGAGAACCAAATTCAAACAATGAACAACACAAGGTGTCCAAAAAATGTTAGGAAATTTTCTTTCAATTATTGCTCCAGCAGCTTTATAATTAGATGCATTATCAGTTATGACCTGCACAACTTTACTTTCACCAATGTCTTCTATTACTTCAGTAAACACACCTGCCAAATATTCAGCATCTTTACTAAGCACCTCAGTAGCATCAATTGCTTTCTGGAACATCGGACCGGCAGCAGAAGCTATCATGATGTTCACCAAAGGCTTTGAGTGACGATCTTGCCAACCATCTGAACATATTGATGCACCTTTTTTGACCTAATTATCTCTGATCGGTTGTAGTAACTTGTCAACATGTGCTCTCATTTGGACTAGTAAAGTTGTTCGAAGTCTCTCAAAAGTAGGAGGAACATACCCATGAAGATTTCCATTGGCCAACCTTTGAGAATATTTTCTAAAGTATGGATTTCTTGCAAAATTAAAGGATAGCATACCTATATAGAACATCATGGTTAACCTTTGGCTTTGAGAATATTTTCTAAAGTATGAATTTCTTGCAAAATTAAAGGATAGCATACCTGTATAGAACATCATGGCACATTCTTTGTCAGCTTCTTCTCTTTCTAACACATTGAAGGACATCTCCAGTGACCCTTTTCTTTTCTTTGGTTGAACTAAATCAGAACCTTCAGGAAGAGAAATATAATCCTGCTTTTGTTTTACACTCAGAGACAAATTCCTTTTCTTATGTTCAGCTTCATCATTTTCTTTCTTAATCTCACGGTATATGTCCTCTGTTATTCCCTTGCAAGCTTGAACACCTTGGTTGGGAATTTTTAGCAAATGCCCTTTAACCTTGGAATAGGAAGAAGTTACTGTTTTATTACAATATTTGCATCTCCACACCCTATTACCACCTCCACCAGTGGGTGTGGATAGAACCTCAACATGACTCCACAATGGTGTATCATCAAATCCTTTGTTCTTAATTGGGCGTGACATTGAGCCTAGAATCAATTACAAAAAGAAAAATATATAAACATAGTTTCAGAAAGCATAATTCAAGGAATAAATTCTGAAAAATTAAAGTAAATTAACTTCCACAGAGCTTTACAAAAGAAAATTAGAGAGCATGATTCAAGATTAATGTCTGAAAAATTAAAGTATTTGTTAGATACCTGATCAGAATTGTAGATTTGGTAGCCTCCTCTCTGTAAAATTCGTTTTTTGATTTTCAGTTGTTTCTCTCTCAATTCTCTCAGAAGTTTTGCAATTTAAGATTTGCAGAACATTTTTTGTTTTGTATTTCAGGTGGGGGTCGTATATTATAGGAGAATTACAGATATTGGAAGAGTCGGATAGGGTAAGACGAAGCTGTGAATCGACTCTTTGGAGTCAGTTTTCACGAATCTCGATGGGAAAATGCAAGCGGCAAGAGGCAACTTGGTCAAAATGTTTTCATGGGTGTTGGAAAAAATCAAACGGTGGACGGCTAGGATTAACCATGGGCGGCGAAAAGATTGATCCGAATCAGCAGGAGGGGAATAGAATATGGTGAAGTGGATTTAGGCAAACTCTTTTATTTTTTTCTTTCATTGAGAAAGCAAAGTCATTAAATGATCATGGGCGGCGTGCTGCAAGCCTGCAGCTAGCTTTGATTTTTTTCATTCTACCCCCCCTTTTTCCCATTTTTTCACATAACTGTAGCATTGTCTATTTATCTCTTGTTTTTGTCAAAAAATAACATATATTATTTAGTAAGTGATATTTATGTTATCCTATCTTAAAAACACTTATAATATTTATCTTTTTTCTAACTCGTGGATAATACTTATTTTTTTACGGGTTAAGATGATTTAAACCATTGATGGTTGATAATCATTCTAATCACATGTAGATCATATTGTTCAAAATTATCGATCATCAATAGTTATTCTAGTTGCATATGATTGTTATCTAACTCAACATATTGATCATAATGTTTAAAGAATTAAAGTCATCAAAGTTAGTTAATATGAACAATACATGAAGTTTATTAATCAATTGTTCTACATAATACATGGATCATAAGTTTTTGTCCCTATTATTATAATCAAACTCAACATATAGATCTAATCTCTCAAATCACTAATAGTTATCCTAATTGCATTTACCACGCTGATTAAGAAGTTTATTATATGAACAATATATGAAGTTTATTGGTCAGTTGTTCTACTTAATGCATACGTTACAAGTTTTTGGTCGTATTATTATGATCTAATTTAACATATAGGCATATAGTTTATAATGTTTAAATCATGGATCATGGACCGTCATTCTAATCACATTTACTAAAACTACCACATTGATTATTTAGATGATATGTCACAATATATGGACTTTATTGATAAATTCTTATATTTATATGTAAATATTAGTCAATGCATTTAACATAAACTCGTTTCTATTACTAAGATGAACAATATATGAAGTTTATTGCTCAATTGTTTTACTTAACCCATAGATTATAAGTTTTTGTCTATATTATCGTAGTCAAATTTAACATATAGCCATAGGCATATAGCTCATAATGTTTAAATGATCCATGGACCGTCATTCTAATCACATTTACTAAAACTACCATATTGATTATTTAGATGATATGACTCACAATATATGGAGTTTATTGATAAATTCTTATACTTAAGTGTAAATATTAGTCAATGCATTAAACATAAACTCGTTTCTATTACTAAGATGAACAATATATGAAGTTTATTGCTCAATTGTTTTACTTAATGCATAGATTATAAGTTTTTGTCCGTATTATCGTACTCAAATTTAACATATAGACATATAGTTCATAATGTTTAAATCATGGATTATGTACCGTCATTCTAATCGCATTTACTAAAACTACCACATTGATTATTTAGATGTAGTTTATTGATAAATTATTATACTTATATGTAAATATTAGTCAATGCCATTTACATAAACTCGTTTCTATTACTAAGATGATATTTATTATTTGAATTTAAATGTTTTAAAAGTCTAGAAAACAAAAAGTAATTTTAAAAGGTAATAATGAACAAATAAAATACTCTGTGGTTAAAAACTTATAATTAACTCTTAGAAATATGTGACCTTTTTTGTGATTTTAGTAAAATTCTTATTATGTTAATAAAACTCACTCAATTTTTAACAAAAAGAAATAATTCATAGTACAAAATTTTCTAATTGTAACTTTTAATTTTGGGATGGGTTTCACAAGCGACAATATTAAATTACCGTTCGAACTATATGAAGAAGTGATGATACAACTAATTTTTTTAGGTGATGTATGATGTATATAAAAGGTTATTGAGTGATCAAGTAAAAATAAGAATATTAATATAAAAAATAATAGTTTAATTTATTTAATGAAGTAAAACTAATTAAATTATATTCCTCTATCACAGATTCACATATACACTTTTAATTGCTTCAAATATTTATTATAAAACCAAGAATTTCCAAAATTATACATTTGTAACAACTTAAGCCTAATTAAAAAAAAGTCAAATCAACAATTCAACTTGTGAAAGACTTTGTAACTTTTCAACTTCCATCTTTAACTCTTCAATCTTCATTACCTGCAAGCAAAACAAAAATAATATTTCTTGTTAGATTATGAAAGCATTTCCTATTTTGTTAATGAAGGCAAAACAAAAAGGCATTAATTAATTGTTGATTTGTTTCAGTTGTACTTGTGGTTGCCAAAAAATAAATTAATAAAATAAAACAAATAAAAATTGAGTTATTGAGCAGTACACTGTACACACCCCACACCCACGTGATTATCACGTTCACCCATTCACCCCCTCCGAGCCCTCCCCGTCCCACCTCATATCAGGGGAAAAAAAGGAAAAAGAAAAGGGGAAAGCAACCTTCGACTTCCTAACTGACTCTCTCTCACCTCTAACGTCGCCGGATTCAATCAGCGGTGAGGGCGAAATTAAGCCATTGCACTCGTCTCGACCTCGCGTGCAAAAGCCCCATCAGCACTACAAACAATTTCGAAGATTCACCTTCAATTTTCAGATCTAGGATTTACTATTCAAACCCTAGATCTCAAAATATGTTTAATGGTTGTTCGTCTGTGCAATTGATCTGCGAATTTGGTATGTAATTTTATCTTTTCTTTCTCTATTTTTTGTTTTTTCTCAAATATGTTCAAACCCTAGACCTCGCCGTATCCGAGCGCCAACCTCCGTATCCGACCCATATTTCGTACCCGGATCGGTGTCGGGTCGGATTGACACCGGTACGGCGGTCAAACCGCCGTGTCCGAGTAACGTAGCTGATGGCTATGTTTAACTCGGATGAGTTTACGAGTTTGAAATTTGTTGGGGCTGCAAAGAAGAAAGCTCTTACAGCAAATGCTACGGTGATATCGAGAACCTTCTGGAGAGGTGTGAGGAGTTGTTTGAAGGTCTTCATGCCTCTTTTCAAATTTCCACGCATGGTCGATTCAGATACTTGTCCCTCAATGGGATTTAGTATTGGAGAGCTTAAAATAGTGAAGAGGGAAATCATGACTGCTTTGAAGACCGAGAAGAGCTATATGCCTATCATATCCATTATAGAAAGACATGTTAAGAATAGGCTTGGTAGTTCTCTTCACCTAGTTGCATGGTTCCTAAATCCTCTTTTCTATTATGCGGAGGATGACGTGGCTAAGAAGAGTGCAGAAGCTAAGCAAACAGTTCTTGATTGTGCTGAGCTATTTTTTAGAAATGAAGATACTATTGATGAGGCTGTTGTTGATGCTATCTACTCTACTGAGATGTTGAAGTATAGGGACTGTGATGCTTTCATCCATTGAAAGCCAAGAGCACAGAGAGTAGTGAAGAGAATTGCTGAGGACCATAATCCAGGTATTGACTTATATACATAAATTTGATATATATTTTTTATTTTATTTGCTAGTTTTGAGATTGAATCAAAATATAAAATCAATCAATTGATTAATTTGTTTTACTCTCTTGAATCAGCTCATTGGTGGGACACATTTGGTGGAGACATGCCTTACATGCAAATGATGCCTCTTCGGATATTGAGATTGATAGGTAGCTCCTCTGGATGTGAAAGAAATTAGAGTTGTTTTGAAGGGGTAATCACTCACTACCTTGTTTTAATTTTCATATTCAATTGTTCATATTAAAAAAATGATAATTGATAATTCGAAAGAAATGATATTTTTATGTTTGAATGCAGATCCACACAAAGAAAAGAAATAGGCTCGATAGCAAGAGATTGAGCGACCTAGTCTATGTGCAATTCAATTTGAGGATCAGAACTAAGATGGATACAACAAGAAAGGATGGAAAGAAGAGGGACATCCTACTTGCTAAAGACGGCCGACACGCTTCTGCATGGGTAGTGGATGGATATAACTCCGAGGAGGAAGAGGATTATTATCCAGGGATCGATATTCCACTAGGAGTTATCTCCGAAGCAGCTGGAACAGATGAGTTCTTGCAGCCGAGGAGGACCACTCTCCGAAGCAGCTGGAACAGATGAGTTCTTGCAGCCGAGGAGGACCACAAGGAGGGCGAATATGGCTTTTAGTTCAAGAGCCAACGAAGAGGTAGATTCGGAGGACGAAGAGGAGGGAAGAAATGATGACTCGGACTCAGATGAGGAGGATATCCAACTTGATGATGATGATAGTGACGAGGATGCTTTGAGAGATGAGATTTTGCTACTTGGCACTGATGATGATGATGATGATGAGTGATGATGAGTCATTGCTCAAATTCAGACTTTAGTCACTTCACTTTTGAGACTTCTAGCTTTTATTTAGCTTTGATTTAGACTTTTGAGTGTTAAGTTTGGAGTTTGGACATTTCATGTGTTTGGAGTTTGATCTTTATTGCTTGCCTAGTATCTATAGACTGTTATTATCTATCATGATTCATGATATTATCTTGCTTTGCTCATTTAGTCATTTATCTATACTTGAATATTTTATTTTTTAGGTTAACTTTCTAGTAGTTAATATGATGATGATGATACTAATCAATGATTTTTTTTATTGAGCATTTTTATATTAGAGACTTGAAAGTTGAAGAGGGACAACTAACAGTCTTTTGGATAAACATGTACGTTTTTTCATTCTTTATAATTATAGTATGTTGTTAATATTATGTAATTATCACACATCTATTTCATGTTTAGGCATCAAGTATGCATTTATAGGATTTATAGATTTTTATATGATTTTTCTTATTATTTAGAATATTTAAATATATTTATATTTGGTCGCTATTTGACTATGCGCTATTTGCCGCTATTTTGCCGCAATAGCCCGCAATAACCTAAGCGGTACCTCGTCGCGACGCGACACGATCCGCTATCAACAACCTTGCTCGTGAGTTAAACCTTAACCATTTTTAGCACAAACTACACGGGACAACCATTTCAGATATAACTATAATTAGCAACCACTAATTACACGAGACTTCTAATCCCGCATATTGTAAAGTCGACATTTTGCAAAATCGACCGCTTTTTGGTCAGTTGAGATGACGTTATTTTAAAAGTTCTCCCCTGGCAAACTATCTGTAGTCTCTCAGATAATGTATCTCTTAAAGTTAGTCCCCTTAACCATTACACCAAAAACTCCGAAATTATTGGTGAGGATCGTGGATTGTAGTTTTATATTAATTCTAACAGATAACTAAGGTGAGCCCAAGGGGATTATGATGATCATAAGCCTGAGGACTATGATGATGCAATATGAATTAGTCTTGCTTCAAGGAATCAGGACTTTTCGCCATAGGGGCTTGCATGCCTCAGTCTTGCTGGGAACAGATCTGAAGGTAAAATTTAAAGTATATTGGGAATAATGCAGAGATTTCACGACCTGTATTTATAAATGATTCCACTAGACGTGTGAATTAGTTTTCTTGCAATTCTAAGCTACATAATAGTGAATTGTTTTGCGCCTAGCATGCAAAGTGCTTGCATTTACATCTTTGGTATATTACTAATTTATCCTTAAAGTTTCTGTAAAATTAATAGTTAGTGTCACAAAACTTCTCTAGTTAACTGGTAAGAGCTGCATTTATTGAGTATATGTAGGTTACCTTGTACCTCATGATTTTCAGGCCTTTTCAGATACTGATTAGCGTGCAACATTTTGAGCTTGTGACCTCAGAGAGACACCAAAGCATACGTTGGAGGTGCTACATTCTAGAGTGCAAATTGTATAGATTGCTAATAGCGCTACAGAGAGTGTTGATAATAGTGTATTGTAGTGGGTTTTCAGTCCCACATTGCTTGGAGAATACAAACCTCACAAGCTCCTCTACTTGTATAAATATTATGTGCACACTCATATTCAATTCAAGGGAAATTTACCCAAGATTCTCTCTCTCTCTCTTACTTTAAACATGGTATCAGAGCTAGGGCTATTTTCCCTTTCAATAAAATTTTTAAACGCTTTTTGCGTTCTTTTCCAAATTTGGCCTTATTGCTTTGCAGCTCGGTTTAATGTTTTATTTTTTTTTATTTTTATTTTTAATTATTTGGCGTTCATGCTGCCAGATATTTTGGCTTGTCGTTTTTGCGCGCTCTTAACGCGTTTCGCGTTCTCGTTTAAGCCTTCGGTTCTATTTTAAACCATTCGGGTTTCATTCTAACCTTCGGGGTTCTATTTTAAACCTTGCGGGTTTCATTCTAACCTTCGGCTCTGGTATGTTATCTATTTTTAAACCTTCGGTTTCATTCTAACCTTCGGGTTCTTTTTAAACCTTGGGTTTCATTAACCTTCGGGTTCTATTTTAACGGCATTGTCGTTTCCAAGACCGGTCTCCGCGTCTCAAATTAACGGCATCGTCGTTTCAAGGCCGTCTCTCGGCCTCAACGAACGACATTAGTAACAGCATGCTCGACATCTTAACGTCTCAAGATTGCTGTTATGGCTCCTTCAGAGAAGATTCCCAAACCACCTTTGCCCTGCAATGATCAAAGTGACTGGGCAGGGTGGTCCAGCACATTGTCACCAAGTTGCTTGCGTGGCGCTGGTTTGCTTGATCATCTCACCAGTACGGGACCAGTTCCACGCGTCCATCCAGCACTGTTGCTTCATCCAGTACTAAATTGCCTCTGGCATGGTGATGTCGATCTTCAGAGCTGCTCGTGCTCTCTATGTCAAGGAGAGTTCAGAGTGGCAATTGCAGGAATTTCGTGTTATGGATTATGCTCACGTCGCTGTGTTGGCTCTGGTCTCACTGTCGAGATTGGTCGCTTCCCTCTGCTACAGGCCATGTGGACTCGTTCTCACTGAGGGCGTTTCACTGAGTGCTGGCCGTGCACGGGAGGCATATCTTCTGCAACGCATTTCTCTACAAGGCAAAGGTAGTTCATCTCTGCAGTCCGCCATTTTGGACAAATGCAAGCATTTTTGGACAGAGTTATCGCTCCATGCTTCCTGGACGTAATTCCCATATGAAGACTGGCTAGCCTGGTTACGAACGGGCATGAGGTGGCATCAATTTTTTCAGTCCCTTCCTGAATATTCACTATGGCTGACAACTACTTCACCAGCCTCAATTTCCGACCTTTGGCCTCAGTTATGGGAGGCTCTCACTGCTTATGAGACCCGGCAGCAGACGCACGGAACTCAATTTGTCAACAGAGACACTCCTACCTCTTGCACTCGAGACTGTTTTGTCTGTACCGTGTCACTGCTCCTGTTATGAATTATACCTTCTCCACAGGCTCGCCTCTCCACAGGCCTCGATCTAAAGCTCGTGCTTGCAAATCATTGTAAGAAGGAAGGACACCGCATTGAGACATGCTTCAAGCTTCATCCTGAGTTACGTTCCCTCAGGTACTGACGTGGTCGGCGACCTACCCTCAGTCTCAACCTCTCGTACACCAGGATTGTTGGCCAATGCTATACCTTTCTAACTACTTCAGACTCTACTATTCAAGGCTATTGAAGTCTTCGCCGTCACTTGATGCTTTTCAACATAATCACCTCTAACATCCGCCGCACAACTCTCTGGTATGCATTTTGCTGGTTCTTCAGCTAATCCTTCAGTCTCTGGTATAGAATGATCTCTGGATTTTTGATGCTGGTTGTTCCTTTCATATGACTTGTAATGCCTCACTTTTATCCTCTGTCTTTACTTCATCGCTCTTCCCTCCTATCTACACAGCTGGCTGGACAACCATTGTCCATTACTCAGTATGCTCTATTACCGCCACAAAATGATCCATCTGTGTCGTCTTAACACTTGGTCCCGTCTATGTGGCTCCACAATTGTGCTTGAATTTAATTTCTATTAGCTCTTTATGCATGGCGGGCCTGTTTGTTCTCATTTTCTTCTGATACTTGTATTGTGCAGGATCCACAGACGCGGCAAGACGGTTGGGGCGGGTCGTAGGAGGCACAAACTGTAATTTTCTGGAATATCTTCACCTCCAGAGTCCATACGTCCACGTTTCTCTTGTTGCTTCTCTTCTGTTCGTCAAAACCCTCTACCCTCGCTTCCGGCCAATGTTATGGCATAGACGACTTGGTCATGTGTGTAATAAAAGGCTGGAGAGTCTTATTCAGTCTGGAGTACTTGGTCCTGTATCATCTAGTTCTAGTATTGAGTCATGTGCTGTTGCAAATTGGCTAAATTCACTGCCTTTACCATTTAAAAATGAGTACATCTGTATCCACTTCCTTATTTGATATTTAGTACATTCTGATATTTGGGGCCAGCTCCTTTGCCTTCTTCATCATTGGACTTATATTATGTTAGTTTTATCGACGATTTCTCTCGTTTTACATGGGTTTACCTACTTAAGAATCGCTCTGACGTACTTACTGCTTATCAAGCCTTCACTGCTATGATTTTCACTCAATGGCAATCTCGTAATTTAAAGTTTTTTCGTTCTGATTGTGCCAAAGAGTACCTATGCCTCTGCCATGCGCTCTATCATGTCCTCTCATGGGACTATCTTTCAACAGTCATTGTCCGCTACACTCATGAGCAAAATGGTGTTGCTGAACGCAAACATCGTCATATCCTCGATACTGCCCGATCAATGCTCATTTTTACTCTGTTCCTCGTCGTTTCTGGGCTGAGGCTATTCTCACCGCGACTCATGCCATTAATATCACTCCATCTAGCTCTTTTCGGCTGCTACTCCTTATAGTCGTGTTTATACTCATCCTCCCCGTTATGAATCTAGTTCGCGTTTTTGGTTGTCGATGTTTTTGTTTTTTCTGGCCATCTCACGAACGTGATATAATTGTCTCCCAGAGCAGTTTCTTGTGTTTATTTAGGAATTATTCAGAACATCGAGGTTATCGTTGTTATGATCCCGCCAAACTCGTCGGAGTTCATATATCTCGTCATGTTCAGTTCGAAGAGGATTCTCCATATTATTCTACTTCTGATGACTTAATTTCCTCCACTGCTACGAGTCATGCTTCCCCGTCCACTAGCATCACCCACTTCTTTCACCTCAATTTTCCTTTCGAGATCTCCCTGACAATCTCTCCCTCTCCTTCTGTTACATCTGCTCTCACCTGAGTGCTTCTCTTACACCATCCTAATCCATATTCCTGTGGACACAACTCTCACTCGCAGAAAATACTGTTGATCTTCATGGCACCTGCGCCAGCATCTCCCCGCCTGAGGTTCCTCTTGCTCTTCGCTCGAGGCAGAACGCCCACATGTCATGCCTGCCCGGTATGCTTCTGTTACCTTCTTATTCACCTATCTTTCATAACTTTCTTGCTGCCATATCATACTATTGTTGAGCCAAAGTCCTTCCAAGAGGCAGTTCCAAATTCCAGAGTGGCGACAAGCTATGGCTGAGGAATTTCAAGCATTTCAGCAAAACTCATACCTGGGATATTGTTCCCTGTCCTCACTGGGATTCTCTCTTTTGGCAGTAAATGGTTTATAAGGTCAAGTTTGTGCCTGATGGCACCATTGAACGTCGAAAAGCTCGTTTAGTGGCTAGAGGTTTTACTCAGCAACAAGGTATTGATTATGAGGAGACCTTTGCTCCTGCTTGCTCAGATGCCACTGTCGCGTACTCTCCTTGGCGGTCGCTGCTGCTCATCGTTGGCCTTATACCAGATGGATGTCAAAAATGCTTTTCTTCATGGCTCTTTATCAGAGACCGTATATATGCAACCGCCTCCAGGGTCAAATATTCCTCCGGGACATGTATGTCTCCTTCGTCGCTGCTGTTTATGGTCTCAAACAGGCACCCCGCGCTTGTTTTGAGTGTTTTCGGCAATGTTGTGCTCAAAGCGGGCTTTATAGAAAGTCATCAAGATGCTTCTCTGTTTGTTCGCACTACATCGCGTGGCAGGGTTTTATTTACTCATCTATGTAGATGATATGATCATTACAGGTGATGATATGATAGGTATACAATACGCAAAAATCTCAGTTGCAACAACAGTTCCACATGAAGGATCTTGGATCTTCTTCGTATTTCCTATGCCTAGAAATCTTCTAAGGCCCGCGGAGGGTGTATTACTGTCTCAAACAGAAGTATCTCTCAGATATTCTAAATCAAGCTGAGTTAACTGATAATACAACTGTCGATACTCCACTCCAGCAGAATGTCAAACTTTGCTCTACTGACGGTGAGCCTCTATCTGATGCTACCGCGATATCGACATCTTGTTGGTCAGTTGGTCTATTTGTGCATCTCTCCGAGCCAGATATCTCTCATGCTGTTGTATTGTCAGTCAATTTGTTAGTGCCCGACGTTCTGTACACTATGCTGTCTTATTACGGATTCTTCAGGTACTCGGCGGGGTAGCTAGCACTCGCTCACTTTTGTTTCCTGCTACATCTAAGTTAGAGCTTTGGCATATTCTGATGGCTGATTGGGCTGGTGATCCAACTACCAGAAAGTCTACCACAGGTTATTGTATATTTCTTGTGATTCCCTTATTTCCTGGCGAAGTAAGAAACAAAGATGTTATTGCTCTTTCCAGTACTGAGGCAGAGTATCGTCAATGATGTCCACAAACAGCTAAAGAGATTAATTCATCTTCGTGCCTTCTCAGTGAATTTCGGTATTTCTGTTAGCGACTCCTACTTCTCTCTACTCCTACTGTGATAATAAGAGTGCCATCCAGATTGCTAATAATCCAGTATTTCATGAAAGGACCAAAATATTGAGATCGACGCTGCTCATTTTGTCCGTCACCAAGTTATCAAGGACAAGACAATTCTACTTCCTCATGTTTCATCCGCTGACGAGCTTGCAGATTTCTTCACAAAGGCCTTACCTGTTCATCTCGTTCCAGTTTCTTGTACGCAAACTCACTTGTTTGATCCAACATGAGTTTGAAGGGGGCTGTTGATAATAGTGTATTGTAGTGGGTTTTAGTCCACATGCTTGGAGAACAAACTCACACTCCTCTACTTGTAATAATATATGGGCACACTCAATATTCAATTCAAGGGAAATTTACCCAAGATTCTCTCTCTCTCTCTTACTTTAACAGAGAGGAACAAGTTTGTACATGAACTAATGCATTATGCTCTTAGATTATTCATATTATCTAGTAAAATTGCTCCCAGATTTCATATTTTTAGGTTTTTCAGCAAGCTATGTCTAGTAATATTATCTAGTAATATTACGCTCTTAGATGACTCATATTATCTAGTAATATTGCTCCCAGACTTCATATTTTTAGGTTTTTCAGCAAGCTATGTCTGTATGTTTATGATCTTGTTATGTGAATGACGTGCCCAGACCTGGCATGTCGTGCGTGTATCATCACTGTCCCATCTAATTTATTCCGCTTCGGATCTTGGGTGACCGTAAAGAAACCTAGGTCTCAGTTGCAGAGTTCGCGCCATAGTATTAGGTGTTTAGATAAAACTATGGGTCTCAGATTTAGATTTTAGAATAGTACTTATGATCAACTTGTATACTATAGGAAATAATGATGAGTAATAACTTGATAACAATGTGAACCCATCAAGTCAAATATTAAGCAGACAACCAGTCAAGATGAGGTCTCGATCTGCTTTGGCTAAATATTGGACAAAATTAGCTGAGAATAGTGTGTATGTGCCTGTGATCAAAGGTGCCCTATGGTGCGGGGCGGTGGCAAAGCGCCCCACATCCAATGTGGCACCTTTTGTGCCTTGCAAGTACCCTGTGCTTTGCAGATAGGTTGCATGCAAGACATAGACTCATATATTTTTAGACTTTAACATTCATTCATGTCTTATACTCGATAACCCATATCCTACAGATCAAAATAAAACAACTAGGCCTTTTTAGTAGCCTGGTTGAGGACCCTAACTAATCTTCTTTTACTATTTGATTCTGCTTCGATGTTAGTCTTGATTTGACTTTTGATTTGGAAAACTATGAACTTTGCTACTATGTTGGATGTTTTAGCATCAGGAATTAAGACCTTATTTTGTTATTTGGTAGTAGATATTATTTATCTTGACATTTTTATGTGAAAATTCATAAACATGCTTTTTTGTTCTTGATTGTCTATCTTGAAAAGTTATGTGTGGTGTGTGCATCACTTCACTCGGGCACATGTACCGCATTGCGCCTTCCACATGTGCGCGCGGAAAGGGGCTTTGCGCCCCGCCTTGTGCCTCACACGTTGATAACAATGGCATGTGCTAAATACCATTACTTCAGTGATACACAACCAAGTTAACTGAATCTAGTCTGTACCTCAAGACATTGATCAACCGAATTTTAGAAGTGGCTGAATACCATTTTTTTCAGGACATTGATCAACCAAAGTTAAGAGGTGCTAAATACCATTACTTCAGTGTAACACAACCAAATTAACTGAATCTAGCCCGTACCACAGGACATTGATCAACCAGAGTTAAGAAGTGGCTGAATACCATTTTTCCAGAATATTTATCAACCAAAGTTAAGAAGTGCCTCAGGACATTGTTTCAGTGCTAAATACCATGATTTAAAAGGCTGATATCTTCCGACCGCTAATGAAGTATAATCCAGCTCGAGCATTTGGATTACTAAGAGGGAGAAGCTTTTGCTTACATGAAATGTGTGAAGGAATAGAAATTGGAATGTGTAGCTTACATGTTCATGGATCGTGCAGATGATTGGTGGTAATTGCAGGAGTGGACCTTAGGATGAGCAAGACTTTGAAATTGGAGCAAGAAGACAAAATAGCTCGTGGAAAAACATAGCTTAGCAGTTAAATTTTGCACCAGTCATAAACTAAGAGAGATGTTGCCATTTTTAGGAGGGATTTTAACCACAGAGTTAGCACTTTTTACCGATAGTTGGGTTTATTACTTGGTGATCTGAGCTGCCACATTGACAAATACTCCATAAAAACATATTCATAATTTGCATCTTTAATAAATTTAAAGCAAAGGTTCCACAGAAAGAAACTCCAAAATTTGTTCCAATGACGAATTCTTGCACAAAACAGACATCCTCACGTAGCATACATCCAAACTGTTCAAAGCAAAAACAGGAAGAACCCAAACAATGTCACCCCACTCGACACTGCTTAAGGATGGGTCTCTCTTGTTTGGGCTGAGAGGGATCCCAGATTAGAGAGAAATTAGATGCAAGTAGAATAGTATACCACCATGGTAGGTGTTCCAGTTCTATTTTGCCACCCCATTAGCCTTTCAGGAAAGGATACAAATGGAGTATTGCCCAGAATGCAAAGGTAAAGCTTCCTAAACAGTGGGCCCCATGGTCCATATCCATTGTTGTTGATGGCGTCAGTAATGCCGGCTACAACACCGACCATGATGTTGGTGAGGAGAGTGGTGGGTGGGATGAGGAGTGTGGTCCATTTGAAGAGGTGCAGATCACCGAACTCATCTGATTCATCATTAGCCGATTTTGAGGTAACAGAGAAGTTGGTGTCAACACCGGATAGGACCTTGAGGAGGGCCCTTAAAACAGTGAATAGATAAGCAGAAATGCCACCACTTACCCAGAACTGTTCATTGAGCCACCAATCCTGGATACTCACACCACTCCATCTAAGCTCAAGAATGCCAGCAGCAATGATGGAGATGAAGAGCGCATAAACCAAATGCTGGCTAGATTTGTCAGCTGCATGTGACGGTGCTGAAAGACAATGTAACTAGTAGTAAAAGTTGCTTCATTAGGTTATCCAAGTGGATTATACTAGAGGTAAAGATTTAGGTTGTTTGCATTCTGTTAGGAGAATTTCTGTGTAGGAGCTGGAGTTAGCAAAATAGAGGGTAGAAGATAGAAGAGATCTAGGATAAGAGGGAGAAAGAGGGGGAGAGGGGGAGAGAGAGAGAGAGAGAGAGAGAGAGAGAGAGAAAGTTGAATATTGCTTGTTTATTTCCTCTATCAACTGGTACACTTATAGGCTATTAGCCCTTGATTATTGCCTAACAAAAGTACTAATTAAAATATAAATCAAATCTCCTTAAATCCCTCCCTGAATCCTGCCTAAGGCCTTGCTGTTCAATTGTCCTCTTAATGGATGATTTCAAATCAAGCCTTAATTGTAATTTTCCAATTTAGCATCATCCGTTAACGATTGAATGCAATTGCATCTTTGTTGCGTCTTGTTTAAACCTTTAGGGGAAGGTTCAATTGTGTAACATTCCCACCCCCATGGGAAGACGACTTGTCCTCAAGTCGGAGCTCATCCAAATTGACAAGGTCCTCCCAACTTGAATCTTCTAGCAGTAGGCCTGACCATTGGACAAGAGCTTGAGGAACGGTTTCCCCATTTCGAAGTATGGTACGCCTAGCTAGGATGGTAATCGGTTGGTGGACTGGATGATGATCTTCAGTTAGAGCAGGCAGATCATGAACAAGCGGTGTTGATTGGCCATGGTATGGCTTTAAGAGAGAACAATGAAACACTGGATGAATGCGAGTAGTTGGTGGTAATGTCAGGTGATATGCAACTGATCCAATGCGTTTCTCTACTTTGAATGGCCCGTAATAGCGCAATCCAAGCTTGTGAACTGATTGTTTGTGTGTCGTTAATTGGCGATAGGGCTGAAGCTTTAACAACACTAATTGGTCTGGTTCGAAAGATATTACAGTGCGGTTCTTGTCGGTGTAGAATTTCATGGCTGTTTGTGACTTGAGCAAGTTGTCTCTTAGTTGGGATAATATCACGTCACAGGAGCGGAGATCTGTGTCAACTGCTTCGAAGGTAGAGGTGCCACTGCAATAATTGAGCATTGATGGAGGTTTATGGCCAAATGTAACTTCAAATGGAGTCATTCCTGCCCAAGCTTGAAAGGCCGTATTGTGGTGGTACTCTGCCCAACTTAGTAAATTGGACCATTTATTCGGTTGGTCGTGAACAAATGCTCGCAAGTATTGCTCGATGCACCGATTGACACGCTCGGTTTGTCCGTCGGATTTCGGGTGATATGCAGATGAGAAGTTGAGCTTTGTTCCT
Organism: Asparagus officinalis; assembly: GCF_001876935.1. Taxonomy (NCBI): domain Eukaryota; kingdom Viridiplantae; phylum Streptophyta; class Magnoliopsida; order Asparagales; family Asparagaceae; genus Asparagus; species Asparagus officinalis. The sequence continues at coordinate 4,156,627 of NC_033796.1, forward strand.
TGGAGCTTGAAAAGTTCTCGCCAAAAATTGCCTTGGAAAATTGGGTCACGATCAGAAATAATGGATTTAGGCATGTCGTGGATCTTGCCCACCGACTCCCAAAAAATGGATGCATCGTGGTAAGACGGCTAGATGCACTCCTTTAGAGAAGCGATCAACCACTACCAGGATAGCGTTATCAACCACTACCAGGATAGCGTTATGGCCTCCAGATGGGGGTAAATGAGTGATAAAGTCCATCGATAGGTCAGCCCACAGGGAAGTTGGAGGAACAATTGGTTGCAGCAATCCATAATGGTGTTGATTTGTGGGTTTGCACTTTTGACATACGTCACAAGAGCGCACATATTCTTTAACCTGTTGTCGCATTATCTTCCAATAAAAATGTGGTGCTAGTCGTTGGAGAGTGCGTTGCACACTAGAGTGACCCCCAAGAAGAGATGCATGATACTCGGCCAAAAGGAGGAGAATCAAGGTTGAGTTTTCTGGTAAGTACAAGCGACCTTTGTAGCGTAGTAACCCATGTGAGAAGGACCAACCTGCTGTTTTAGATTTGTTGGCTGATAATTCTTCTATAACTTGCTGACAAAATGAATCATTAGCCACTTCTTGCATCAAGATTGTTAAGTCAGAGCTAATAGCAATGTTACATTAAACGTTGGGCGCTTCTAGACGTCGGACTTGACGCCCAGCGGTTAGTCGCCTAGGCGAGCGTCTAAGCGGTTTTTGGACGTTTTTTTTCTTCATTTAAGTGGTGATCGATGAGGTTTTGCTGAAGGTCGGAGGAGGTAGTGGAGGTGTTCATATTTGGAGGTTAATGGAGTTTGGAGGACATGTAGGCTACGACACATAAAATCATAATCAATGCCTACAGAGTGTAATCCACGTAAGCAGATAATGCTCTCCTAAAAGCTCGTAAAATCTAGATGGACAGCCTAAATATCGCCTAGGCGCTAGGCGCTAGTTAGATGGCTTAGATACCGCCTAGGCCTAGGCGTACGCCTAAGCGGACTAGACGAAGGTTTTTTAAAACAGTGGCTAATAGGTCTGGAAATGGCTAGGAGGACTTGGTCAGATGTGGTGCTTATGTTGCCAGGTTTAGAAATAGATGGTGTGTCGTCTGTTTTGTGAGCAGCGATGGTGGAAGTTGTATTGTCAGTGAACTCAGGCACACGAGAGAGCATTTGTTGCTGCATTCGAAGATCCCGACTTGTACTCGATGGAGTAGCTATATAGCCCACTAGTTTGGATAGGAATTGTTGTTGCTCTGGAGTTTGAATAAGCTGTTTTAGCATATTTTGCAAACTACGGTGGTCTGTTCTAATAATAAAGTGATTTCCCAGTAAATATTGACGCCACTTCGCCACTGCCGATTGAACCGCAAATAGCTCTCTAACATATGTGGACTTGCCTTGCATTGTTTTGGAGAGTTTTCGACTATAAAATGCGATCGGGTGTGATTGCTGCATGAGGACCGCACCTATGCCTATACCAGAAGCATCTGTCTCCAATACAAACTGTAAGGAAAAATCTGGTAATGCAAGCATTGGTGCTGATGTCATGGCTGACTTAAGTGCTGTAAAAGCTTGGTGTGCCCGGTTTGACCAATTGAAACCATCTTTTGTGAGGAGATCTGTGAAGGGTGCTGCTATGGATGCATAATGGCGGATGAACTGATGTCATGGCTGACTTAAGTGCTGTAAAAGCTTGGTGTGCCCGGTTTGACCAATTGAAACCATCTTTTGTGAGGAGATCTGTGAAGGGTGCTGCTATGGAGGCTGCCACCCCTTGTGTGGAGACGATATGGCCCAGAAATTCAATGGAGGGGCTTCCAAATGTGCATTTGGATCTTTTCACCGCCAAGTTGTGATCTATCGGTGTTGAAAATATTTGTCGAAGGTGGCCAACGTGTTCCTCATGGCTGCTGCTATAAACCAAGATGTCATAAAAAATATGACCACAAATTTTCGTTGGTATGGTTGGAATACCTCATTCATTAGGGCTTGGAAGGTCGATGGTGCTTGTAAGTCCGAATGGCATGACTAAAAATTCAAAGTGGCCGTGATGTGTGCGAAAGGTTGTCTTGTGCACATCTTTTTCGAACATTCGCACTTGATGGTAGCCCGAACGAAGGTCAAGCTTGGAGAAAATTGTTGCACCATAGAGCTCGTCAATTAGTTCATCCACCGTAGGAATGAGAAATCTGTCTTTAATGGTGGCTGCATTCAAGGCACGATAGTCTACGCAAAAACGCCATGTGTCATCCTTCTTTTTCACCAATAGCACCGGTGAACTAAAAGCTGAGCGACTTGGACGAATGACACCTGTTTGGAGCAGCTCACTTACCTGCCTTTCTATTTCATTTTTCTAAAAATGAGGATAACGGTATGGTCGAACATTCACCGCTTCGGTGCCTGGATGTAAGGGAATGCAGTGGTCTATAGAGCGGGCTGGAGGTAGCTCGGTTGGTTCAGCAAATACGTCTTGAAATTCATCCATAAGTGTTGCCAGAAATGGTGGTGGTTGCTCATCGCTCTTGGCTAAGGACACTGTGTCCTCACTGGTCGGTGTGGGTCTGCAGGCACATGAAACATGAGCTTACACCCTCTAATGTGATCATTTTGTTAAATCTTGCTGGAGAGAGTGAACGAACTGAGGTAGAGTCGTCGCCATGTAGTTGGATATGCTGTCCTTGTAGGCTGAATTCCATTGTCAGGGTTGCATAGTTTGTCAAGATCGGACCCAATGTAGCCAACCATTGAATGCCTAAAACAACATCTGTGCCTTCAATGTCGAGTACGAATAAGTCCAGGTGGAAGGTGTGAGATTGCAGAAACAACGACACCTCATTGCAGATTTGATGACAGTAGAGGTAAGCACCGCTGCCGATACGTACCTTGAATGGTTGGGTGGGTGCTATGGGTAATTCCAAAAAAGATGACATGTGGTTAGAAATGAAATTGTTTGTACTACCACTGTCGATAAGCACCTGAATCTTATGGCCATTTATGCTTCCTTGCATACTCATTGATTTGGCCGAGCGTTGGCCCAAAAAGGCATTAAGGCTAAGTTCTGGAGTGGGCTCTTACTCTGATTGCGGTGTCGTATCGACCGTTGGTGTCTCCAAGTTGTCTATGGAATTGTCTTCCATTCCTTCTAAGTAAAGGAGCGAAGCACGTCCTTTGCAACGGTGGCCTGAGGTGAAACGATCGTCACAGTTAAAACATAACCCTTTTGCTCTTCGATCTTGCTGCTCTGCCGCTGTTAATCTACGGACGGGGAGTTTAGTTGCTAGGTTAGGACTGGTCGGAGCTATAGGCTGTGGTTGTGGGGTTGGTCGAGTAACCCAAGGTCTTGGTGCTGATCTGGTATCAGCGAACTGATCTTCGAAAACCCGAGCTAAAGCAAATGCATCATCAAGGTCACGAGGTCGCTGTGCTGATACTGCGCGTTGAATTCTCGGCTGGAGTCCTGAAATGAATGAACTTTTTAAGAGATCAGGTGTAAGGCCAGTCACTTTACTAGCCAACGCCTCGAACTTGTTTTGGTATTCTGCCACTGAAGCCGATTGTGAAAGCTTCATTAGTTGGCCAGCTGGGTCGGTGTATTCTGATGGACCAAATCGCTTATGCAGACCTGAAACAAAAGTGTTCCAATCTGTAAGACGGCCCACTTGAGCCATGCTTTGGAACCAACAAGACGCCGGTGTATCTAGGTGCATGGAGGCCAGGAGTAACCTGTCTTCCAAGGGAGTTGAGTAGTACATGAAGTACTGTTGAATGCTAAAAAGCCAATCAGTAGGGTCACCAGATGAAAACAGAGGGAATGTCAAACGAAGGTTGCGATTCGCATGTGTCTCCGGTTGAGCTTCTGTTGTGCGCAGTGGTTGTTGTGGCCCAGGGCCAAGAACACTCGATGAAGGTTGATGTGGTGGAATGGAGGAATTAGCTCGTATTTGCTCAATCATTGTAGCCAAGAAGCGTTGTTCCCTTTCTTGCTCGCGCTGCTGGGATAGCTAGTCACGGTTTTCCATGGCCATGTTAAGTTGTACTAGTAATCTCTCAAAAATATCATCCTCAGTGTTTTGTGAGCAAGTCTGTGGTGCCATGGTGAGGTTCATCAAGCAACGAAAGCACCAAATTGTTAGGAGAATTTCTATGTAGGAGCTGGAGTTAGCAAAATAGAGGGTAGAAGACAGAAGAGATCTAGGATAAGAGGGAGAAAGAGGGGGAGAGAGAGAGAGAAAATTGTTGAATATTGCTTGTTTATTTCCTCTGTCGACTGATACACTTATAGGCTATTAGCCCTTGATTATTGCCTAACAAAAGTACTAATTAAAATATAAATCAAATCTCCTTAAATCCCTCCCTGAATCCTGCCTAAGGCCTTGCTGTTCAGCTGTCCTCTTAATTGATGATTTCAAATAAAGCCTTAATTGTAATTTTCCAATTTAGCATCATCAGTTAACGATTGAATGTAATTGCATCTTTGTTGCGTCTTGTGTAAACCTTTAGGGGAAGGTTCAATTGTGTAACACATTCCTGATTACAAATAGAAATTTTTTGTTTTATCAAGTATCCAAATACTTTTGGGGATTGTAAGTAATATCTATATAGCAACACAGCCAGTTGTTTCTTGTTTATCTACATTTTTTTTAAGTACCTGATCAAGCTAGCGTGTTAAGATATGAGTGTCATTAAGATTATTCTGTCATGGTTATTTTGGTTATTTTCGAATTATATTGAGGCCAGTCTATTTCTATGAGATCAATGCAGGATTTGAAGTTTAGCTCTTGGTTCCGAATCTATATCGACCATAGATATTGGCCAGCCACTGTTTGGGTTCGACCAAACTATGTCTGTGTTTATACTTTGCCTACTTAAAACTCGAACAAAGTAAACTGACAATTATTGTTGACCATGGTGGTCCAGTTTGAGCCTTGTTTTTATAACAGATAGTTATGGACTATTTCATGTTATGTAAGCTAAATGACTTTCTAGAACCGACTGTAGGAATGATGAACTTTACAGTAAGAAGGCAGACAGTTGGGTAATGCAGCGTGCGAGAAGAGGGATGGACGTGAAGGGTTAGACGAAGGTGTTTGTGTATGCGAACGTCTCTAGCCATTTCAAGTTCTCACCAGACCCATACCGCGGAGGAGAGATCTCCACAGATCTGAGTGGCCACTGCTGAAGTATTTCATGCAACCGATCAGAAAGATTAATCGGAGCCGATCCCTTGAATGCTGCTCTCTCGGGATCACAGTAGACAGTGTTTCATCCTCTGCAATGCATCTTGAAGCCAACCAATATATCCTCTGTTACAGATCCATGTCTCCAATCAATCTGCAGCACCCAAAATTGAATTGTTAAGGTTAGTTAATACTAACTTTGGTAGAGAAATAGACAATCCATGGTATTTCTGCATCCATCTTCTATACAGGTTTGGCATAGTCTAGCATGATTTATGTTCAAATCAAAGATCAAGTATGGGAATGTCATTAGTAACTAGTTGATAAGATGCAGTGGATGAATGGTTTTTGGATGATCTAACAGCATAGTTGGTGTTGGTCAGACGCTAGCATGGTGTCAATGATGTCATGACATAATATGATGCAGTGTTGAAAAAATGTTAAACAACGTTGAAGATGCCAATATTATAATATTTCTTCTACATGAGCTTAAGCCAAGCTCATTGGCAACTGCAACACTATTATATTGAACTATTGAAGCTTGCTGTCGTTATAGCACCAGTGGTCTAGTGGTAGAATAGTACCCTGCCACGGTACAGACCCGGGTTCGATTCCCGGCTGGTGCAAGTCTCATTTTGTTTTTAAATTCCTTCATTTTAGTTCCCTGCTTGTGAATGAACGTCCCTTTCGCTTTTATTTTAGCCCCAACTTACCGGTGGAGCATCATTTTCACTGCTTTATTTATTCTGCATTAAGTTCTCTGCGAAATCTTGTTTAGTTATTATCTTTATCTTAATTGCAATGCTGAGCGCGATTGTATCTTCTTTCCAATTGCTTTTACCAGATTCTGCAGTACGTAACATACTAAAGGATGACAGGATGTTTGTTGAG
>NC_033796.1:4162718-4242550 GCF_001876935.1 Asparagus officinalis
TGGGCCAAATGTCTTCTTGTTAACCGCCACTCTCCTTTTCTTCTTCTTCCTGAAAAATCCTTTCAGTCCTCTTCGTTCTTCGTCTCCCTTCTTTGCCTTTGATTTCCTCGAGCCACCACGACTGCAGGTCAGCAGCAGACCAAGATGGACTGTCATCTTTGGGCACTTTTGAATCTTATAAGACGAACGCAACAGATTTCTTAGTGGGACTATATAATTCGAGCTCTAATAAGATTTGTGTTCTAGTCCTAATTGGATTCCCCCCTCCATAATTTTCTAAAAAAATTATAGACCGGACTCTTTCAAAAGTATATATATTACAGTTCACCCCCTGTAATTTGCAGTTTGCTCCCTGAAACGATTGCAGAAAATCCATTTGGGCCCAGATTTTGCGATCCAGTCTAGAAATTACAATTTACCCCCCAGGTTAAGCCATGTATATGATCATTTAAAGAAATAGTAATAAGATTATTATATTTTCTTGCTTCGCGAATTTTCCCCTGTTTTTGATGATTTTTATTGACCCTTAATCGAATGTTCCTTTCATCAGTAAGGGTAATTAACAATAAATTCTTGAGTCTATTGGGAACCATGAACCCACGTAAAAAAAAAATTAAAACCCTCTCTCGTAGGGTGAATTTGATGGGATCCATATACAAGACAAAATTATCCATCTTAATTGGATGCACTAATACGCAACTATTTTAGATAGACAATTTTGACCCCACAATGACTCGTTATAACTCGTGCAGATCTGTTAACTCACACATTGGAAAATTTTCAAAAATCCTTGCTGCGGGCTTCATTCTAATATTAGACCAGATTTTTGTCATTGATTGAAGCAGATGTATCCATAAGAACTCTGTATTTGATGGTCACGGTGTTTTAAAAAAGTTTGAGAAGAGTAGAGCACACTGTCATGCCTTTGGAACCCTTAAATGCCCTGGCAATGCAAATAGGCGAAGAACGTCATTCATTATAAGGTAGAGATATCGAAAAATTAAGAAAAACGGAAATTGAAATATTACTAGCAAATGAAGAATTGAGAGTTTTATGGCTGTTAAATGACAGGGTCATTGGCAGAGTCCCAGCTCATGAGTCACCCTACTGACTTCTTATCGAATCATTAGCGGCGGAGTTCTAAGCTCTAGAGTAACTTATCTATTGATTATTGTACTAATTTGATTTTTGATTTGGTAATAAAGAGAGAAGCAAGGAAGATACTGAATTGGATTTAGACCTTTTTATGTGGATTATGATTGATTTGGTAGGAAATGAGATTTGATTCAATTTTTACCATTTTACAAAGGTGATCTCTTTTTTTTTTGGAAATTGGAGGAATTGAAGGACGAATTCTTTTGACTTGCTTGAATTTCAATTATTAAGCTGTTTTGAAATTGCTCAATTAAAGGAGCCGTTTTAATTCTAGAAAATTCTTTTGACATACTTCAACTGAAAGTGTCAAACAAATACGTTCACACATTATGATTATTTTTAGTGAAAATGGAACAATATGCCATATTAACAAATTGGAGGGAGTGGCGAAAAAGAAAGGACTCTTAAGAAATCATATACATCAATCCTAAAAAAAGATTTGAAATCTCGCACTTAAGCAAATACATATCCGTCCTATAAAAAGACTGGATATCATCATGAACTTTATCATTGTAAGAAAAAAAAATTGGCATTCACACAGTTTTATAGTTTAAGATTTATTTTTGAAAATATTTACCATTTTCGACCCAGTTTCAGCCACCTGACTGAAATTGGGTCGAAAGTGGTGAAAAAACATCAAAAACTTCATGGCAAGTTGTGGCCTTTGTTATGTGAAGCCCGTGTGTATCAAAATTTTCGTTTTTAGTAGTTTAGTTTATGTGACCTGGCAAGTTGTGGCTGTTATGCCACAAACACTTCATATTCCACGCGAGCATTTTGAATGTGAGAATAAAATCACCTTGTACTAAATATGGATAAATCAACCAGTTTAAAGTAAAACATTGTGCGACCTCTAACCAAATTGAACTTTATTACGAGTTTGTCAACAAGAATAAGACAAATTGAGAGACAAACGAACTGCAGCTAGATCTTTTCACTTTTAACACTAGTAGCTTTATCATCCCTGAAGCAGAAAAGGGAGAGCACAGAACACAATTTCTTCAAGACTGCCAAGATTGCATCAGAGTGTGAATCTGTTCGTGGGGAAAATCTGAAGGAAGCAGGCCAAACAGGAGCTCGAACGGGTGTTTGGAGGGCCATTTTCAGCATTCATCAGATCCAATTCACACGAACGGACGACTGAGAACTTGAACTCGGTTGGCAAACAGACACAAACCTGGTACGTACCAGTTTATGTAAACACAGGGGATCAGAGAAAAAGAAATGTTGTAGAGGAACAAGGACACGATGCACTTACTTACGTCGGTTACTGGTTAATTACTCTGGTACATATGTAATGGTGGCATTTGGGTATCTGAAATATACCTGCAAATGCCCATCCTATAGTTAGCGCTCGAATTTTGAACTATTTTTAGATAATGAAATTTACAATCCCAAACTACAGTGACATTATCAATTTCAAATGTTTGAATAAGGATAATTATTATAAAAGCCCCCCTTCAAGTTTGATCACTTATTAAGAAACCCCTTAATGAAATATACCTGTTGCTAATGATGATAACGTACACAAGAGCAAAACTTACCATAACTGTCGTCAGACACATTAGTTCTGCGACAAAAAGTTCATTACGGGTTTCTTTAATAACAAAAGTTTATACTAGTTTTGTGCAAATAATCAAAAGTTTATAACCATAAGATGAGAGAATGCCATGTGAAATAGAGGAAATAGACAGTGAGGAATTAGTTAATACGTACCGAACTTCAAATATTATGCCTTACTGAGAAGTCAGCAATGTTTCCGAGTAGAGACCAGTATTCTCCACCCTCTCGACATTTCTCCATCAATGCAACATTGCAGTACAGCGAGAGCGTCTCGAGCTCTAGCAGCGGAATGAGCCTCAACAACCACTCTGGCAGGCACTCAGTAAAGGCATCCTCCAAATACAAACTTAGACTTTGCAATCCCCCCATTTTCTCCACAGCCTTCAGTATTCTACTAGAATGTGCTATCGTCATCTCCCTAAGTGCCGGAAGATTCGAAATGCTTTCCAAACATGGACATTCTCTAACAGTCAATATTTCAACAGACGGGATGTTCTCGATTTCTGTTAGGGAATCCGCACCATGGATACAGCAATCTTTCAATGCAGCAGCTTGCTGAAGTCCCTCTGGAAGAGCTCTCAGCTTAGGACAGAAAAAGATTTGTAATTTCTGAAGACAAGGTAGCAGTTTGATGGTCGTTATTTTCCCCCCGTCGCCCTCATTGGCATCACATAATGTCCATTTTTCTAGGTTAGGCAATGCAATAAGGACCAACTGTTCAAGCCTGGGAAAGGCGGTATGCTTTCTGTCACAACCAAGAAATTCGGGACCAATAGTAACAATGGCAGGTGCATCTTCAATACGGAGGATTTTTAACTGTGGAAGTTGGCCTAGAGATGGGAGCTCTCGACATGAGAAGAAACTGTAGATACTCAAATGAGTGAGGTTAGGGAGCATGCTTATCCATTGTGGAAACCTGACGCCATTGAAGAATGACATAAAAAGAATTTCTAAGCTTGGTGGAGGGGCCAAGTCTTCGCAAACCTGTTGCGTCCTCTCAGAGCTCAATGACTGTCCAACTTCCTCATTCCACTCTAATCTTAGTCTCTTGAGAAATGGTTTATCTTTCAGAGGTTGAATGCCTCCAATAAGTATCCTATCTAATCTAAGGATACTAAGATTTCTGAGCTGAGTCATTGGTTGCAGCTCGTCCAAACCACACCCAAGTTGGTCTTTTCCACTCCGATGGCTATCGCCAGCATCATTTAAGCCAACCACAAATCCTTCAAGGTCAACGAGATGGTTCAGTTTTCCAATCCCAACCGGCACATGGGTTACTGGTGCTCTGTAGAAGCCAAGACGTCGTAAATTGCTTAGCTGAGTAATGGTTTTGGGAAGGGATTGTAAAGATTTGCATCCTGAGAGCTGGAGAAACTGCAGGTTGGTTAGGCTCCCAAGAGATTCTGGAAGAGCACAGATATTGGTGTGATCAAGATCCAGAAATCTTAGGTGTTGGAGATTACTTATGGATTCTGGAATGTTCTCTATCATGCTATCAGAAAGACTCAAGACGCGAAGACGCTTAAATCTCTGAGAAAGATCGCGCATCTCAATCTTAGAACACCGAACCATATGAAGAGTTCTCAAGCATAGCGGGGTGTGGACAGCATTTAAAATAACTTCTGGCTCTTTTGCTCGCAATGATAGCCGACGAAGCTTCAATGAGTTCACAGCGGTCAGTTCAGCTCCATCTACAATGTGGCTCTCATTCCGTGTCAGAGACAGAGCAATAGATCGTATCAGATCGTGCATTACGCATTGGCTCCCATCAAGATATTTGGGATCGTAGTTAAGAAGGTTTCTGCTAATCAAATCATTGTAGCAATCTTCTGCTATGTCTTCCAACAGGGAATCATCCCCTTGCGGTGTTATGAATCCTTCGGCCACCCACCAACGAACAAGATCGAGACGAAAGAAGCTATAGTCCTCAGGGAACAGCGAGCAATAGAGAAAGCACTGCTTGAGATGAGAGGGCAAATCTTCATAGCTCAAGTACAGAGCTCCTCTCACTGCTTCCGGAAGCTCCCCTCTAACGTTCCACGCGTGGCTTTTGCAGACGTTCTCCCATTCTCTCTTGCTCCCGTCCTTGGTTCTTAAAATCCCCGCGATGGCTTTGATGGCAAGGGGAAGCCCGTCGCATTTTTCAACGATTTTCACCCCAACCTCCTGCAAATCTTGTTTATCTTCACCAGCCTCGTCTCCGAACACACTTTTAGATAGCAATTCCCATCCATCATCGGCAGGTAGCTTGTCCACGCGGTGGGTGTGAATCACTCGCATGCTTCTAGCAACATCTTCATTCCTTGTAGTGATCAGGACTCTGCTATGAAACGCACCTGCACGCTCCAAGGGCGCCTGTAGTAGGTCTTCCCATACATCGGCCTGCCAAAGCGTCGTCGAGCACCAGCAGGAATCGACTACCCGCAAGTGTTGATCTGAGGAGAGGCTGGAGCTCAGCCTTTGTTTGGGCATGGCCGTGGTCACCACCCGCACTCCTTATCATCTGTTTCTGAGGAGAGGCTGGAGCTCAGCCTTTGTTTGGGCATGGCCGTGGTCACCACCCGCACTCCTTATCATCTGTTTCATCAGTTCAATCTGTGAATAGTTTTGGGACACGCACACCCACAGTCTCTCATGGAAATTGGCTTGCACTTTCTTGTGGTTATATATTTTTTGAGCAAGCGTGGTCTTACCGATCCCTCCGAGACCCACAATGGCAAAAACAAGTATGTTCTCGTTTTCAGACCTGACCAACGAGTCCACGAGTCTATCCGCAGCCATCTTGACCTCCTTTCCGACGAGATCCGAATTGGGTAACGGAGAAGTTTGACGAGTGTTCACCTGGGTCGAAGAAACAGTAGGCGCATCGACGTGCTGTAGGCTAAACATGATCCTGTCTTTGGATATATCCTCCAGCCTTTGGTTTATGTTCTGGATTTCTTTGCCAATCTCATGCCGGAGAGGAACAGCGGACAAGCTTTTAAAGCATGATGAAAAGAAAAGGAAACGGCGACGAGGGGGGCGGCGTGCCGAGGGGGATGAGGATATCTGCTGCGTTGCCTGTCCCTGGAGGAGCTCACGGCCCTTTATTCTGCAAAGGTCGACGATATCATCGGCATCGTACATGACGTCCCTCAACTTGGATAGCCAGCGGTTGACGGACTTGTCTTGGATCCTCCTCCTCTCGGCGTCCACAAGCAGGTCCTTGATGAAGTCCAGCTTCTCTTGAAGCCTCAGGAGTTCATCCTTCACACCCAGTATCATCACCACTTCGTCCGTCACCAATTGATCCAGCAAGTTCAGGCATCTCCCGACGAAGGCATCGACGACAACGGCCATCTCTCTCTCTCTCTTTCACACACACTACTGCGCGCAGTTTGCAGGTTGACGGTGATCGGTCACCAAACTCCTGCATACAAGTTGCATCAAAAAAAAAATCTTTCTTTTCTTTTTGTTAATGAGGAGTGGCAGGAGCATGTGCTGAACCAGACAAAGTCGTGTTTTGTTGAGCCATCTTGGCTGGATTCCTGGGTCATCAGAGTCCGGCTGCACGCATCAAAAAACAAGAAGTAAAATGAAACGTAGGTATTATTTTGTGTGTCAACCAACGAGAGACTTGTCTCTTAGTTTTTAATTTTAGTTTAATAATACCTATCATGGTTATCCTCTTTCACATTATCTGAATAAAATTATAGTAATCATGAATTATGCTGTCAACTTGCACGCCAATTCTTCGACGCTTAAAGCCAAGCTTTCTTCGGTATGGATTTTCCATCATAATGGGGGCAAATCTTCATTGCTAGAGATACCATCAAATAGATCACTTGACGTTACAAATTGCAGTCCTGAGTAAAGACTTACAGGGGGGAACAGAAAAAAAAATGGGGGCAAATCTTCATTGCTCAAGAGCTTCTGAAATGGCCATCTTATGAATTACACCTGGCTTTTATAGACGTTTTCCCATTCTCTCCGGACCCTCTCCTTTGTTCTTAAAATTCCGGCGACGGCTTTGATGGCAAGTGGAAGCCCACCGCATTTCTCAACGATCTTCGTCCCCACCGCATGCAAATCCCGTATAGATTCATCAGCCGCATCTCCGAATACACTTTTAGACAGCAATTCCCACCCATCTTCAGCCGTTAGGTTGCTCACTCGATGAGTGTGAACTGCTCTCATGCTTCTCGCAACATCTTCATTTCTTGTGGTGATTACAACTCTGCTCCCTAATGCAACCCCGTGCTCCAACGGCGCCTGCAGCAGATCCTCCCATACGTCTGCCTGCCAAACATCATCCATTACAAGAAGGAACCGGCTACTTGCAAGTGCCGAGCTGAGGAGAGGCTGGAGCTCTGCCTTGGTTTGGGCATGGCCATGATCACCACCTGCACTTCTTATCATATGCTTCATCAGTTCAATCTCCGAATAATTTTGAGACAGACAAGTCCACAGTCTCTTATCGAAACTGCCTTGGACTTCCTGATGGTTATATATTTTCTGAGCAAGCGCCGTCTTACCGATACCTCCGACCCCCACAATCGCAAAAACGAGTAACTTTCTGCTTTCTGACTTGACTAATGAGTCCACAAGTCTATCTGCAGCCAGATTGACGTCTACTCCGACGAGATCTGAACTGAGCAGTGGAGAAGTCTGACGAGTGTTCACTTGGGTTGTAGAAACACGAGGAGCATCGATGTGTTGAAGGCTAAACATCATCCTGTCTTTAGAGATATCCTCCAGCCTTTGGTTTATCTTTCGGATTTCGCTGCCTACCTCATGACGGAGAGGAATGCTACCCACTCTTCTAAAGCACGACGAGAACAAGTGGCAACGACTGTGATCAAGTTGTTCGTTCGTTCGTAATCGAAGGAGTCGGCGCCCTTTGATTCTGCAGAGGTTGATGACGTCTTCTGCATCGTGCATGATGTCCCTCAGCTTGGTCAGCCAGCGGCTGACGGCTGCTTCCTGGATCCTTCTCCTCTCTGCATCAACCAGCAAGTCCTTGATGAATTCTAGCTTTTCTTGAAGCCTCAAGAGGTCGTCCTTGACACCCAGTATCATCGACACTTCGTCTGTCACCAATTGCCCGACTAGTTCCAGGCATCTCCCGACAATGGCATCGACAACAACCGCCATTTCTCTTTCACTCAAGCTAAGCTAGCAACTTTCTCTCTTTATCTCCCTCTCTCTCTCTCTCTCTCTCTCTCTCTCTCTCTCTCTCTTCACTTAGTCTAAAGATTGAAATTTGCCGATATAAGTGTTAGATTTAGCAGTGGTCGGTCATCAAACGCTTACTCTCTTGCAAAGTGCATGCGCAAACAGCAGACCAGGTCATGTTTTGCAGCGCCATCCTCGCTAGATTTCTGGAGTTCTTGGAGGCCGAGCGTGCACATCAATGTAGTGATTCTTCTGCAGTAGCACCTAACAAATAAGATAAAAACACAAGTAGCATTTAAAAAAAATTAAGCGTTCAATTTTTAATTTTAGTCTTCGAATGTCGTTTTGTGATACCTGCCGTTACTTTGACGTTATCACAAACAGCTGGCGTGCACTCTTAACGAAATATATAGATATACCAAGTGGGCTCACTTAGATTCGATTCTCCTGCAACAAAACTAGAGAGACCACAAGACAGGAAAGCCCAAAGGGTATAAAACTATTGGTTTCTTTTGACTAGAGAACTTCACCACGATCCTTCGCTCATGAGTATCAAACCCCCAGGCGTGGTTAAGGGGCAACTCTAATGTATGGCCTCAGACGTTCTAGGAAATTAAATTTACTTCGATCAGACAAAATACGTTACATTCTTTGAAGGGAAAATAGGAATGGCTAAACTTGTGTTAGGCTAAACTTGTGTTAAAAATGTGAACACAAGCGCTTTATATTTCATTTAGGGGCTGTTTGGTTGGCATTTTTTGCCCTTGTAAAGCTGTCAAAACTGACAAAAGCTGTCAGTTTTGGCAGCTTTACTTGCAAAAACGCTCAAAAATGGGCGTTTTTGCAAGTAAAGCTGCCAAAATTGACAGCTTTTGTCAGTTTTGGCAGCTTTACAAGAGCAAAAAATGCCAACCAAACAGCCCCTTAAGGAACTTCCATTTTTAGTTTCCACAACTTCAAAAATAATACCAGTTTCAATGTTACATATCCTCATATAGCGTCTACCCGCATGAATTCTGTATGTCCCTCAAAAAATAACGGCATGAAATGTTCTTGTCCCCCCTGAATGCAGAGGTTTACATTGAAGGAATTGCAAACACTTGGATATAATATACTTCTTTTAAGTACTGAAAAGTTCTGAGCTCTTATAAGTTTTAAATTGCAAATGTCTTGTTCAGAATCATCCAGGCTTCAGATTGAAAGACCAGAGGCTCTGCAGAGATCTTCGAGCTCGCCTTTGTTGGAAGTTTTGTTCATGAAAAGGCAATTTTGCCTTTGTGAATAGTCCCACATCGGAAAATGAGATGAATAGTAAAGGGTATATAATGGTTCTCTCCTTATTGGGCTTTGAATAGTGTTTTGGGTTTTGTGGGCTTTGCGGTTCTACCACACACGCGCGCGCGCGCACGCCACGCCCGCATCGCCCGCACGCCGCAGCCGCACACCTTTTGCTTCTCAAGCCTTCATTTTTGCACGTTT
The DNA here is from genome assembly GCF_001876935.1 of Asparagus officinalis. NCBI lineage: Eukaryota > Viridiplantae > Streptophyta > Magnoliopsida > Asparagales > Asparagaceae > Asparagus > Asparagus officinalis. The sequence continues at coordinate 4,172,070 of NC_033796.1, forward strand.
TACACATTTTGTAACGGCTGCATGCGGGTAACGGAAGCAATAACCGTGTGTAACGGTTCCTTGGATTCAGCGGGGGTTACACCTTTCATCACCTATAAAAGGAGGCTTGGAGCTCATTCAGAAATACACCAACGAAGAGGAAAATCTCTACACTCTCTTCTCTCTACTCTTATACCTCCAATAAAAGATTTCGGCTACATATTTACATATTCTATTTTCTGGGCAACTGTTTTCGTCTGAGCATAAGCTCTGTGTCTCACGCCCGAGTGCAGAGGTCGGCCGATTCCGGGGGTTTTTACCGCTAGGAGAGAGAGGACAAACTGCGCCAGGGCGATAGGCGGGTCCTTAATCTTTTAGGGCAGTGATATCACGACTGCTCCCAATCAGGCCTGAATTTTCTAACTCATTAATTTGTTTATATTATTATATTTCCGTTTTGAAAGCAATCTAGAAGATTAAATATATTCTTGCTGTTAAGATAATTAGTTTTAAAATTAAAAAAAATAAAAATTAAAAAATTAAAAAAATTACTGTTCATCGGGATTACTGTCACCCGAATTTCATATATTTTAATTACTTGTTGTATTAGTTAATTGTTTTAACTTGTTGCATCTAAATTAGTTAAAAAAAATATTATTTCTTTGTTGCTTCTGTGCTCAAATTCAGTATCTGTCATAAACAAAAAATCTTTAAGTGAACCGGTTCAAGTTTTCTTGGATTAGTTGGTGTCTAAGGAAAGGTTTAAGGGTTGCGTAAAGCGCTCTGCAAGAAACGAGGTACTTAATCGATCATTGATCAACCTCTAGTACTATCCTTACCTGGCCAAACTACCCGAGTAAAACTTTAATCTTTTCACTTTTAGAGTTTTTGGTTAAGAGCAGGTTTAATTAAGTTTCTGGTCTAGTAATATTGACAAAATCCTTTTTTATATCAGATTACATCTACCTAGACTAGTAAACTTAAATTGGACTTATGGCAATTCCTGATCATTCAAAAAGTGTCAAACCTGAGAAGTTCACCGGTGTTAACTATAAACGGTGGGCTAATCAGATGAAATACTGGCTTACTACCTTAGGTCTTTTATCTGCTATTGACACTTCTGAGTCATCTACTAGTGGTTCTCAACCTTTGACTCCTGATCCTGCTCAACCTGCTCCTTCCACTTCTGGTTCTGGTGCTAGCTCCTTTTCTAGCTCTATGAAACCAGAAGAAATCAACTATCATTGTTGTCATAGGATTCTTAGTGCACTTGCAGACAACCTTTATGACATATATTATGAGTTCAAAAGTGCAAAAGAACTATGGAATGCTCTTGAAGCAGAATATGACTATGATGATGCCGGAATTCTGCGTTTCACCTCCTCCTCTTTCAATAAGTTCACAATGGTTGATGACAAGCCCATTAATGAACAAATTCATGAATTCCTAGATTTCCTCCGTCATCTCCAATCAAAAGGAAACACTTTTACTGACGATTATAAAGTTTCATGTTTGATTGATAAACTTCCTCCCTCATGGTCTAGATTTGCTGGGGATCTCCGACACAAGCAAGGAGATTTAACATTAACTAAAGCCCTCAAGGCTATTCGTATTGAAGACCAGTATAGGCAAAATTCCAATACCAAGAATGAAACAAAAGCTAAAGTAAACTTGGTAGAGGATAAGCCTAAATCTAAGAATTTCAAACCCAAAGGGAAGAAATTCAAGAAAAATCAACAATCTTTCAACAAATCTTTCAACAAATCTTCCTTCAAACCAAATCCCAATTCTTCCAGCCATAAGTCTGATGAGAAGTTCTGCTTTGTCTGTGGTAGAACCAACCACATGGCTCACAACTGTTTCTTTCGGAAGAAGGAACCGGCCAAACCTGCCCCTAAAGGAAATGGATCCAACAAAGTTAATATGATTGAAATGAATCCAACCTCCTTCAGGTTAGCCTCTTCATCTCATCTTGTAAATTCTCTAACTTCTTCCACTGATTGGTATTTGGATTCCGGAGCAAATATCCACGTCTGTAATGACCGCTCTTGGTTTTCAAATTATCAGGAATCACGTGGAGGAAGCATAAGCTTAGCAGATGACTCCACTAAATCAACAATAGGAAGTGGACGTATAGAGCTCACTATAACTTCTGGGAAAGTTCTTCATCTGCAAGGCGTTTATCATGTTCCTTCTCTCCGTCGCAATTTGATTAGTGAATCTCTTCTTCTTAGAGCTGGTTATAGGATTGTAAAAGAATCCAATAAATTTGTGATTACAAAGAGTAATGTTTTCATAGGAAAAGGTTTTATCTGTAATGGCCTTTTCAAACTCAATGTAATCAATTCCAGTTCTAATGAAATTTCTGAGTCTTCTGTTATTCAAATTGTTGAGTCTTGTGATGTTTGGCATGGACGACTTGGACATGTCAATTTCCAAACCTTGCAGAGAATGAGTAAATTAAACCTCATTCCTAAATCTTCTCATGATCCCTCATCTAAATGTGAAATCTGTGTTCAAGGGAAACACACTAAAAAACCCTTCAAGTCTATAACTAGAAACTCTGAACCCCTCGAATTAATTCATAGTGATGTGTGTGACTCTAACCGAGTTCTCACCCGAGGGGGTAGGAGATATTTTGTGACTTTTATAGACGATCACTCCAGATATTGTTACACCTATCTTCTTAAAACTAAAGATGAAGTCTTAGATAGATTTAAGGTGTATAAAGTTGAATCTGAGAACCAACTTGACAGGAAGATCAAGATTCTAAGATCTGATCGTGGGGGGGAGTATACCTCAAATCATATGACTGAATATTGCCAAGAACACGGTATTATTCATGAGGTTACTGCTCCCTATACACCACAGTCTAACGGGGTAGCTGAACGAAAGAATAGAACCCTAATGGACATGGTGAACTGTATGTTACTCAGTTCAGGAGCACCTGAAAATCTCTGGGGTGAAGCTCTTCTTTCTGCTTGCTTCATTCTCAATAGGATTCCCCAGAAATATTCCGATACAACTCCTTATGAATATTGGAAGGGGAGATCTCCTAATCTAAATTTCTTCCGGGTTTGGGGTTGCTTGGCTAAAGTAGCTATTCCCGAACCTAAGAAGAGAAAAATTGGTTCTAAGACTGTAGATGCTGCTTTTATTGGATATGCACTTGATAGCAATGTTAACAGATTTTTAGTCATCAAATCTGAAATCAGTGACATATCCAACAATACCATCATTGAAGCAAGAGATGCAGTCTACTTTGAAAACATCTTTCCTTTCAAATCTAAAATCTCAGAAAATCCCAGATCATCCATTCCAAAATTGGTTCTAAGACTGTAGATGTTGCTTTTATTGGATATGCACTAGATAGCAATGTTAACAGATTTCTAGTCATCAAATCTGAAATTAGTGACATATCCAACAATACCATCATTGAAGCAAGAGATGCAGTCTACTTTGAAAACATCTTTCCTTTCAAATCTAAAATCTCAGAAAATCCCAGATCATCCATTCCTTCTGATCTTCCATCTTCCAGTTCTTCTCAACCTCTTGATATTGAACCTCGAAGAAGCAAAAGAGGTAGAATCGAAAAGGATTTTGGAGAAGACTTCCTTACCTTTCTTGTTGAAGGTGATCCAAGCTCATTCCAAGAAGCAATGGATTCACCTGAATCTCCTTTCTGGAAAGAAGCCATTGATAATGAAATTAAATCTATCATGGAAAACCATACTTGGATACTCACCGACTTACCTCCAGGTTGTAAACCTATTGGTTGTAAGTGGATATTCAAGAAGAAACTCAGAGCTGATGGTTCCATAGATAAATTTAAAGCTAGATTAGTAGCTAAAGGCTTTACTCAACAAAAGGGCATTGATTATTTTGATACATATTCTCCTGTAGCCCGAATATCAACTATCCGAGTATTACTAGCCTTTGCTGCTATCCATAAGCTTATCATACATCAGATGGATGTCAAGACTGCTTTCCTGAATGGTGATTTAGATGAAGAAATCTATATGCACCAACCTGAAGGCCTCATTGCCAAGGGTCAGGAAAACAAAGTCTGTAAGCTTGTTAAATCTTTGTATGGTCTTAAACAAGCTCCTAAACAATGGCACCAGAAATTTGACAACGTCATTGCACAATATGGCTTTACTGTGAATGAATACGATAAATGTGTCTATTCTAAAGTGATAAACAATGACTATGTCATTCTCTGTCTCTATGTTGATGATATCCTTATCTTTGGAACAACACTTGAATTAATTTCAAAGGTTAAGGATTATCTTTCCAAAAATTTTGATATGAAAGACTTAGGTCTTGCAGACATGATACTTGGAATGAAAATCTCTAGAGACACTAGAGGAATATCTTTGAGTCTTTCCCATAGCATTGATAAAATGCTAATCAAATTCAACTTTCATAACTCTAAACCTGTTTCCACACCTTATGATTCTTCTATACCTTTGAAGAAGAATGAAGGTGAACCTGTCTCCCAACTAAAATATTCTCAGATGATTGGATCTCTTCTTTACATATCCAACCGAACCAGACCTGATATAGCTTATGCTGTAGGGAGACTGAGTCGGTATACTAGCAACCCTAGCAAAGATCATTGGTCTGCCTTAGAAAGAGTATTCAAATATCTAAAAGGCACAATTGACTATTGCTTGACTTACACTGGTTACCCTGATGCTATAGAAGGGTATAGTGACGCCAACTGGGTCACGGATTCCAACAGTGTAAAGTCTACATCTGGATATGTATTTCTTTTTGGTGGTGCTGCTGTATCCTGGAAATCATGTAAGCAAACAATAATTACCAGGAGCACCATGGAATCTGAGCTGATTGCTCTTGATACTACTTGCACAGAAGCCGAATGGTTAAAAGATCTTCTATCTGAACTTCCTTTGGTCCCTAAACCCTCTCCTCCTATTTCCATTCACTCTGATTCTAGATCTACCATAGAGCTTCTAAAGCAAGTACATGTAAATAAAAAACATAACAGACATATTCAAATAAGATATAAGTCTGTACAACGCCTATTAGGCAAAGTTGTGATCTTGGACTTTGTAAAGTCTGAGAAAAATCTTGCTGACCCTTTGACTAAGGGATTATCCAGGAGTGTGGTTCTGGATTCATCGAGGGAGATGGGGTTAAGCCCATAAATGAGGTCACTGACAGCGGCAACCCAACCCTTATTTGGAGACGTAGTCCCAATGTCGGGTCAATGTGGTAGAAACAAGCTGGACAAGTGACTCTCGTGTGGAGCATCGACCTAGATATATTTATATATCATTATGTAGCATTTGCTACTACCCCTTCTCTATGGTGACGATGCTCTTATGATACAGCTGACTAGGCTGAGTTTTACTCTTAATAAGTCCAACGCGTGTATTGTGGGGGGTATTAAATAAACAGCTGTAGTACCCTTTGAGGACTTACCTACGTGAGAGGAACCGTGATGGCCGCGGTTAGGGGGGCAGGGCTGACCCCTAGAAACTCTCATGAGTCGGTTTTTGTGAGCATGGCCTTTAACGCTCAACCCACTTAGCTTAATAGATGAAACGTATTGTGTGTGTTTTATCAATACCTGATTCAAGGGGCTTAATTCAAGGCCTAGTCCATTATGTCCCTCAGGTGACGATAAACTCACTAAGGAAAGGTTCAAAGCCGAAAGCTACCTTTCCCGAATTCACGATACGAAAGGTTGCCCAACCTATATTTATTTTGTGATTTATTTATTGATTTATTATTTTCAGTCAATATTGCCTTTTGGGGGGACTGTTGGAAGCTTATTCATGAAAAGGCAATTTTGCCTTTGTGAATAGTCCCACACGCGCGCGCGCGCACGCACGCCACGCCGCGCCTCGCCCGCACGCCACGCCGCGCCCGCACGCCGCAGCCGCACACCTTTTGCTTCTCAAGCCTTCATTTTTGCACGTTTTACACATTTTGTAACGGCTGCATGCGGGTAACGGAAGCAATAACCGTGCGTAACGGTTCCTTGGATTCAGCGGGGGTTACACCTTTCATCACCTATAAAAGGAGGCTTGGAGCTCATTCAGAAATACACCAACGAAGAGGAAAATCTCTACACTCTCTTCTCTCTACTCTTATACCTCCAATAAAAGATTTCGGCTACATATTTACATATTCTATTTTCTGGGCAACTGTTTTCGTCTGAGCATAAGCTCTGTGTCTCACTTCCGAGTGCAGAGGCCGGCCGATTCCGGGGGTTTTTACCGCTAGGGGAGAGAGGACAAACTGCGCCAGGGCGATAGGCGGGTCCTTAATCTTCTAGGGCAGTGATATCACGACTGCTCCCAATCAGGCCTGAATTTTCTAACTCCTTAATTTGTTTATATTATTATATTCCCGTTTTGAAAGCAGCCTTCAAGACCAGAGGCTCTGCAGAGATCTTCGAGCTCGCCTTCAGATTGAAAGAGGTTGTTGCTTGATGCTCTGGTGGAGATCTGTAAGCAGAATAAAACATGAACAGTATTAATCGGATGATCATATATATGGACAGAATCAGACAGTATTATACGAGTGAATGTTTTTCTAGTTTAAGCTTCTAAACTAGATTTTCGGCTATCAACTGATCTTCTAATCCATAGAAATACTCTGCAATATCATTTTTTCCACCATGACATAAGCCTCGTTTGGTACGAGGAATGGAGTAAACATGAGAATAGAATGAATGTTGGAATGGAATAGAATTAATGTGAGAATAGAATGCTTATTCATATTCTCATATTTTGGTGCGACTATAGAATTAAATTGGAATATCCTTAAGAAAGTTATACCGGAATTTATTTTGTTATTTTTATTCTCACTTAAGTGGAAATTGATTAGAAGTGAGAATGTCATTTCTAGCATCCAAAAGCACATCATATTTCGCATGCATGAATGAGAAGTTGAAATTACATTTCTATTCCCACTCATTCCTGCATACCAAATGAGACGTTAGTTTCCTTCGTTCTTGTGTGTACAGTATAGTTTCACCAAAATGCTGATGTTAAAATAACAAAAGGAAAAATTGCTTCAAGGCCCCAAATTCCAAGTTCTATTGTGCCACAACCCCTCCAACTTTCACCAATGTGCTACAACCCCTTTTTAAAAAAAATTGTGTTGCAGCCCCTCCATCATGATTCTAGCTCATGATTAGACATGACAGCTCATGATCCTAATTTTACTATTTCTCTTTCTCATGCCAACTCATCCCAACTCATATTAACTATTATAGATAACATGTTAACTGTTATAGATAACATGTTAACTGTTATAATTTCATAAATATGTTTTCGAGCTTAATGTGTGAACTGTAATAGTTAGCATGTTATCTATAATAGTTAACATGTTAACTATAAGACGCGAAGTTCCTCGGGACGGTGCCGTCGGTGGAGCGAGGGAGGGAGGTGGGGGAGGGGGACCGGAGGAGGAGTAGGGAGGTGTAGGGGGGATATGCAAGAGGGGGATCGGAGGAGGAGGGAGGTGTAGGGGAGAGGGCAAAATCGGGTTTTTGGAAGAAAATGCATTGGAACTTGGGGGAGGTGAGCTGGAGGGGTATGGACACAATTTTTTCAAAAATAGAGGCTACAGCACATTGGTGAAAGTTTGAGGGGCTGGGGCACAATGGAAATTGGGATTTGAGACATTGAAACAATTTTTCCATAACAAAATAATAAGATATTTAAAATTTAAAAGCTATATTGTTCAGCAATATAAAATATTAAATTTAAACCATATTAATAACAATACTAAATCATGTAGAAATCGAAATAATTTGTTAGATATATATAACAAGGTAAATAACTCTAAATCCCCCTGAGGTTTGCAACTTTGACAACAAATGCCCCTAAGGTTTAGAAAGTGACACTTTCGCCCATTCTCTATTTATTTTTAACGTAATAGATCACATGATACTCATGTGACTACTTAAGGACCAACATACCATTTACCATGATTTTCCTTCTCCATGTCCTTTTACTGCAGATTTAGTTTTTTTTTTCTTTTATTATTTTTGGGAATTCGAACCTTATAACTTCTAAACTCTATAAAGTATAAAAATAAATGAATTTGTTATATTTTCTTGGATGAGATTTTTAAGGGAAGAATCAGCGAAAGGTAAACTTTTATTCTTAGCTCAATAGTTTTTTTATGACAACTACAAAATGGATTAAAAAAAACTAGATGATGAAATATGCTAGAGATAATTTTTGAGAAAACTTTAGAGAGTATTTTGGTCATTAAGGGGTCACATACGTATCATGTGACCTTATTAGATTGAGAACTAATAAGGAAGGAGAGAAATTGTTACTTTCTAAACTTCAGGTGGAGTTTTTGTCAAAGTCATAAATCTTAGGGGGGTTTAGTGTTATTTACCCTATATAAAATAAGTATATTAAATTTATCCATTAAATTAGATTATTTATTTAAATATTATTATGTGCGCTACTTGTCTTACTCAAAGATATATAAACAAATCTGATCATTGACTTAATAAAATATTTGAAATTGGTAACAAATCTTATCATTAACTTAATCAAATCTTATTCATTAAATTAAAAGTTTGATTAGATCAAACTATGGTCTCGTTGTTCACGGGTTATGATTATTTGATTAAATTAAATTAAAATTTTGATTAAGATCAAAACTAGGGTTTAGTTACTATTCACAGACGTGATCACTGTTCATCGTGTTACTGTTCACTTCCTCTGTTTACTGTTTACCAATGAAAAATGAATTTATTTTTTGATAGAGATCAATTGAGGTTTTTGATATGATCATGATTATGGTTTTTTTATTAGATCATGTATCTTGGTTATTTAATTTAATTAGATGTGACCTAATTAGGGTTCTTTATTTAAACAAAAACAATAAAAGAAAAAGGCCCTCGTCGCCGGCTAACAATGGTCGGCCACCCACCGGACAACCCGCCATCAGCCATGGGTGGCGACGGCCGCCCTAAACCCTAGCAAAAACCCTAGACCCAAAAACCTCCTTCATGGGTTGAATGAGAAGTCTAATAGGTTTAGAACTCTAATGGGTTTGAACCCAAATCCTATAAGAAATAAGATAAGAGCTAATGGGTATTGACCCATTTTATATAAACCTAAAACCCAAATGTTATTACGAATATGATATATAATAAAGGGTCTGACCCGCAAACAAAATCTGACCCGAAACCTATTAGATTTGAATTTTATTGTAAAATTAATCTGAGACCCCTGATTGTAGGGCTGAGCATGGTTCGGTCCAAACCGAAAAAATCGACCGAACCGACCCGAACCGATCCGAAAAAATCGGTTTTATGAGTAGGGCGGTTCGGGTCGGTTTGAAAAATTTTCAACCCGAACCGACCCGAACCGATCGAATATAGTACAATACTACCCATTCTGATCTCAAACCCTACCCGACTCGTCCCCAAAGAGTCAAAGACTCAAACCCTAAACTCATTTTCTGAATCATTATGGGTTGAAAACAATATCATTATATCAATGTTTAATGCTTCATAATCTCCTACTTTGTTGATATCTTTTTTCCTTTAACACAGTTTGTTGTTTGATAAGAAGTTTGATAAAGTTAGAACCGAACAAACCGAACCGAACCGTACCGAACCGACTTGCAACAGTTCGGTTCGGTTTTGAATTATAGACGGTTCGGTTCGGTTGTTCAAATTTTAGTAAAAACCGAACCAAACCGACCGTTGCACACCCCTACCTGATTGACCCAAAAATTATTCTGAAGTCAATTAGGTTCTCAAATACGCTATAAAATTAGCTATAGCTCCCTGATAAATTCAAAATCTATTTTGAAGTCCACTAATATTGATAAATAACTATAAAATTAGTTACAGACCCTGTTTGATTTAGAAATTGTTTTGAGTCTACTAATATATTAAATTTGATATGAAATTAGTTTCAGCCCCCTGATTGATTTTGAAACTATTTTAAGATCCATCTGAATATATAGACTAATTCTGATTAGTCCCTAACAGTTGTAGAAATTGTTTTGAAGTCCATATACATGTATAGTTTAGTTTCTTTTATTGAAAAAATTATCTAACTCTTATTGCATTGTTAGAATTGATATTGTATTATGTATATTTCTGAAATATTATTTGCATTATACTTGTGATATGGTTGTGTTGATTTTAAATTGTTTAAATTAAATAATTCATGTGATTAAAGTAATACATGAAAAATTATTGTTATGTCCAAAATATGTTTTGAAATTTAATTAAATACAAACACTTTAGAATTTGTCAGAAATTGATTGTTTATTGAATTCACAAATTTTGTTGTGTTCTCTAAATTATGATAAATGACAAAAGTTGTATAGAAGTGTAGATAGATTATTATTTAAAGAAATGAGAATCTAAAGGTCTTCCATCCAAGAAGTATAACTTGGATAATAATTTTTTGCTTATCTGATACCATAAAGGATAGGGTTTGTTAAAATTTATTATCAGGTTATATTTGGCATGAGGATGATAAGTATTTTACGTATAATGAGACCACTAGACTAAAATAGGTAGTGCCACCTGCTTTATATAAAATAGCTAGATTGATGGTTTAACACTTCATTGATGTCATAGGGTGCTCACTAAAATAGTGAGGCACATCTTACATCAAAGACCAAAATTTAAAGGAAAATCATTAATCGTTAATGATTGAATAGATGATTCTATCTTGTTTAATTATATTTGATCTTGAAAATCTGGAGGTTTATAATTAAACTTGGATTTCCTGTTTACATTTAGATAAATGAGAGAAATGTTAAATGTAAAATCATTACTTAAAATATCCCTAGTAAAGATTGTGCAATAATAAATAATAACTTGAGATATTTGTGTTATTTTATTATGCTTATACATGATGACTAAAGTTTATCATTTTGATATGTTATTGAATGATTATAAATTAGATAGCCTAAACTATTGGATTGGAAAAGAAATCTATTTAATTTCTTGATGCTGAAAAATTTAGCCTATGATTGTCTAAGGTGACATACCCGCTAAACCAAATGTAATTAATAATAAAGATCATCAGTCATAATCCTGCTTAAAGATAATAATGATAAAAGTGATGTTCATAAGATGAATACACAAATATGTTTTCATAAGATATTTTAATATATATTGACAAACTAGATTTGTTGGAAGTTAGGATTAAAATCAAACGTTGATGTGATATTTACTTCCCTTTCCTCACCCCTTGTTCAATTTAACTATCACTTTATTATAAGTGAACAATTTGTTGAAGAAAAAAGAAAAAGAATATTATTAAGCAGGTTAAATCCATAATGATGGATATCGAACTAGATTGTCTAGTATTCAGAAAAGAAAATTTTCTTAAGACAGAAACCTAAAAGTTAAAATAGGTTTCTGAACATGAAACGGAAACTTAAATAATAAAAGTTATTAGAAAATGAAATTGTAAATGTTGTGTTATGTCACTTAATAAAGAAATGTCTTTTGAAGACAGTTCACCCCATTGATTAATAGAGTCTACTGATGTGAATGATTTTTATATATATGATGTATTGATTCTAGTTTATCTTTACATACTTACAAATTGTTGTAAGAGTACAATAAATGATTAACTTTGACAATAGAAATAAAAGCCCTAGTTTCAGTATTGTAAATAAAAAATAATAAGAAAAAATTTGTTTCTGATTTTGGGTAAAGGGCATGAAATGAAACTTAAAGATTGTCTTAATGTTTCTTAAAGTTAGAAGAAATTTAATTTCTATTTTCTAAATTTTATAGTAGTGATTTTCTATTTTTTGTAAAATAAATTTTCTATTAAAAGTTTAGAAATTACTTTTTTGACAATTATGAAATTAAAACCGTTTATATTTTATAATTGCCACCCTTTAACTCTTATGTAATGTTATTGGAAATGATAAATCTCTTAAAATATAGATTGGATCAAGGTAATCCAACTTATCTTTGGCACACAATGTTAGGTCATATTAATATTCATAAGATCAATAAGTTGATAAAGGATGGTCCTTTGAATTTTTTAAAATTAGAATATTTCTCAACTTGTAAATATTGTCTAAGAGACAAGATGATCAAACTATTTTTTCTAGAATAGTGCTATAGCTCTTGCTTACTCTTAACTTCATACATTCAGATGTATATGATCCTTTAAATATTAAACCAATAGTTAAATATTCTTATTTTATAACATTCATATATGATGCATTTATATATTGATATATTTATGCAATTGCATCATAAATTAGAATGATATTGAATAGTTAAAAGAATATAGATTGAAGTTAAAGAGGAACTTGATAAAAATATCAAAATCATCCGATTTGATCGGGGTGACAAGTTCCTATTCTTAGAAGTTTAAGAGATGTATAAACAAAATGGAATTGTTAGTACTTGACATCTGTTAATTTACCACTCTTAATTATTTGTCTGAAAGATAGAACTAAACCTTATTCAATATGGTTAGATTTATACTAGGCATTTACCTATTCTTACTTTCTTATAGGTTATGCATTGGAGATTGTATATTATTTATTATGTAGAATTCCTACCAAATCTTTTTCTTTCACTCCATATTAGATGTGGATATGAAGAAAATTAAGTGTACAATGCTTGGAGATCTGGAGTTGTCGTATTCTTATTAGAGAATAAAATATGAACTAAATGGGAGTCTAAGATAAATAACAGCCTACTTGTAGGTTATCCTAAAGAAAGTACTATGTATTATATTGATAATCCTAGTATAGTTTTCAAACAACAATTATTATTAGAAACGTGCTCTTTTATAAAATCAAGCTTGTTTATTAGGATTGTTATAACTCTAGAAGAAAACTTATTTTCTTTAGTGGGAGAGTTATTTAATCCAGTGGGAGAAACTTTAAATAAGTTGAAGATTGTATAAATTTAGTGGGAGCTTTAAGTAATAAAGCACATGGAGATTTATTTACTAAATTTATTGTTAAATACACTGATTACAATTAGGAAATTAAATAGGATTTTCATCCACATGTATAGTACAATAACCTTGTTAAAACATATTTGATGAAAAGTAACAAGGAGAATAAAAATCCTAAAACTTACGCAAAAGTCATGTTGGACGTGATTTCATGTAAGTGAGTTGATGTCATATTTGATGACAAGTGGTTATTAATTGTTGAAGAAACTTTTTCTCTAATTGTAATATTATAATTCATAAGGATCCATTTAGTCATTTTAACATGTTATGAATATAAGATACCGATAAATAGATTTCAAAATAACCTTCTTAAATGGATATCTTAAAGAAAATATTTACATATAGAGATTATAGAATCAAGTATGTAATATTTAAGAAGATAAGATTGATTAATTGAATCAATCAAAGTTATGAACTTAATCAAGCAAACATTCAGTTTGATGAAATGATTAAGGAAATTGATCTTAATCAGATCCTTCAAATTAGAAAAAATCTTGTGCGTATAAGAAATAATAAAATAATTCTATTATATTCCTATCGTTGCATGTTGATGACATATTACTCATTGAGAATGATATTTTAATGTCATAATTAAAAGTATGATTTAGTTCTTTATGAAGGATTTTCTTTTGACATTCTATATCTTAGATCTCAAACTCTATATAGATAGAGAAAGAAATATATAGAATTGTCACAATCTACTTATATGGATAAGTTCCATAGAAGATTCAACTTAACAAGATTCCAAGAAAGGAATTAATAGTTCCTATAAAGACATAAATACTCACTATTTAAGGAAATGTTCCAAAGAAGATTGAGTGTTTTAGAAATAATTGATTTTGTAAGTAGTTTCCAATCAAATCCTAATAATAGAAAGTCTGTTTCGAGTTATATTTATATCATTAATAATAATATTAGAATATGTAGTGTCATGTGAAACCATTAAAAAAGGAATATGGATAAATGAGTTTCTCCATAAGCTTAATATTATTTCTTATAATATTTTTCTTTCTCACCATTATTTGATAGTAAAGGAGCTGTTGCGAAAAACATAGAAAGAAAAATTATCTTATTAAAGGTTACTAAGAAGAAATATGTGATGGTTTAATAGATGGCTAAGCAGATAATATTTTAATGTCCTTTTACAGACCGTTGTTATAAAATATTTTTGACAGATGGGAGTTAGGATTACATCTGATTGGATGTTATAGGGCAAGTGGGAGATTGCTGGAATAGTAATAATAATATGCCCTTGAACATCCAATACAAATTATGTATTAATATTGTAATATTAATAAATTTAATTATTGCACATATAATTTGGGTATTATTTATATAATTGTTATTTATCCTTAGAAGTTATTTTGCTAGATTTTGCACTGTGATAGTCACTTGCTTGGAGATATGATCTAACTTAGAAATTTTTTAAATTTGTACTTAATCTATAACTAGTAAATGATAACTTTGTTATAATATGTTATTATTCATGATACCGATATATGAGATATAGTGGTGGGTCTCAACCATCAGGAATGAGGATTCTCCGGGTGTATGTTATAAGCACGCATTGTGATGTGTGTAGCACTAGAGTGTATTTGAATTCTCTAAGACGAGTCACCTAGGAGATGGAGATTTCATATTGTTACATGATCCCTTTGACTTGATAATATTGTCATTTTTTATTTTATAATTTAGTATATTTTGATATGATGGTTAAGCTTGTTGAGCAAGCGCTACACAACCTGAAATGTTTGGTTACTAAATTTTATTTAGGAAAATGATAGATATCTAGATAGGATCCAGTATGCTAATTATGATGAGCTAATTTATTATATATTCCCATGAAGTTATTAAATTCCTGCCGGCATGTGTTTTTGCAAAATGTTTTTTTTTAATTTACTTTCTTATAAAAATAAAAAAAAAATTGATGTTTTAAAATGATTTTTATTTATGTTCATGGGAAATACAATTTAGACATGAGCAAATAGGTAAATTGTCCTGCTTAAAAGAGTTGCCTAAAATAAATGATACTAGAGGGGACTGAATGTAAGATATTATTTATTACTAATTAATCTCATATTATGAAAGAGCTTTTATGAATAGTTGGTCGGATAGGGATTTGATTGTTAAATTAAAATTAATAATTAATAATTTGATTAATAATTAGTTTTCGATATGGGACCCAATTGGTCTCACTAATGTCATTAGAAGAGCTATACATACAATGCAATTCTATTTCCATCCTTAATTGTTATGAATAAATTTTTTGAACATATCTATTCTATCTTTAATTGCTATGGATAGAGTTTAGAATAATTATGTATTGTTTAAAATTAAAATCTCTAAGACTAGTCTAATTCTATATATAGAGTTCATATGTAGCCTTATGAAGACAAAAGAAAAATCTTATGAAGATAATATGAAGAATAGAATAGAAATAGAAATAGAAATTTGAGAACATATCTCTTAGTATTGCTTCTCTTTGGTGACGGGTGGATTTCAATTGGAGGTTTTTTTTACTTGAGGAAGCTATTTCGGATTGATCTCGAGATAGATATTGTAGAAATTTAGAAAGCGTTTCAGGTATTCTTCTAGTTTTTAATTAATTTTGATTAATAGTCATGATATGCTATTTCCGCTGCGTTGTATGTCATGTTTCCAATATCTTCCTTCCCAATCTCTTTCGATTTGTTAATTTTCTCTCTGTAACACTCATATTTTCATGATTCATGGTTTTCTCTTACCTGCCATGTTCCTTGTAAAATATATTTAAATTTTTATTCCCAAAAATAAATAATTTATTTGTTTAATTTGCATGTCTTAGATCTGAATTTTTTTTCTTATAAATTAATTCATATCTGAATTGTTTCTTCCAAACTCTTTCATATTTTCATCATTTTAACCACTTTATTCAATTAAACAATTTAATTTTTCATGCATATGTTCTATTTTTAGATCTACTGTATGGTTATTTATTTCTTTTTATTTCAATATTGCAGATAGCAAGGATGAGTTGGAGATTTAAGAATTCTGGAGAGATCTCTATTCCACGAAATGATCACTTAAAATTACAGAATAATACCATAATACGTAAATTACCTGTTTTACCGAAGAAATATTTTAAAGACTTTTTGCAATATCTGACAATATGTAAATTTTACAACGTAAATATATTATAATGATGATCATTCGGAGGAAGAATACAGCAGTATACGAGTGATTACTTTTCTAGTTTAAGTTTCTAAACAAGTTGGGGGGGTCTCTATTGAAATTGGAACTATGGAGAAAGACTTAATGGTTATTTGCACATAGACCCCCTTGTAATGTCATTGTTTTGCACTTACTATCTTGTGGTTTCATTGTTGCAGATAGAACCCCTGGTTAGATTTTTTACTCTTCTACCCTCAGATAAACTCACTAATTTCACCCAAAGGCAATATCTGTCAAATTTTAACTAAGGAAAAAAGTAAATTTAACCCAGAGGGGCCTCAGATATGTTAGCATTTCTTAAGGAAAAGGCAATTTTGCCTTGTGAATAGTCCCACATTGGAAGTTGAGAAGAAGTTCAAGTGGTTTATAATGGTTTACTTCCTAATGGGCTTTGAATAGTGTTTTGGGTTTTGTGGGCTTTGCGTTTCTACCACACACGCGCGCGCGCGCGCCCGCCACGCCACGCCTCGCCCGCACGCGCGCCACGCCACGCCGCAGCCGCACACGCACACCCTTTTGCTTCTCAAGCTTTTAATTTTGCACGTTTTACACGTTCTGTAACGGCAGCATTTATTATGTAACGGCAAGCGTGATTTACGCCCAACGGACGAGGAGATTCAGCAGCGGTTACTGGTTCATGAGGCTATATAAGGAGGCAGAGTTCATTCGGAAAAATACACAGAAATTCACAAAGAATTTCATAGCTCTCTTCCTCCTTCTATTCCCAGATATTTGGCTACATATTTTTGCGGATTATTTTATTGGGCAACATCTTCATCTGAGCAGAAGCTCTGCTACTCGCGCCCGAGTAGAGAGGCCGGCCGTTTCCGGGGGCTTTTACCGCTAGGGGGGAGGATCGACTACGCCAGGGCGACAGGCGGGTCCTCTATCTTCTAGGGCAGTGTATCACGACTGCACCCCGTTCAGGCCTGATTTTCATAACTCATTTATTTTCAGTTAACCTAATATTGTTTTATTTGACAGCAAGATAAACTCACTAATTTCACCCAAAGGCAATATCTGTCAAATTTTAACTAAGGAAAAAAGTAAATTTAACCCAGAGGGGCTATATGCAATTGATGGAAACTACAGGGCCAGAAGTGCAGAACAATGATGCCACAGGGGGTCTATATGCATATTGAAAAAAAAAGTTACGTTTTCTAGTTTCATGACCATAATACATTTGAGGGTAAATTGCAGATATATCCCATGTATAAGTATCACTGCTTTGAACTACTACCCCTTTAGTTTTATTATTGCGGACAGGCCCCTGAGTGGCTTTTCTACTCCTTTACCCTCAAGAGAAAGAGAAACATTCCGAAAAACTCACTTAGACGGCCAATTCCGCGAAAATAAACTAGAGGGGTAGTAAATTCGAAACAATGATACTGTAGAGGGTTTATCGGCAGCTAACCCAATTTAATACAGTGTATTGAAGAGAGCATGCTTAGTGCAGCATCAACAGAACGCGAAACAAAAGCGAGTCTAGATGAACTGCAAGAGATATTGATGATTACTTTTGTTTAGTTTTCAATAATTACTTTTGTTTAGTTTTCAATGATTACTTTTGTTTAGATTTCAAATTACTAGATGAACTGCGAGAGATATTGATGCTTAAATTTTATAAAAATGTGCAAAGAAATAAACAGCTTTAACTACAAGAGTGAACAACAAATCCAGGCTAGAAATAAATGACTACAATTCCTTTAGCTTACTATAAGGGGGTGTTTGGTTCAATAGTAGGCAAGAATAGGATTAGGAATCCGATTTTCTTATGGATTTCTACCTAGTCCATAAAAAATTTTAAGACAAGTTTATGGATTCATGAAATCCTTTTTTTCCTTTCTATGTTTGTTTCATAATATGAAAAAATGGAATCAAACTTTATAGAAACCCTCCAATTTCTATTATTTAGCTTGGTTTGGAATGAGGAAATTTTTGTAATCATCCAAACAATATCAACCATGACAAATAATCATCCATGATCATATATTAATTTTTACAAAGAATGAGTTATAGATTTATACTTTCAACTGCCAAGAGGTAAATCAGGGCTGAAAATTTCAGCAACAAACGAAAGCAACCAACCAATGCCAATGGGGTAATTCAGGGCTGAAAATTTCAGCAACAAACGAAAGCAACCAACCGAGAATCGAAGCTCAAAATCAAACCTATCGAACCCACTGACAGCAACGCACTAACAGCAACACAACAAGATCGAATAAAAGGGTTCATAATCAAAGAATAAATTGTGGGATCAAACCTCCAAATCGAAGCTCGAAATCAAAGAAAGGTGTTTGCATCGAAAATTAGTTTCTTCATTGTGAAACTCATTATAACTTCAGTCGTTTACAATAAGTTCAAAAAATAAAATTAGTCTTTTTATAAGACTACCTCACACAATGAAAATAAAAAATTCTAACTCTCTTCAACACACGCAGAGGACGTTTATCACCCGCTGCTTGCGTGGGATCTTGGCCTGTGCCAGGATTTATTTGTGGACCACCGTGGATCAGATCCGGTTGATCAGAATAAAAGATCAATGATCTTGCTTCACAAAAAAACAATTATAGAAGTAAATAATCTCAACAAAGTGAGATTACTACTCTTCTCGAGATCAAAACAAAGTCTGATCTCAAGGAATGGTAGAACGGGCCTCAGATCTCTTGAACTCCTCATCTTTATGCTGTAGAACTCGTCAAAATCTCGCTAGCCTCTCTGAAAATCGTGGATCACTCTTCACAGGGACAACACCTTACCTAAATTTCAGATCCCGCTATGTAGGGGCAGCTTGTATTTATAGGTTACTGATGCAGCATTTTCGGATAAGAATTGATGATTTGATCTTATCCTCAGTTAATAACCGCTTAACCACTTTTAGGAATAGCCTCAAAGCAGTTGGGAAGGCTATAAAATGAAAGAATCCTGAGAAAACTAAGGAAAACGTGTTTCGGGAACTCTCCAGGTGCGAGTCACTTCAAGGTGACTCGCATGCGTGTGGGTCACTTCGAGGTGACCCGCATGCATGCGGGTCACTTTGAGGTGACCCGCACGATATTTTAGCCTTATCTCTCTCATACGACATCGAAATGAGGTGATTCAAGATGCGTTGAAAATATGATAAAGAGACCTATAACCTTTATCTTTTGAGATTTTTCAGATTCGAACCATATCATAGTCGAAATTTTAAATTCTTTGTGCGAGTCACTTCAAGGTGACCCGCATGCGTGTCAGTCGCCTCGAGGTGATCTGCACAATATTTTTGGCCTTAACTCTCTCTTCTAATCTCGAAATGAAGTGATTGAAGATGCGTTGGAAAGATGACAAAGAGAACTACAACTTTTGTCTTTTGTACTTTTCTAGATTCAAATTGTCTCATAATCAAAATTTAACTTCTTCGTGAGGGTCACCTCGAAGTGACCCGCACGTATGCAAGCCACCTCGAGCCCTCCTGATTGTATTTGCTTCGTCGTTTTGCACATTTCGATGTTTCACGTGTGTTCCTTCGCTCCTCTTTGATTCGGATAATCCTATCTGACTTAGATAATAGCGTTCATCGCTTCTCTTTGAAGCCAAGAAAACCTAACAAAGTTCAAGATCGAAGCTGTCAAACCCAACGAAGCCAAGAAAACCCACCGAACCCACAGTCGAAGCCAATAACCAAAGCATCATCTTAGAAAAAAGAAATCGAAGAAGGCGTGAAGAGATGGGAGAATGAGCGAGAGATGAGGTGAGAGAAGGCGGAAGACCAGATCTAGGGTTTGGTGAAAATGCGGAATCCGAAAAATGGAGAGAAAGGTGAAATCATGGGGTGTGTCAGCTTTTTCAACCAAATCCTACCAAATCAATAGGATTTGGGTTTCTTTAAAATCATCATATTTTTTTAACTTTGGGGGGTTAGTCACCTAGAACTTAAAATTAGAACTAGGATAATCTGTGGGATAAATATTTAAGGTGTTAGTCACATAGAATTAGGAAGTAGGATATTTTTTTGTAGTGTTAGTCACATAGAATTAGTCAAGTAGAACTTTTCTAGAACTATGATATTTTTTTTGTGTTAGTCAAGTAGAATTCTACTAGAACTAGAATTGCGATAATTTGTCATAATTATTCCACTAATTATGCTACCTATATATGTAGTCGTCAATTCACCTCTCTCAAATTATGCTCTAGATTGATAAAGAATCAATTGAGAAAAAAGTAGAACTACGACCTTTTGAAGAACATCGCTTCTCCTCAGTTCACAAATATTTCCGATACCTATCTCTCTTTTTTATTAGAACTTAAAAAGCTGATACTGCTTTAATTATTAGATCAAAAAATTGATTCCTTCTTTAATTAGGACATGATACACAACCTTCTTATGATTAAAGTTTATGTTACAACAACAACTGTTAAATATTTGAATACATGCTATCGTAACTTTTGTGCATAAGAAAATGAGTGATGTGTTTTCTGTGATTTTACATTATTTTAGGAATTTTAAAAATGAGTATTTGATGCATGTAATTAGTTTGTTAGTATATGTTTAACCTATCCTAATTAAGTGGCTCTTACTATTTATACATTATATGTTCATGCATGACATTATATGATGAATACAAATGATGACTTTGACATTTCTGATCTTTCACTAGAAGCTCCACAAAATGTTGCTGATGTAGATGATGACTCCGATGACTCAACAGACTCAACGAGTAGCGGTAGGAGCTTGAAGAAATTCTATAGCAGAGGCCATGTGGGATGATGGAAATCTAGGGATTTAGATTTTTATTTAGTTGTAAAATATTTTATTATTTGAGATGAATAGTAATGCTTTATTACTTTATATTTATAGTTATTACTAGACTAATCAATCTTAACTTGTTTTTAATATACAATTATTAACAATAGTAATATATATCGACCATTACCCCCACCAAATTATCCTACCAAATTATACAACTTCATAATATTATTCATCATTATCCCACCAAATTATTCCTCTACAAAAATTATCCATCATTGTTCCACTAAATTATCCCAGTGTTAAAAAATTATCTCACTTTACCAATTATCTCTCAGTTCAACTTAAAAAATTGTAGATGTAGATGACTCCTATGGATTTTAAAATCTATAAATTTTTGGTGAACCAAACTCAAGAATAGGATTCATAAAGAATCATTTATTTACAATTTTGCCATTGTTAGACCCAATTTCTATTCCTATTCCATAAAATAAAAAATTGAAACAAACACCCCCTAATTCAATGTTAATCGTAGAAAGAATATATCATCACATCCTTGAGTAGAAATAGTGGAGTCGAAATTTTTATATAAAATGCATGGTTTGAAATGTCCAAAGTACATCTCCCCCAGACTCTGCTATTCCAGTTAATCGTTTAATTAACGTAACCATGTTTGTAAAAAAAAAAAGTCAAGCTTCACTAGAGAGGAAAGCTGTGGCTGATAAATGAGCGCATTAAAACGCCAGGTCAAAATGCTTAATGAGTGATTAATTATTTTGGATATTTGCAGGAATATAAATAAATTTCATCCTCTACGAAAAGAGGAGGGCTTGGGAGTTTCACCAGCTTACAAGCAAATTAAAAGTCCAAATATAGTTAAAATATGGCTTCATTTTCTTCAGTAATGTTAGTGTTTGTCTGGTTTCTGTTGAGTAATGGGGTGAAGGGAGGTCGGAGTCTCACCGGAGGAGAAGAAAAGGAGTTGGATGGAAAAACGAGAATCATCAGGAAGCTAGCAATTAAGACCATAAAGGTACTAATTACAAACTTCTAATTTTATCTCATAATTATTTTATTTTTTTTTAAAATTTGATGTAAGAGAAGTTACTGAACAAATATATCTGTGATTTAAACACACTTTAATCCCTTTTTTATATTTTAATTTTTAGTTAAAATTCATGTGTGCAATATTGTTTGCCATCGAAATTGAAGTATTATTTGATAATTAGCACCTTTTTTAATGTCTAAGATGAGACCATTTCTAAGTAAAAGCATAAAAGATGCACAGGATTATTTAAAATTAGACCATTTCCAGACTAAAAATTAACTTTATACTTATAGAAGTATTTTAAATAATCATGGACGCACTGTCTTTTGTTAATTTTTGTTTCTCCATTTTTTCAATTCCCAACAAAATTAGACCTCCACCAAAGAACCACTTGGGTCAGTTAGTATAAGATCCCACCCGACATAATGTATGTAGATATTAGCCCCATAAATCTAAGATAATTACGTATTATCCCTTACATCTTGAAAATTACAAATGAGTCCCTTAAATCTTATAGGGTCTTTCAAAATGGCTCCTCTGTTAGTTTTTCAATTTAAAAAAAAAACCTAAACTAAGATTGGGTTAACTCTTAACTCGATATCTACAATCACCAATCTACTCATCGCTCTAATGTTTTCAAATCTTCTCAAGCTTGACTTTAGGTTGGGGTCCTTTTCTAATCATTGAAAAAGAAGAACTCTAGTGGATTTTGGTTTTTTTAAACGGGTATTGGGTTTAGACCCATTAATAAATGAGTTTGGGAATATAATTATGGAATGAAATAGTAACTTTACCTCTAATCGTTTGACGGAATATTCCCCTTCAAATCTAGCGTGTGTTAACTAGAAGGGCCACTTTGGGTTAACTCCTAACCCAATATTGCAATTTTATAAGCAAAATCGAGTTCTTTGTGTTTTAATTAGAAAAATATATCTTTTTTTTGCCATGCCATCATTGCTGGCCAAGAAGAAGTCGATTTTATGAATTATAGTATTTAAAATACACAAGACCACTAGTCCCATGTATTTAACGATCGCTAATTAGTGGCTAATTAGATCTTTATGTGTAAATATGACCACATAGAAATAGTTAACTTTTAATTAACGACCTCTAAATACAAGAAACTAGTAGCCCCTTATATTTAAAAGATTATATTTTGCAAAATCGACCTATTTTTAATAATATGTGGTGTTGTCGCTAAAAAAAAGGTCGATTTTGCTAATTAAAACACAAAAAGGTCGATTGTGCTCATAAAATTGCAAAAGTGGTATTTTTTAAAAAATTCTCCTATCTACAATTGCCAAACTACCCATCTCTCTAATTGCTTTCAAACCTTGTGAATCTTAGCTTTGGGTTATGATTCTTTTCTAACCATTGGACAAGAAGAACTCTGGTGGATTTGGGTTTTCTTAAGCGGGTATTGGGTTTAGACTCATTGAGAAATGAGTTTGGGAAAATACTAGAGAGGTAAAACAGTCATTTTGTCTCTAACCATTAGATTTGTTAGATATTCCTCTCAAATGTAATGTGTGTTACACAGAAGGACCATTTTTTAAGACTATAAAAGATTTGAGGGGTTAATATGAAATTTCTAAACTTTGAGGGGTTAATATGTAACTATTGAAGATCTAACTGGTTACATCTAATAAAAAAAAGCTTCTTTTTTAAGTTTAGTCCTATTATAGACGGGTAAGAAAATAAAAACTCATTAAAATATGGGGAAATTTGTTAAAATCCAAGGGGAGATTTCACTAGCAACCGGACTATCAAAATTCCCCATTTTCTCTTTATTTTTTGAATAAAGCTTATTATAGAGAACTTTTATAAGAGGAGAGGTACGCTGCATCAAAATGTTCATATTTATGCTTCTATGTTCGAGATTTTTCCCAAACTGATATATTTTATAAAAAAAAAATCGCTTTATTTTTTTGCAGAATGAAGATGTCGGCACCATTGATTGCGTTGAATTTGATAAGCAACCAACTTTCGTGGATCCTTTATCGAATAATAATTCCATCCAGGTACGATAAATTTCCCCCAATTGTTTTGATCTTCTTTTGTTTAATAAGATCATCAGGGTTTGTTAAGGGTATTAAAATGAGACATCAAGATGAAGTCCATCATCAAACTACTTTTTATTCTTTAATTTAAAAATGTAATTTAAGGAGATTATTAAAAAAAATTCGTAATCTAGGGCATGTTCGGTTCTGGAGTTCGACGAGGGATGTTTATTTAAGTTATACTTATAGGTACTGTTTGGCAAAGGGTTAAGTGAGGGGTTAAGAAGACTTAACCCCTTCTTAACCTGCCAAACACAACAAATCTATATAAGGGTTAAAGTGAGTTAACCCTTCATAATTTGCCAAACATAAAAAATATAGAAGGGTTAAGTTAACCCCTCTAGAAGGGTTAAAATGAGTTAACCCCTCAAAATGAGGGGTTTACTAATACTCCTATTTAGATGGAATAAGAGTTAACTCTTCTAATTATAAAGAAAATAGTCAAAATCATTGTTATTCCCAAACACTAAAACTGATCATAAGGGCTAAAATAAAACTTATTTAACGGGTTAATAATTTAGTCATTCGGATTATCAAATGGGCTAAGTACATTAATCCTTTTCTTTAACCCCTCTTCATTAACCCTTTGCCAAACGGGGCCTCGTTTTATAATTGCTAAATGTAATTTATTTGTACTTTAATTCTCTTTACATTCATTTTGGAGTCCAGAAAGTTCTGCTATGACTAGATTTCTGTAGGCTAAACATCGAAAGGGGGAAAAACAACTTAACTGGACGATTATCAGATAAGCCCCTTACTTTGAAAATATCAGAAAACTCAAAGTTTAGAGGTCATCGAAAACCCCCCTTTAACTTTGAGATTTTCATCAGAAAGCCCTCCTAATATTAGGACGGTTTTTTGCAAAAGTCCTAAATTTAAATTGGGTTTTCTAATAAAATTTTAAAATTAAAGGGAGGTTTTCTGATAATCCCTACGCTTTGGGGGTTTAATGATATCTTCAAAGTTATGAGGGGCTTCGTGATAATTGTCCAAAGTTAAAGGCGACCAACATTCCCTCCCTTAAACTATATGCAGAAGCATTTAGTTTCTCTCTGATGCTTCAATCATTCCCAGCATGCTTAGAAGCCTCAGGAACTGCTCCAACTTGAGGGGCTTCGTCATTATATCTGCAACTTGAACTTGAGAACTGCAGTAGCTCAACTTCGCAGCTTCATCTTTTACCAAATCTCTCAGAAAATGAAACTTTATGTCAATATGTTTACTTCGGCCATGAAATACTGGATTTTTTGTACAGCTGCATGGTAGAACTGTTGTCACACTGAATCAAAGTACTCTTCTCCTCTTTCTGGACAAGTTTCTCTAGCACTCTTCTAACCCAAACACACTGACAGGCACAACTTGCAGCCGCTATGTACTCGGCCTCAGTGGTAGATAATGCCACTACAGGCTGTTTCTTAGAAGACCACGACACCGCTCTAGAACCAAGAAAAAATCACAAAACCAGATGTACTTCTTCGATCATCCAAATCATTAGCGAAATCGTTATCGGTATATGCCACAAGATCTGTGCTTCCTCCCTTGTAGAAAATGCCTAGCTCAGTTGTCCCTCTCAAACTCCTTAGTATCCGTTTTGCTGCAAGCCAATGAGACTCTCTTGGACAAGACATGAATCTACTGATTAAGCTCACCCCATACATCAGATCGGGTCGAGTTGCAGTCAGATACATCGGGCTGCCGACCACTTGCTTAAACATAGTTGAATCAACTTTTCTTCCTGCCTCATCTTTTGACAATTTCGTGCCTGGAGACCACTTGCTTAAACATAGTTGAATCAACTTTTCTTCCTGCCTCATCTTTTGACAATTTCGTGCCTGGAACAATGGGATTTTTCACTGCATTACTATACTTTTCTTCCTGCCTCATCTTTTGACAATTTCGTGCCTGGAACAATGGGATTTTTCACTGCATTACTATCCACCATTCCAAATCTTACTAGAACTTCACAAGCATACATTCTCTGACATACAAAAATTCCATTTGAACTCTGCACAGCCTCAATTCTGAGAAAGTACCTCATTCTCCCCAAGTCAGCCATATCAAATTCCAACATCATTGAGTTCTTAAACTCATCACATATGCTTGTATCATTTCCTGTATATATCAAATCATCAACATAAAGACTTACTATTAAAATTTTACCTCCCTCATTCGACTTTGTAAACAATGTGTGTTCACAGAAGCATCTTTCGAAACATTCTCGAACAAAGTAAGCCTCTATCTTGTTGTACCATGCTCTCGGCGCTTGCTTAAGCTCATACAACGCTTTCTTCAACTTGTAAACTCTTCCCTCTTCACCTCTCTTCACAAATCCAATAGGCTGCTGAATAAAAACCTCTTCGCTGAGCTCACCATGAAAAAATGCGCTCTTCACATCCAACTGAAAAACATCCCAGCTATGTTGAGCCGCCATAGCAAGTATCAAACGAATGGTGTCAAGTCTGGCCACCGGAGCGAACACTTCAGTGTAATCCACTCCATATTGCTGCGCATATCCTTTCGCCACTAGCCTTGCTTTATACTTGTCTATCTCTCCATTTTCGTTAAGTTTGGTCTTGAAAACCCACTTAACCCCAATCGGCTTCACTCCACTTGGTAAGTCAGTCAGCTCCCAAGTCTTGTTCTTTTCTATTGATTCGATTTCTGCCACCGTTGCATTCCTCCATTTCTTGCTCTTGACAGCCTCCTCGAATGTAAGTGGATCATCCTTCGTTATCATCGTTGCATTCAAATCGTATTCATCTGACAAACCTTCACCAGTTTCGTAATCGGCCATCCAAAATGGTGCCCTTCTAACCCTCCCTTCAACTGGAGCTTCTTGAACATCATCATGTGGCCCATCAGGAGGTGAACCAGTTTCACCTGAGTTGTCACTTGAGCTTCTTGAATCAGCATCATTGTTCTCTTCTTCATAGTCCTTTGCCTCCTCTTCGATGTCACCCTTATCTTCATCATCTTCCCATTCTAAAACATCCAGCTTGCACTGTTCTTCACTTCTACCCCAATCCCAGCTTTCTTCTTCTTCAAATACCACATCCTTGCTGATGATGATTTTCTTGGAAATCGGAACAAATAATCTATAGGCCTTTGACTCATTGCTTACTCCTAACAAAACACACTTCTTGCTCTTGACATCCAACTTGCTTCTTTTTTGATCTGGTATATGAACATGAGCCACACACCCGATAATTCGAAAATACTTCACTGTTGGCTTTACACCGCTCCATGCTTTTTCTGGAGTTTTAGTTTGCACTGCTACAGTAAGACATCTATTGAGAACATGCACCCTCCATTTTATAGTTTCGGGCCAAAACACCTTAGGAACCTTCTTCTCAACCAACATAGACCGTACCATATTCATTATCGTCCTGTTCTTCCTCTCAGCAACTTCATTTTGCTGAGTAGTGTAGGCTGCTTATGCCTTGAGCCTTGCAAAACTCTCCAAATTCATTTGAGGTGAACTCACCACCTCTATCTGTTCTCAAACAAATAATATATGCACCAACTTCCTTTTCAACACAAGCTTTAAAACTTTTAAACATAGTTAAGGCCTCTGACTTTTCATGTAAGAAGTAAATCCAAGTTTTACGAGTAAAATCATCAATAAAACTTAAGATATACCTTTTGCCACTGTTTGAAGTTGGTTTGATAGGCCCACATATGTCTGTGTGCACGAGTTGAAGTTGTTTTGATGCTCTCCACAAACTACTTTTCGGCATAGAATCTGTGTTGTTTGCTGGCTAAGCAATCTGCGCATATTTTCTTTGGAGTCTTGAGAGAGGGAAGTCCACTCACCATCTTCTTAAGAGAAAGTGTCCTTAGTCCTTTGTAGCTTAAATGACCGAATCGACAGTGCCAAAGATGAGACTCATTCTCTGTCATGGTCTGAAAACATGTAGAGGTTTTTGATGCCATAGTAGCAACCAAGAAGAACATTCTATTTCCACTCATATCTGTCTCCATAATTAATCGTCTCCTAGGATGATTGACCTTACACTTTCCATGCTGAATCAAAATAGTTAGACCTTTTTCTTGAAGCTGCCCTATGCTCAATAAATTGTTCTTAAGCTCAGGAATGTAATAACATTTGAACCGGAGCAAATCCATTTACTCGCAGACGAACACTGCCTTTTCCCACCACAGCCATTCTAGTATTGTTGCCAAGCTTCACGGTCTGCCTAAAGCTTTCATCTAGCTCTGAAAACCACTCCTTGTTTCCACTCATATGGTTGCTACAACCCGAGTCTAGAAACCATACTTCTTCCCTCTTGGCTTGTTTGGGATCGACATAGGACATTAGCAGAAGCTCCTCTTCTTCATTCAATTCAGCATAGTTCGCCTTGTCCTCCCAGTCAGGACACTCATATTGATAGTGTCCCAGCTTGTGACACTTGAAGCATTCAATACTGGCTTTGTTGAAGGACTGTCTCCCTCTCCCTCTGTCTCGGCCTCCTCTGAAAACAGCTCTACCTCTTCCTCTTCCTGCTCTATCCTCATGAGTGACCTTCAATACCTGCTCTTCTTCTACATGGCCTCTCATTCTTTGTTCATGGACGAGGAGACTACTCTGCAATTCATCGATTGTCATCGTTTCCAAGTTGTTGGATTCCTCAATCGAGCACACTACATAATAAAACTTTGAAACCATGGATCTCAAAATCTTCTCTGTGATGACATTTTCACACATACTCTCACCACAGGCCTTCATTTTGCTAGCTATAGTTAGAGTACGACCGAAAAATGCATTAACAGTCTCTCCCTCCTTCATCCTGAGCACTTCGAATTCTCCACGCAAGGCCTGCAACTGTGCTCTCTTGAGCCTTGTTGAACCTTGGAATTTCTGCTTCATTGAATTCCAAATCTGTTTGGCCGTGTCGATGTTGAGGATTGTTTCCAGGATTGTTTCCAGGATTTCACGATCAATGGATTGATAAAGAAAATTCTTTGCCTTTAAATCCTTTAACTTCTGCTCCTCAATCGATTTGAGTTGTGCCTCTGTAGGCACTGCTCCATCTGCCACTGCAAAGATCCCATCTTCTATAATACACCAATATTCTTTGGAGCGAAGAAAATTTCCCATCAGCTTCGCCCAATGGTCATAGTGACCATCGAATTTGGGGATAGCAGCTTGCACAAATCGACTGCTCTCTGCCATTCCTCTCGGCTCCTTCACTCTGAAAGAAATTTGCTGCTTTCTTTCAACACACACTCACTGTTTTTCCTCACGCACCCTCACAATCAGGCCCCTGTAATGGAGCTCTGATACCAATTGTTAAGCACAAAAGTAGTATTGCACTAAGAACTGGTTTTACAGAGAGAATGTGTTATTGAATTCAAAGCAAAACAGTTGTCTTTAAAGCCTTACAAGTTACAAGATGAAAGATTCAAAGAAAATAACAGAGCCCACGTTTTACATGACCTATAACGTGGTGGCTAGTTAACAAGATGCACGTCCCTAAGGAACAGGGATTTATTTAACAAACTAATTGAACTTAAACTTAGGAAACTAGACCTCCTAACAACCAACAGAGCAGAACTCCAAAGCCAAAGAGACCTTTATAAATATAGCTACCCCAAGTTTGCTCTAGCCATTGTTTTTGAACATCACTTTGATTGTAAAATATTTTTTGAACATCACTTTGATTGTGTGCCATAGTCGCACTGAACTTTTATATACTAGCTTGCGATTATTTAGTTATATTCTTATCCTCCATCAGCCCTATGTGTTTATTTAAATTTGTTTTTCTAACATTACTGTGAACACTATTATTTTCCTTTATTAGGTTACAGCCAGTCATTGGAAATTCTTCTTTCTTTTTTTCCTCAATTGAGCAATAGATTTAACATGCAGGCAACACATATTTCGCATTCTAATGATGGAAGGATTCCAGTTCATACAATGTCCAAAATCGCGCTTGAGAGTGCTGCGTGCCCATCGGGAACAGTCCCTATCAGGAGAACTACAGCTGAAAATTCTTTCAGGTTAAAATCGTCAACAGAGTCTGGATCAGGACAGATAACCATAGCTAATCCTCTAAATTCTGCTGGTCCTCCTGGAGTTCATGTAAGTCGCTTTCATAAATTGCAGTTTCGGATTAAATCACAGTTAGATATTGTATGTTTGTTGTTCTAATATCAGAGTAAATGGTAGGAAGTTTTCTGCTTATTTCAATAGTCTTTAGTTGTTTGTACCTATACATAGGAACATGAATATCTGAACTCAACAGAAGGAATTAATCTGCAGTTACATTAGTGATTGAACCATAAAATGAGAATTAACTACTGCAGAAGCAAGAAGGCAAACTTCTTATCATTTGGAAAGCAAAATGAAATTTGACGAAACAAGGTCGTACTGGGAAATAGTTTTCCTCCTTTTCTTTTTAATGGATCTTCCTGTTCTCTTGACCTATAATGTATAACTTTAAATATTTAACCTTTACGAGAGGGAAAAACTAACAATAGCGCCATGAAGTGCAAACTGTTTCAATGTATCTGTAACGCACATACTAGACATAGTGCAAATATATAAGATTATGAATTGTAAATCTGTGATACCTAGTTATTTATTCAACAAGCTGATTGCAGAAAGTTGTAGCTTTGAATTTTGAATATTTGGACCTCAAATAACTAGAATTCATTTTTTTTTCAAACTGAGTAATTTTATTTTTCTGATATGTAATAACCCTTGTATGAACAGTAATCATCTGTTCATACATTTTGACTTGACGTAATATCAGGATTGCAGGACATGAGTTTCTTCAATCAAACTAGAATTTTGATTGTTCAGATTCAAATGGCTAGTAGTTTCCATGTCTTACCAAAATTCCAGAGCATCTGAAATTTCAACATTTAGTATACGTACTTAGCTACTTAAATCTTAGCAGTATTTTATGTCATCTATGCATTTTAATTATTGGTTGTATTTATTGTTTAGTATGCAGCATTAGTATCTGACAAAGGCAGTTACCGTGGAGCTAACGCAGTGCTTGAAGTACACGCTATTTCAGGAGTTGGACTAGATCAATATAGTGGCACTATAATTATGATGTTTAGCGGGTTTGGAGGTCCGCCGGAGAATTTCAATGTCATATCGGCTGGGTGGCTTGTAAGTCATTTTCATTTGACACTTTATTTTCTCTTTTTCCATCTTTTGTTTTTCTTCTTTGTGAAAAAATGATCAGGAAATCATAATGCAGCTATCAAATTGGCCCGTGGTTTCTTTCTGATGTGCTGACCTTTAAAAGTAAAATTCCTGCTATAACAGAAATGCCTAAAGCTTCGTATAAATTGTAAAATTTTATAATCATTGTATTGTTTCTGAACTAGCTGTTTACCTGCTAAGGTAAAAAGGTAAAAGTTTATGGCATTTGAGATCTGATAAACCTTGACCATGTTCATGATGTGGAGAAATTTTGTAAGTGAGATTGGCTTATATTAAATGATTCTATCCAGGTACATCCAAAACTCTACGGAGACAACCTTCCTCGATTAACCATATTCTGGACAGTAAGCACAAAATCATCTACAATTTCTCAAATTATAAAAAGTGTTGTATTTATATACATAATTTGAATTGCAGACGGATGGTTATCAGCACACTAACTGCTTCAATCTCCAGTGCCCGGGTTTTGTTCAGAAGAGCTCTAATTATAGTCCTGGAATGAGCCTGGGCGAAGGCCTTTTTCCATTGTTTATATTCAAGGTATGTTAGGTCTTTTCTCATAGCAACGGAACGCATAGGTTATTTGCTCTACATTATGATATTTTAATTGGGTAATGCCTTGGAGCTTCTTCTTCAGTATTATTCTAGTTATCTTTTTAGTTTCTGTGAGGAATCCCTTTCCTTTAAGGGCCTGTTTGTTTGCTAAAAAAAATGAGAAAAAAACTCCGTCACGTATGATTTCAAGAAATCTCCCCCCGCCACGTAGGATTTTGGTTTCAACCGATTTTCAAATCACACGTTTGTTTCGTTTTGTGATTTAAAAAAATGAGGGTGGCACGTAGGATGCCACATCAGATTTTTAAGAGAACTCATTTCAGCCCAAAACCCTATGAAAACACTTGGAAATGTCACTTCAAAGAATTTTTAATTACTAAAAGCATTGTTGAAACAACGGCTGGGAATAAGAAGGATTATTTAATTGCTGAAAACATTATTGCTTTTGCGACTGATTTCCTTTTTCTTTTTTTTTATGTTCAAACAAACACAAGAAATGGAAATAGATGATTAAAAGGTAATATTTAATTGCTGAAAACATTATTGCTTTTGCGGTTGGGTTTTCTTTAAATGTGACCTGACAGGGATTTTATTGCGAAACAAACGAAAAAAAAGAAAAGCGGGAAATGTGTTGAAATGTCTTGAAATGGGTTGGAAATGTGTGTTTTCCATTTCCTTTTTTTTCCAAAAAACAACCATACAGGCCCTAAAACAATAGAAGAGGTAAAGATTGTTGGCGTCTGTGGCTAAATCTAGAATAAAATAGATAAATCTGTTGGAGAGTTAAAAGTGCTGTATTTTTAAAATTTTTCAAGTTAGCTGTTGTGCGCTTGTGAAACGTTGTGCGTAAAGTAATATTTGGCCTACTTCGGTGTAATGATGCTAATGCCAAACTGCTTTCAGGAACAGCAGTACAGTACACTGGTGTGCACCAACCAAATAGTGTCATGATCTCATCGATCTATAAGATCTTTCGGTCAAGGCAAAGATCTCCTCGATCTGTTAAACCTTTCAGTTAAAACCTTTCAGTTCAGGTAAAGATCTCCTTGATCTGTTAAAACCTTTCAGTTAAGACAGAGATCTTTTGATCTGTAATAACCTTTTGGTTCAGGGCTCTGTTCTTTTGGGCACAGACTAAAGCCTGCACGCTTTCAAACTTTGTAGCAGCAGCACAACAGCTTAAACACTTCAATATTTTTTTTTCATATCTTTCAGAGCTATCCAATGGGCTCTATTTATAGGTCTCTAAGGTCAGGTCAAGGATCATTTGACTATTACAAATCATAATGATAATTATGATTATAACGGTAAATGACTTAATTGTTATAACTGTTGTATGCAATTTTAATTGATGCATGCAGAAACGTCTGAACGCGAGGGTCGCGTTTCTATGCAACGTGATGGTCGTGTTCCCTCTCGCGAAAGCGAAGCTCGCCCGAGCTTCGAATGCGAGGCTTGTTCGCATGCTGCGAGGCAGCCAGTATGGCGCCACCTAGCCCCGATGCGTCCATGCGAAGTGCGCCTTATAAAACGTCACTTAGCACCGTAGCCTGATTAGCCCCGATCCCTGACCCATTAGCCCACGACCCACAAGCCCACGGACCCATGACCCACGACCCACTAGAACTTATGAGTGATTTATTGAATAAAAATAATTTTCGGCTTACCATTGGCAAACCTCGAATACAGGACCTTTTGAAACATCAAAACTTTAACTTTCCGCTACGCAACTAAGGATTTCTGAAAAATACCAGTAATTAATAAATACATAGTTTGAAAACTCATTTTAAAAAAGCGGTTTTGATAAAAAAATCCAATAATCCCCTACAAGTTTTTAAACTAGTGTCGTGTAACGGTGTCGTTGTTTCAATCGTTGTGCATAAGATAGATGTCCTTGGACTTGAATCCCCCTTAGATCAATTGAATAAAAGATAGATGCATAGTATCGCAAAGACTTGAATCAGTACATGTCTAAAATCCAACGATCACACAAGATCAAACTCATCTGTGGTAGTTTTCACTTTGAACCACACTTACCTTTGTCTTTTCCTTAGCTTTAGCTTTGCACATTTATGGCTCTGTGCATGTCCTGGTTTCTGCTAGGGTTCTAGGTATTTTTTTCACAAGACATCATAGGAGACGGCCAAATCTCCACTCATGTATAGGTGAGTTCTTTAGGCATGTTTCCTATCAAACATCCCGCATCTGAGATTTTTTGAACTCATTAAGGCTTAAGAGTCATCATCTCTCAAGATAAGATTCTAGGTGAGTCCTTTAAGCGTGTTTCCTATCTATCACCCCGCATCCGAAATGCTTTAAACTCATCAAGGCTTAACAACCATCTCATTCACATGATAGGATCATCAGTGAGTCCTTTAGGCATGTTACATATTCAACAGTCCGCATCTGAAATGCTTTGGACTCATTCAAGGCTTAACAGTCATCCTCTATATATCATGATAGGATTTCACTTGCATATCTTATTTGACTTTTGAACCAATCATCTTATCATTAGTAGCATAAGCTTTAAACTAATAATTTGACGTAAATGGTAAGTATTTGTAAGGCTCGCCAAACTATGCAAATCTTACTTGACTTTTTCAAGTTGTTGTGCGTTTATGAAACATTGTGCTTAAAATAATATTTGGTCTACTCCGGTGCAAGGATCCCAAGGCCATGTTTCCAGGAACAGTAATACAGTACACTGGTGTGCACCGACCAAGTACTGTCAAGATCCCATCGATCTATAAGACCTTTTGGTCAAGACGAAGATCTCCTCGATATGTTAAACCTTTTGGTTCAAAACATTTCGGTTCAAGCAAAGATCTCCTTAATCTGTTAAAACATTTCGGTCAAAAAACCTTTCAGTTAAGACAAAGATTTTTCGATCTGTAATAATCGTTTCAATCTGTAATAGAACAGTTCTCGGCTTGCCATTGGAAAACCTCGAACACAGGACCTTTTGAAAAACCAAAATTTTAACTTTTCGCTACGCTAGTAAGGATTTCGGAAAAATACCAGTAATTAATAAATACATAGTTTGAAAACTTATTTTTGGAAAGTGGTTTTGACCAAAAACCCAACAGAATTGTCACCCCTAAAGTCATGAACCAATTATTGTATCATGTTGAACTCAAGTTCATCCTTCCGATGTAGCTAATTTCAGCTAAAAACAACTAATTTTGGTGGAGCTATGAGAGTATATGAAAAGTGTGATGTTATATCATAGTTTAAAAAAAATCAATGAAGAAAAAGATTGTGACTGAACTACAGCTTTTATTCCGTATATGCAAATTGAAATTGTAATCAAATAGCTACCACGATTTTTAGTGCCAACAATTGTAGTAAAAGGCTCTCTGCTTAACATTAAGAGCGCTGCCACCAATAGTCCCTAGGGCTCTAGGGTTTTATCTCTAGAGTTTCTAGAGTTTCAGCCCCTAGATTTCTAGGGTTTGATCTTAAGAGCTATAATCAAATCTTCTCTAGGGTTCTAGGGCTCTAGGGTTTGATCTTAAGAGTTTCTAGTGCTCTAGGGTTTGTTCTGGCGATCACTGACGGCTTTGCCTAAGAGAAAGGCGCCGCCACGAAAAGTCTCTCTACGTCCCTCTACTCTAGCGTTTTGTCTCTAGAGTTTCTAGAGTTTCTTCTCTCTAGAAACGTGTCTCGCTCCGATAGTTTTGTGGCATAGTTATTTGGAGAGATTTGAGCCCCGTCCCCAACCCTCACGGCAACCCTCGGGGTTTCCCACATCTCGACCTCCGAGGTAGTTGTCTCTCGGCTCACACGAACGGCATCGCCGTTTCATATTTAATTAACGACATCGTCGTTTCATATTTAATTAACGGCATCGTCGTTTCATATTCCATTAACGGCGTCACCGTTTCAAGGCCGCCTTTCGGCCTCCAATTAACGACATCGCCGTTCAAGACTTTTCTCGGCCTCATATTAACGGCATCGCCGTTTCAAGACTGTCTATCAGTCTCAAATTAACGGCATCGCTGTTCCAAGCTGTCTCTCGGTTCCAAATCAATTTGGAACATGGCGAGAATTGATGATGATGGGTTGGCCGAGCTTTGTGCCAAATGCAGCGTAGATGACGAAGATGACCCTGTTTTTCTGTCAACTAAGGACCGGACATACTCGTCCTCCCTTAACAACTGTCTATTGGGGAAGGTTTTTGGTAGGAAAATTGTTAATAGAGATGGCCTTGAGCGTGTTCTTAGGAAGGTATGGATTGTAGATGCCCCCTTCCAGGTGGAACTCTACAGTAAAAGGAATACTTTCCTTTTCAGATTTGGTTCCGATGCAAATAGGGAGAAAGTGCTTGAGGGTGAGTCATTGTGCTTTAAAAGGAACCTGCTCAATTTGATTGTTCTTCGTAGGGTCGGTGCCCTAACTTCTCTGGATTTCTATTTAACTTTATTTTGGGTAAATGTTAAGAATGTACCACTGGCTACGATGAACGAGAGGTGCGTCAGAGACTATGGCTCGCTTATAGGAGAACTTAAAAGGATTGATTTGCGGGATAATAAGATGCGGCTGAGAATTCTCGTGGACATTACTAAGCCTCTAAAAAGAGGCATACGTGTTTGCTTTGAAGAGACCGGGGAGTTTGAGAAGCTCTACCTCATCTATGAGAGACTTCCTGACTTTTGCTTTTCATGTGGCATTATTGGCCACAAAGCTACTGAGTGTGACAAACGAAGTGTACAAGTCGATGGTATTTTTATCACATCCAAAAGCAGATATGGTTCTTGGCTCAGAGAACCCCCTCCATCTTCAAGGCTTTTGTGACTCAGTTTTCTGGAGCAACTAAAACAGAATGTGAGGGGCAGAAACAACCATCATCTCGGGTGGTCTCGAATGATACTCAGGATGATGATTCAGATTATAATGCTCCACTACAGATCATTCCAGTAACTGTGAGGTGTGAGACCCCCCTGTAACCTTGCTCATGGATACCAATGTTGGCTCGGATTTGCATGACGTTATAGTTTCCACATCCACCTCCGAAAAGTGGGCTTTATCGACCTAGAAGATGCTTGCTAGAGGGTGTAGGCAGCAGGGCTCCAAACAAAAAGAGAAAGGGGCAAACGCAGGAAAGATTCTCTGAAGGATCCTCCAGATGTACATGAGAAGAGGGCACGATTGGTGATTTTCGATCCAGATTCTACCCTTATTGAGGCGCACCCTGGTGGCCAGGGACGCCTAGAGCCATGACTTGCATTTGTTGGAACGTTCAGGGATTGGGGAACCTTGAAACGTTGACTGCTTTCCGCAGGTTGATGTGGACTCATTCCCCAAGTCTAGTCTTTCTTTCGGAGACTAGACTTTCTGATAGGTGGGCGCAGATGATCAGATTTCAGTTGAGTTTTCAGAATTGCTTTGTGGTGAATAGTAGGGGAAGAAGTGGTGGACTCATGTTACTATGGGGCGATGAAATGAATGTGACTATTCGCTCTTTTTCTCCGAGGCACATTGACGCATCAGTTGTTGACTCAGCGGGAAGGAACTGGTGATTCACCGAGGTTTATGGTCATCCCCGGAAACACTTAAAAGGTACCAGTCCTGAGATTTGTTGAGACGGTTGAGGGGTCTTTCCTATGAGCCATGGTTATGTGGAGGTGACTTTAATGCCATCACGAGTTCAGGGGAGAAGCTGGGTAGTGGACAGGCACATGTTTCGAGTATGCTAGATTTTCAGAATGTTCTGCTGCATTGTGAGCTACTTGATCTGGGGTATTACGGGCACACCTTCATTTGGATTAATCGTCAGATTGGTACATCTCATATCCATGAGCGCTTAGACAGGATGGTAGCTGACTCTGGCTGGCGTGACATATTTCCCACTGCTGAGATACACCACTTGGATTTTTCTATTTTTGACCATCGTCCTATTATGTTATATTTTGCTGCTCCTCGCCCCCTTCCTATTAGGCATGGTCGTCCCTCCGCTTTGAGGCCTTTTGGTTCAAATAGGATGATTTGAGTGATGTTAGTAGCAGGGTCTGGCCTAATATCTCCACACAACAGGGTTTATGTGAGTCAGTTTGTCAGAAGCTAGGGTCTTGTGCTACAAATCTCAGTAGTTGGAGCAAAGAGCGTTTTGACAGATGAAGGCACAGATTATCAGTTATTCAGCGAAAGCTCCAGTCTCTGTACTATTCTCCTGATGTTGAGGATCGTATGGCTGAGATTCGAAGACTTGAGAAGGAGAGGGATGTTCTTGAGTATAGGGAAGAGAGCTTCAGACAATAGCGAGCTAGGGTTGATTGGCTCCGAGACGGAGACCGTAACACCAAATTCTTCCATATTAGAGCTTTCACTAGGAGGAAGAACTTTATTAGTCGTCTACGTCATCCGAATGCCACTTGAGTGGAGGATCCGATGGGAGTTGCAACGCTTATTAAGGAGTATTTCTCGGAGCTATTTTCTTCTTGCACTCCTTCAGATGAGGTTTTGGCTGAGGTGGGTGGTGCTATCTCTTCAAAGCTTTCAGTGAATGACCTCCCGATCATTTCTGAGCCTTTTACAGGTGATTAGGTATGCGGTGCTTTCGATCTATGGGTCCTTCTAAGGCACCTGGCCTAGATAGCTTCCATGCATCCTTTTTTCAATCCTAGTGATCTATTATTGGTCCAGATATTTCGGCTGCATGTTTGGAGATTCTAAATGGGGGCTCATCTATCAGGTCTTAGAATAAAACCAATGTGGTTCTCATCCCCCAAAAAAATTCACCTGAGACTGTGGCAGATTTTAGACTCATTGGCCTATGTAATATGGTCTACAAGATTGTCATGAAAACCATTGCTAATAGGCTGGAGCGGGTTCTTGGCGGATTGATTGGATGCTTTCAAAATGCTTTTGTCCCAGGGAGATCTATTTAGGATAATGTTATTGTTGCTTTTGAACTTCTCCACATATTGCAGAAGAGGAGACGGGGTCAGCCTGGTCATATGGCACTGAAATTGGATATGAGTAAGACATATGACAGAGTGGAATGTGGGTTTAGACAGGGCTTTTCAAGTCATCGGATTTCCAGATCATTGGAGGCATCTCATCTTGGACTGTATCTCTACTTCATCACTCTCTTTCTGCCTCAATAGGCAGATTGTGGGTAAGGTCACTCCTACTTGTGGTCTGCGACAGGGATGCCCACTATCTCCTTATTTGTTTCTTCTCTGCACGGAAGCTCTCTCGGCACTGATCATCAGATAGGAGGAGAACAAGTACATCAGAGGGTTATCTTGTTCTTGGTCGGGGCCAAGTATTTCTCACTTGTTCTTTACAAATGACTCTTTGGTTTTTATTCAGGCTTCTCAGGCTGCTGCATAGGCTATCCAGAGTACTCTACTATTATATGAGGCTGCAACCGGTCAGAAAGTCAACTTTTAGAAGTCTGTCATCACCTTTAGCCTCTGTGTAGATGTGGATACTAGGGCCTCTATTTTCTCTGTCTTGGGGCTTGATAGGACCCAGTCACTTGGTAGGTACTTAGGCCTCCCTTCGGTGGTTGGAAGAAGTCGTCGTCAGACTTTTGCTTCAATCAGAGACTCAGTTTGGAAAAGAGTCCAAGCTTGGAGGATGGCTCTTTTCTCAGTTGCGGGACGAGAGGTTATGGTGAAAGCTGTTTTGCAGGCGATTCCATGCTATGTGATGAGGATCTTCCGCATTCCCATTTTATTGTGCTGGGAGATTGAGTCTATAATTATGAGATTCTGGTGGGGATCAACTTCTGATGAGAGAAAGATTCACTAGGTTAGGTGCCAGAAGGTGTGTTGTACAAAATCAGAGGGTGGTTTGCGCTTTAGAGATCTACAGATGTTTAATTAGGCATTGGTGGCTAAGCAGGCATGAAGGATCATTCAGGACCCTTCTTCTCTGGCTAGTAGGGTTTTGAAGGGGAAGTATTTCGTGGACTCAAATTTCCTTTCAGCTGGTGTCGGCCCTAGCTGTTCTTATTTATGGCGGAGCATTATCTTGGGGAGAGAGCTCTTGGCTTGAGGTCTGAGATGGAGGATAGGTGATGGCCAGAGTGTCTATATCAGTGCTGACCCATGGATCCCAAGGCCCTTTTCTTTCAGGCCAATCACTTCTCCGATCGACCCTTCCAGAAGTGTGGCTAAGCTGATCTCTGCTTCGGATACTTGGAATCATGATCTAATTGCTACCTCGTTTTGGCAGGTGGATCGGGAGAACATTTCATTAATCCCACTGTCGCCTTCTCTTATCCCTGACAGACTCATTTGACATTATGAGAAGGGGTGCTACACAGTCAAGAGTGGTAGGGTTTTGAAGGGGAAGTATTTCGTGGACTCAAATTTCCTTTCAGCTGGTGTCGGCCCTAGCTGTTCTTATTTATGGCGGAGCATTATCTTGGGGAGAGAGCTCTTGGCTTGAGGTCTGAGATGGAGGATAGGTGATGGCCAGAGTGTCTATATCAGTGCTGACCCATGGATCCCAAGGCCCTTTTCTTTCAGGCCAATCACTTCTCCGATCGACCCTTCCAGAAGTGTGGCTAAGCTGATCTCTGCTTCGGATACTTGGAATCATGATCTAATTGCTACCTCGTTTTGGCAGGTGGATCGGGAGAACATTTCATTAATCCCACTGTCGCCTTCTCTTATCCCTGACAGACTCATTTGACATTATGAGAAGGGGTGCTACACAGTCAAGAGTGGACACCGACTTCTTCGCCACACTATGCCTAATACTGCTTCCACCTCGGATTCTAGGGTGACGAAGTGATGGTCCTTGATCTGGCATACGGAGATCCCACCGAAGATTAGAGTGTTTCTGTGATGCATGTTCTATGATGCTCTCCCCACCTCAGCTGGCTTATCTCGCAGGGGATCTCTGTGTCCCCTAGTTGATGCCTTTGTTCTGCTGCCTTTGAGACTGCCCTTCATATCTTCACTGTCTTCTCTTTTGCTCGTTTAGTGTGGGAGTCCTTAGATCTTTGGGAAGTGATCGATGACTTTCGAGGTACGTCTTGTGATGATTTTCTTTTCCATCTCACCTCTGTTTGCCCTGGGAACTCTCTGGCTTTGGCTTTCACAACCATGTGGTTTATATAGGGGAAAGGAATATGCACTCCCACGATGGTGATGTTAGAGAGGTTTCGGTCTTGATGACTCAGATTCTTTGTTTTGTGGAGGAAGGGGATAGAGTTAGAGGTCTATCCCGTGATATTATCACCCCTTTCAAATGACTTTCTGCTTGGAATCCCCCTGCTTCTGGTCTGCTGAAGCTCAACACAGATGCTGCTGTTCCTCTAGAAGGAGATAATATTGGGTTGGGATGTGTTATTCGGGATCACCATGGGCATGTGATTGGTTACTATTCTATGGGGCTTAATGGTCCTATGTTTGTGGATCATACAGAGCTGTTGGCTGTCCTGTAAGGCATTCGTTTTGTTCGGCGTATGAACTGGAGGATTTCAATGGTGGAGATTGACTCTCTAAGGGTTGTCTCCTTGATGGACTCTCCTTCTCCTTTTGCTTCCATGACTCCTATTGCAGATGAAATTCGCGCTGGTCTGACTGCTATTGGTTGCTCTAAAGTTTCTTATGTAAGGCGCATTGGTAATGGTGTTGCTTCTTTCCTAACTAAGTCGGTTGACTGTTTGTCCTTTTGTTCTTGGTCTGGTTCTGTCCCTTTATTTTTGAGACAGAGTGTTGTTAATAACTTAGCTGGTTAGATTGTCCTACCTGCCTTTTCAAAAAAAAAAGTCTCTCTGATTTAAATCCACGGTAGGAATTTAATCAGTGTGAAACAATTAATGTACAGTCAAGTGGTTCGTTGGATCGTTGCTATTTCAATCTAGTCCAATATAAATAACCATATCATATTATGTTGATCTCTTTTTCTCATTGGATCCTTTTAGTTTTCTGGTTTGAATATTTTGGGTTAATTTCAGAAAGCCTGTCTTAACTTAGCGGGTTTTGTAGAATAAGCACCTTAACTTTTGAGGGGTTTCGTACGTAACACCTTTGAATTTTTTTTTTATTGCACTAAGTATGTTGAAGATTTTTCACTTCAACCCCCTAAGTTACACCGTTAAGTCTAGCATGTCATGTGCCTTGGCATGACAACGAGGACGAAAATGCCCCTCCGCCCTTTAAAAATCGCCCTTCTATCCTCTTTATTATTACTAACATTATAACACTACAAAACTTTGACAGGATAAACAAACCGGAGACTGGTGTCTCTCAACATCAGACGGTAAAACCGAAGAACTAATTGGGTGGTGGCCGAGCTCGATCTTCACCAGTCTGGCCGAAGAAGCGGAATTCATCGAATGGGGTGGAACAGTAATGTCCGCTTTGGACCAGAAGAGTCCTCCGATGGGCAACGGGCGATTCCCACTGTACGGTGCACGTGTTTCTCTGATCAGTACCCTCGACGAAAACAACAACGCTCAAGATCCTAAAGGAAGGCTTGTCGC
Organism: Asparagus officinalis; assembly: GCF_001876935.1. Classification (NCBI taxonomy): domain Eukaryota; kingdom Viridiplantae; phylum Streptophyta; class Magnoliopsida; order Asparagales; family Asparagaceae; genus Asparagus; species Asparagus officinalis. The sequence continues at coordinate 4,214,243 of NC_033796.1, forward strand.
AGATAGATCTGAATGCTACAACGCTGCTTGGTTTGGTAACAGGCCTGCGTACGGGTGGTCGTTTTACTACGGAGGCCCCGGGGGATGCCTCGGTTAGCAATTTTATTTGTTCTTGGTTAGTAATTTTACGTATCTCGTTAATGACTTTGGTTTCTGAATAAAATTATCTTGAGAGGGCTTAATTGATCGCACCTACTTCTTCGGTCGGGTTATCTGTTTCTGTCATGAATTTACGTAGAGCAATTCCGACCTTGCTAGGGTACTTCATTTTATATCATAAAAAAGTCACTTATAACAAAAAAAATAATAATAAAACAGTTGCAATTATAATTTAAACTATTTTTTTATTACAAATTACAACTATAGTTATAGTTTGAATTGATTGCATCAAGTCAGCTAAAAGTGTTAAAGAATCAGATCCCTCCCTCTCGATTTTATTAGAAGACGGAGATAAACATGTCATTGCCCCCCTAGGCCCTGTTTGGTTCCATTTTTTTGTTGGGTAAAAGGGGGAAAAGCTGCCAAAAATGTCAGCTTTTTGGTAGCTTTCCCCCAAAATCGCCTCTTATAGAGTTGATTTTAGGGGAAAGTTGTCAAAAAGCTGACATTTTTGGCAGCTTTCCTCTCTTTTACCCATCTAAAAAACTGATCCAAACAGCCTCTAAAGAAATTGATCCTTCTTTCCGTTCTTTATTGTTGAGCATTGGTTGGTCAGGAACATGGTGGAGGGCCAAAAAAACTCACATCCATGATTTCAGAGTGAACCTCACATGGGGTTGGACTTTTTTTTCCTCGCTTTACTCTCCATTATTATTATTGCTCCACTTGATAGCTAGCTCGATTTCTTGCTCCCTCTTTCATGCTTGCTATATATCTTGCATCTGCTGCATGGGCACTCTCGATCAATTTTATTATTTCATTAAATTGTAGGGAGTAGAAATCATCCTATCCTCTTGTATTCACTTGCTTTCCTTCGATAAGGTAACTAGGGAGCTAATTTTGTCAAATAAAATTAAGATGTTGACCCGATATCACGTCGGATTAACACACGTTGTTTTTTTTTTTTATAATTTGGTAACACAGCAATCAACCACCCAGTCACGGTTAATAATTTGAATAATGCTAAATATACCAAAGGGACTAATTTCAAAATATTTCAAAGATTTTACGTGACAAGTTTCAAAATATGAGAGTTGGGGGGACAAGTTTTAAATATGAAAGAGGTCCATACTATGAAATATTGCCAATGTAATTTGTAAAAGAGTGCTGTTATAGGGACTCTAAAATAAGGGACCCTGAGTTTAATTTAACTGTGGCCCCCAGCTCCGCCGCTGATAACGATGAGTTTAATTAAGTTGTTATCGTGATATCTTAATTAGTGCGCCATGGAATCTGTTTAACCTTAACATACGCATGGGTTAGCTCCAAATCTCGACCTGACCTTGATAACGACTGCTTATATAATGCCATGACCAAATATGGTGGGGCCCAAGAGAATGTGCATCCGACGTGTCACTGCGACTGGCACCCACGCTAAGGAGGACTAAATTAACCAATAAACGAGTGTCGGTGTGATATTCTATTGGGCTAAATTACCATGATATTTTTTTTTTCTTGACCTCTTTTTTTTTTAATTTTTGATGTTTTTTTCTCTCGTTTTGATATTAGTTTGCTTTGTTTTTTGTTTTCCCTTGCCCATTGTGCAAACAGACCGAAAATGGGCTGACGCCTGACGGTCAAAAGAACCCAGGAATCAGTGACATGAAATGTATTAAAGAGTAAATATTTTTTAATATTAGTTCATCAAATCTTCACTATTCTTATATATAAGTGCTTCAAATCATTAAAATTTAAAATTGGACTTCAAAAACCTCAGCCACGTCTATAGGTCAAATTTTCAAAAACGACCTCTTTTCATATTTAATTCCAAAAACAGACCTATTTTTCATAATATTTTCAAAAACCAACCTGGTTTTAGCCTTGGCGTTAAAACCATGTCGGTTTTTGTGAAAAAACTTCCGAAACTTCACGGAAGTTGAACTCCATGACAATTTAATTATATAGATTTTTAGTTTTCTAATTTAGCCTCTCATTAAATTAGAATTGCAATCTGGTATTTGCACAATTAGCCCATGATAATTTAATACCCATTGATCCAATTACCTGATTGATCACTTTATGTAGGTCAACTGAAGATGATAGCAACATACATTGATGTAACATATGTGCCCACAAATAGATTTAATTAGATTTAAATCCAAAAGGAGCAAGAAAAAAAATATCAAAGTGATAAAAGGAGTTAAGATAAAAATACTAATATGATAATTTAGCTTCCTCTATTGGGTTTGAATCCACTAAAGAAAAAGTATCCTATGTGATTTAGTACCCAATTTAGCAAATGGATTATATACAATGCCCCTAAACCTATGCATATGCTGCAAATAATAATTAAAGAGTACACTTCTTCTTTGGCAATCATTAACATGAGATAAAATTCATGTACTCCCGAACGAGTCATAACTTGCTACTTTTCAAGTAAACAAATATTTCGCATAAAACAACTATTCTGCTGCAAACTGAGGTGGAGACAAAATATCGCCGCCGCCGCAGCAGCAAAAACTTAGTACCCTTCTACGTATGAAAATAGAACAATTTTTCAAAACAGCCATATTTTACTTTTTTAATTTTTAAAATCGACTCATTTTTTTTATTTATCAAAACCGACCCGTTTTTTGCCATGTCAGCCTAATCATCCTCCTAAACAGTCGGGGTTGTCAACCCCGACTATTTAGGAGGGTGTTAAACCTCAATTAGAAGCCTTAAACCCTAAAATTTTATGTCCTAAATAGTCGGGGTTTGCAACACCGACTGTTTAGGAGAATGATTAGGCTGACGTGGCAAAAAACAGGTTGGTTTTGGTAAATAAAAAAAATAGGTCGATTTTAAAAATAAAAAAAATAAAATAGGACTGTTTTGAAAAATTGTTCTATGAAAATACTAATAAAAATTCGAAAATCCCCAATCAAACCAGTTTCAGAAACAAGATATTTGAAAGGGCATGTCAAATTATAGACGGCAGAACAATAGTCAAGCTCAAAAGAGCGGTCAAAATCCACATGAGTTAAACAAACAAGGAATATAAAGAAACAAACCTTGATTCCCTCGGGGGTACTTGTCTGCTCGAAAGTGAATTAAAATTGTGTAAGTTATTATTATTATTTTTTTTGCAAACAACTTTCACATCGACATCAGTATGTAAGTGGAATACAATGTTTGTTTCGAAAAACGAATTTATTGTTGAAAGTACAATGTGAAGATAACGTGTGACAAAATTAGATCAATTAGTAAATATAATTAAAATGTGTTACTATTTCCGTTACTTTTATGTGACTTGACCCTTTTTTTTAGAGGAAGTCAAAATCGAATTAAATCATATGCGGCAATTTTTTTTTATTTTACCTTCAACACTACTTACATGTAAACAAACACATAAAATGTTAAAAGAAAATCACTTTCTCACTTCATCTTTCACTTGCATCTAAACAAACGGCCTCTGAAAAGGAACGCGTGGGCCCAAAAAATTGGGATCTCCCAACCGTTGTTGAGGGTTGTCCTAGCCAAACTTTGGACCCCAAACGAATTAATTAGGCGGGTAATTGTCCTAGTCAAAATTAGTAGAGAGAGTGACAATTTGTCCTCTAATTTACGTGTTTCCTTCTTTTTTTTAGCTTTTTCATCTTACTTTTTGCTCTTGACTAAAGTCTCATTAATGTCTTATTTACAATCTGATTATGTAAGCGTTGTCTTGCTCATCTTATAGTAACTTTCACAATGGCAAAATTGTTAGGTTGCAAACGAACGTTGAGAATTATTATTTTATATCTAATGTATTATTGACAAGTTGAATCTCTTGTTTATGAGTAAAAGCCTAGATTATGTCAGTCAACATAACCTTTTCAACTTATGCGGAGATGAATTGACTTAAAAACAGAGAAACATAGTTCATTTTCTTAAAAATAGACTTAAAGAAACATAGTTCATTTTCTTAAAAATAGACTTAAAAACAGAGAAACATAGTCCATTTTCTTACAGTACAGAAACTATTTATGCGGAGACGAACCGAAATGTCCGTGGATCATGCAAAGAAACAATGCAAATTTAACAACTATTAATTATATGATGACACCACTTTTTAAGAAATACTCCCGCTGCCGCCGTGAGAATTTAAATTTCCCTCCAACGTTATTTCAAAGTTTCTTTTGCTATGTGGAGACCTTCAAACTCGTGCCTAGGATTGTAATCAGAACTCTACGGCGCATGAACATTGTCCATAGGATAACTACGTACTCAATTGATCTATTATTAGAAAATTAAGAATCGAATTTAAATCTCAAGTTCAAATATGGGAAACTAGCTAGTATAACACCTGACTCAAGTTAGATAGCAATTGCACTAGCAAAGAACTTTGACAGGGCCGGACAACTACCTAAAAAACACCTCTCTCCCAACATTGTGAGGTGGTCCCCAAACCTGAGAAGCTACATCTTTTAATTTCTTTCCTTCTTTTTCACAAATGGCACCTATATTAATTGATTATGGTAAAGACAAATTTTGTCACAAGTCCTTTTTGACTAATTAAACTGAGAAGCTCAGCCTTTCTCTTTGAACTCTTCTTGTTCGTATTTTACACTTCGTTCGGCCTCTATATGTAACCGTTCGATAATCCGAATGACTAAATTATTAACCTGTTATATAAGTTTTATTTTAGTCCTTGTGGTCAGTTTTAGTGTTTGGGAATAACAGTGATTTTTGACTATTTTCTTTATAATTAGAAGGGTTAACTCTTAATCCTTCTAAATAGGAGTATTAGTGAACCCCTCATTTTGAGGGGTTAAAACTCATTTTAGTCCCTCTAGAGGGATTAGCTTATCTCTTCTATATTTTTTATGTTTGGCAAATTATGGAGGATTAACTCACTTTAACCCTTGTATAGATTTTTTTTGTTTGGCGGGTTAAGAAGGGGTTAAGTCTCTTTAACCCCTCACTTAACCATTTGTCAAACGGTATCTAAGTGATCAAATAAATAGTCCTTTTCCAAATACGAGCTATAAATCTTGGGATGATGTACATGGAATGAAACTATACGAGATTTTTTTATTGGAATAAAATCTCTTTTTACAGATGGATTATGCCTAACGCGTGCAAATAGTAATAGTTTAAAGGCTAAATTTGGAAAGCTTGCAGTAAGAACTTATGCGAAGAAAACAACACAGACTCTGATCGTATACTTAATATATAAATAGAAATGATAGGGGCACACCTTTTACCACACCTCCAACCACATCATCTCTCTCGCTGCAGTGCATCGGGCCAACATGAGATTTTATTTAATAAAATCTCATGTGGGCCCGGTGCACTGTAGCGAAAGAGATGATATGGTTAGAGGTATGATAGAGGGTGTGCCCCTAGTGCCTCTCATATATAAACTTGCATGTCCTAGTATCAACAGCCCAAACGAATGATGTCTAGATGTAGACATTTTATGCGTACATAGCATTGCTCAGGGAAAATTTTTGATATTCTAACGCTGCATAAGATAACTAAGCCTTAAAAACTAGACTGTTAGGACTAAGAAATAAATATAAAAAAAATGTCAAGCTTCTTACTTGAAGACTAACAAAAATGTCAAGCTTCTTACTTGAAGACTAACAAAAACAAATGCGGTGAGAGGCATTACTCCATTTCCTTTCCTCCGTTTGATCACAAGGACACCAAATTAATTAGAATCAAACTTTTGCAGTTGGCTTCCATTTGATAATTCAAAGGCTCAATTAAGAAGACATCATAAATGATCCGCATTATTTCATGCTTGGATCCCATGATTCAAAGTATGGAGTCCGATGTGCTCGTCGCAACCAGTTTCTTGATTGGTTCTTAAAATTGCAGTGGTTAGGGCTTGTTTCATTGTACTCTCTAGTCTTCTGACTGACAACACAATTTATCATCATATTTTTGCAAATGTAATCTGTTTTTGGTAAATTACAAGAAACACCCTCGTCGAAAACGTTCAACAAAGACTTCCTACTCGTGATCATTAGTGGGAAACCGTTAGTTTCCAGCAGAGTTTTATTCCTCGAATATTTGCACAGATATTTTCATTTGAATAGACATATCGGCACATAAAATACCAAACTCCAAGTAGTAATTGTAGATGAGAAGGTTTTCCGTTGAACTTTTTAGTTTGTTGCTTTTCCTTTTTCTTTTCGCATGTTTGGTTATTTTTTGTGTAAAACTCTTGAAAAGCATTGTAGCTAGTAATTGAACCCTCCACATAAAACTGATAGCTACAGTGTATATCCACCGAAAACAGTTCAACATCGGGGGAGTTATATAGAGCTTGCCGCCTAGAATTTTTATTGACCACATAATCCTACTACTTGCCTAAACAAATAAGGTAATTGACAGGTACATGTACAGTTACAGTTATAGCTATAGTAACTCGCAAGCAAAAAAATTGCCTAAGGGTGGGCATGGGCCGGGCCGGTTCAAGCCCATGACCCGACCCATCGGGTTCAATGGGGGGCCGGGTCAGAATGGTTCGGGCCTACTTTTCTGATCCCGGGTCTAGGACTGAACCCAGCCCCACCCATGACCTGCCTAGGTGCGAGCAAGGTCTGACCCGACCTACGGCCCGTGAGTCATGGGTCAGCCCATGGTTTTTCGTCCAACTTATTTTTCACTTTTTCTTGCATTTACAATTATAAAATTAGTTCTAATTTATTTTTTAGTAATTTAAACTTGTACTAAACTATTTTTAGACTTGTATTAAATTTTTTAGCCCTTCCAAATAGACAACATCAAGTTTAAAGATCAATGTTTTGTTTCTCAATGGGCCAAAAGGAGCACGAGCTTTGTTGGTAGCTAGCTGCAGACCCAAATAGCTAAAGGAATAGTTAGACTAACCAAAATATATATCATGGACCGGATCGGGGCTAAGCCTATTTCTCTAACCCGGGTCTGAGGCTGGACACGACCTGACCCGTGACCCAGGTATCTTATAGCTGGTCCCGGTCAAGCCCGTAGTCTCGTAGTTGGACCCGTGGCCGAGTCAAGTCATGACCCATGACGGGCTGGGCCAGTGGGTGGAGCCGGCCAACGCCCAATCCTAAAACCGCCCAAGCAAACAGTCACTTACCAAAGTAGATTGAAAAGATTTACCAGCATCAACATGGTTCTCAGCAGCAAACGCGTAGCCCTTTTTCGTACTCATTATTCCTCAAAAAAGCTCTCACTTTACAGTTACTGATCCTTGGTACTTTCTACTACCTTTATACTCACTGGCATTTCACCGGCCGCATTCCCTCTGTCTCCACCTCCCTCTCATTTCCACGTGATCTTGTGTGAACACGGCCTGCTCCCTTTTATTATTAGTCTCTGTATATAGAGTCGCCCAAGATCCAATCTTTAGATCTCCCTTCCCCCAAAAATCCAATCTTTAGCGGTACCAACATCCTCGAAATGTCCTCTCCCCCCTAAAAACCCAACCTTCGGCATTCATTTCCCCCTCAAGATCCAATCTTTAGCGACACCCAGTTCTCCTTATGGCTCCTCTCTCCTCTGCCACACTCGTCCTCATCTTCGCGCTCCTCCTCTTCGCTCTCTCAGTCCCAACCCAATCTGAGAAAATCCAGCTCAGTAGGAGGAACCTAGCTTTAACTGAGCAGGAACCAGAGGACCAACCACTCGCCAAACCGAAAACAAAGAAGAAAAGCGCAGCTCTTATCGAGCAAGAAGAAGAAGAAGCCCAAGCGCTCACCAAACCCAAATCAAAGAAGAAAGGTGCAGCACTTGCCGAGCAAGAAGAAGAAGAAGTCCAAGCGCTCACCAAACCCAAATCAAAGAAGAAAGGCGCAGCCCTCATCGAGCAAGAAGAAGACGTCAGGGAACTCCCCCAACCCAAAACGAAGCAAAAAAGTGCAGCCCTCATCGAGCAAGAAGAAGAAGAAGCGCAATCCATCACCAAATCTACCACAAAGAAGAAAAATCCCACCTCGGATTCCAAAAACCAAACCAAACCCATCAAGCCCAAGAAATCCAATTCCACTTCCACTTCCACCTCAAGCTCCGCTCCCAAATCCAACAAGCTCAACAAAACCCTCACTCTCAGGCCCACAAATTCCACCAAAAACTCCACCAAAACCCCAAAACCCCCTCCCAAATCCTCCACAAGTTCTCCAAAAACCCAACTCGAATCCGCCCGAAACCCCGCCCCGAAGAAATCCGCCGAAAAGACCAGACCCGTTAACCCGGATCCGATATGGCTCGACGAGTCGGATTCGGACCAGGATCTGATATCGGAGTTCCGCGGCCTCCCAACCCGAATCCACCAGACCCTGCTCCCCGACCTCAAGAAAATCTCCATCACCTCCAAAGCTTACATCTACAAAGCCAACAAAAACATCGCCCAAAACGTGAAGCCCTTCGTGGGGAACAAATACGCTCCCAAAATAGCCGCCGCTCCTGCTTATTTTCCTCGTTTTGCCCCTGCTGTCTGGTCACCGCCCCTTTTTCTGCACCCTCACTCCTACCTCTCCCTCCAACGCTTCCTAATCTTCGTCCAGGCGCCTAACCTGGGCACTTTTACTTCGTTCACACCCTCGCCATCACCGCGCTGGTCACGCCGGATTCGCAGCCGTTGAGGTTCTTCTACGCCACGTCGCCCTCGTCGTACGCGTGGACGCAGGCGCGTGCAGACGCTCGGCGCGTACCTGCTGTACCTGCTCGTGCAGCTGATTCATTTGGTGGTCGTGTTCTCACGCGGCTGGACAACAATTGCGGGGGTGAGGGCGCTGGGGTGTAGCGCAGATGATCTGTGGGCTGGCGGTTGGGTGCCATTACTACGCGGCGGTTTTCACCGGGCGGGTGACGGGAGACCCGCCGGCGCGAACTGGAGGGTGCACGGGGTGCTACGCGGGGTGCTTTTTGGTAATTTGCCTGTGCGCGCGTGCGGAGCGGAGGAAGAAGGCGTACGACGGAGGGGAGGATGGTAAGATAAGTTAAAGAGTTTGGAGGGCGTTTTTATAAAAGGTGGAGTTGGTTATACGCAGAAGAAGCCCCGCTGGGGTGCGTGTAATTTTTCAAAGTTTAGGGGGGTGGGGGTGTTATTTATTGAAGTAATGTTGGTTTTTAGTAAATAGAATAATGAGCTACCGACAAGGGTCGTTAGGAAATAAACAATGATGAGTTTACCGGAACTAGCCATTGAGATACTGGATATTTTCGGAATTAAAAACTGACTTGCTTTATGTGTAAATTTTGCTTTCGCAAGGATTAAAGTGGGAGAAATGGAGTATACATGATTCGATTGTTCGTTTTTTTTTTTTTGTTAATATATTCATTTTATTCTTGCTCAATGCTCAAATACAATAAAGTGGTTTTCGTATATGTACCCCTCAAATTATGCTATTTGAAATTACAATCCCCCAACCCGCCAAAAAAAATCTCTTACACGAAATTATTCCACCCCTCAAAGTCAGCGTTGTTGGTTTCTAATCAATGTTAAATTTTTTCCAATAAGTTCGCCGTAATTTACCATTAAATGGTTAAGTGAAAAGGATAGAAAAGCTCAATGTGAAAGAATTTGGCGGTGATTTTGTAAATACCAATATTTTTAAACACGAAATATTTGAGGGGTGCATATGCAAAATGTCTTGGCCCGCACGGTCGCAGCCCATGAGCACAAGGGAGTCTCACTATGACGAATTGGTGAATAGTCTTTTAGTTGTCACGTCCCATTTAATAGGCACTACATGCACACCCTTAGGCACACCATCAACCACACTCCCTCCTGCTACAGTGCAGCGGCTTCACATGTGATTTTTCTTTCTTTAAAAAATCACATGTGGGGCCACTGCACTGTTGCAAGAGGGGGAGTGTGGTTGATGGTGTGTCTAAGGGGTGTACCTCTATCATTTTTCTATTAAAAATGCGTAGACCCAACTATACCCAAGTTGATCACATGAAAACGCATTATACGTACAGTTTATGATATCTAATCCACCTCCCTTAATAAAAAGCGCATCCAATCATTCGAATCACGTCCATCTTTTGACTCCTGACACTTGCATTTTTGTATACTCGTACGTAGTCTTAAAACTATAAATATTAAATATTATACAACATAACACACAACCAGTAGAACCAGAATTTTATATAATAGTGGTGTCATGATGTATATAAAAATACAATATTGTCAAATTTTCCCTCAAACTGAATGTAATCACAACTTTAGCGATATATATAAGTTATAATTAAATGACAGCATCTTTTTTCTTTGATATAAGATGCAAAAGTAAATTTATTTATAAATTAAATATTTGATATATAAATTTGTAAATACGAAATATGTGAGGCGTGTATATGCAAAATGTCTTTGGGCCGCACCCCATTAGCACAAGGGGGTCTCACTATGACGAATTGGTGAATAGACTTAGTCGTCACCTTCCACTCAAAAATACGTACGCGCAAGTTGATCACATAAAAACGCATTGTACAAGTTGTGAGATCTATCTTTTGATTTTTCGACATGTGCATTTTTGTATACTTATAGTCCTAAACTACAAATATCAAATATTATATATACAACATAACATACAACTAGCACAACCAGAATTGTACAACAGTGTCACAACATATATATAAAAAGACAATATTGTCAATTTTTCTCTCAATTTCAATGTAATCAGATCTTTAGCGAGAAATAAAAAATATAATTAAAATACAACATCTTTTTTCTTTGATTAAGATCGATGCAAAAGTAAATTTATTTATAAATTAAATATTATATTAACCGTAATTTAAACACACTTGATTTTGATAAACACATACACTTTCAAAATCAGAACAAGATTCAGATCCTCTCTAAGTAGACGGTAAATGTAGATTATCCAATTTGTTAATCATCACCATGAATCACAACTTCAAGGATAAGATATCACCATGTAGGATTCCATAATATATTCGAACATGAATTATATTCATAGAATTTAGACACATTTTTTTATTGTAATCCAGCGTAGAATCAAACCTAAGACCAGAAAAACCATATTGAATCTCTTAACTGTCTGCTTCACCCACTATGCACTATGAGTGAATTCAGACACATTTAAAAGCAACACTATTTATACTATTATTTAAGAGGAGCCAGGTTTTTGAACCCATTAGCTTCATTTTCAAAAACCCGATAATGCCCTCAAGTTTATTTAGTATTTGAAAAACTAATCTGAGGTTATACTTGAAAAATAATTACATATAGCAAAATTCAAGGTTCATTTAAAATGACAAAACTCCTATGTAAGTACTTATTCTGTATTCAAGTTATTAGGGCGTTAATAAATTTTTTTTATTATACATAATTAATTTACATCATGTGCACGTATTGCACTCACCAGAGTGCCAGTGAATATATGAGAAAACTATTCGGTATATACGAATCCGCTACTGCTCTTGATATTTTAGTTAAAGACCACTGAATCAGATGGGCACCGTCACGAGAAGATCACGTGAGCGCCGCGCCCGCGGATCCCGATCGAACGCGGGAACACAGCTGGACGCTGCTGTGGTCCACCTCAGCAAGCGCGGTGGTCCGCCGACACGGTTCCACGCGGAATAGGCGATACCCTCACTGAAAAGGTGTGGTCACCGCCTCCACCATTTTATTAGGAAAAATTCTTTAAGGACCCAAAATATGGGACCAATAGAGGGGACAAGTGAGGTATCCCCCTCCTATTGGATAATGAGTTGGCCATCATTAATGATGACCAACTCATTATCTAATAAGAGAGGGACACCTCACTTGTCCCACCTATTGGTTCCATATTTTGGGTCCCTGTAGCAAAGCTCTTTTATTAGTTACGTGGCGCTACTTCTAGTTATTATTTGTCTTTTTTTTCCTTCATTTTTTTAGTTATTCTCTTCTATTTAATTTCTTCCTTTTTTTTCCTTTTCTTTTTTTTTTACGATAAAGTACGTATAAGTCATTGCTCCATGCAAGATCTCTCTACTTTTGTTACGTAGAAGAAATATTAAACAAACATGGCGAATATTGATAAATTAAGATTGAAGGACGACGAATATTGTTAGTGTGAGTTGTTAAGGTTGCTAATGTCAAACATTTGATTATACAAACAAGTTATGTCATAATGAGTGCCAAATAAGGCCTCTAACTGTTTAGTTTCATAAGTTTTTTTTTTTACTTATTGTGGAAGTCTTGGACAACATAAAATGGCATGGTTAGTCTAGCTTTTGTACTGTTGCCTAATTGGTCAATTGCAGACAAAGTGGGGTGCAAATATCTAAATTTCACTCTTTTAGATACTTTTTCAGACCCATTGCCGATACTAAGTAGCAGTCAAAAATTTGTATCCATTTTTCATGATATTATGTATGGATCAGATATATCATGGCCAATTCCTCAGAAGATTCTTCCACAATGGACTCTGATAAGTGAGATTTCGAATAAGTGTTTACAGAATCTTCTTCTGTCCGAAGAAATGATTCATCGAAATGGGCCAGGCCTGAGCGGGCCGGACTCCGGACCGGCTCGGTTTTTTTTTTCTTCATTTTTTTATTTCTTTAAGTTTTCAATAATACATAACTAAAAATTAAACAAAATTTTAATAAAAAATTATATTATTATTTATTAATTATTTAAAATTATATAAATTACAAATATAAAAATTTATAAAAATTAAAATGATAAAAAAAACTTTTTAAAACTTTTTTTTAATAATCAGTAAATCGTTTACAATTATGAATTTATTTTGGAATTCGTCGCATCACAATAGATAAGTACATCCCAACTAGGTTAACATCTACTCATCTATATCACTATCATTTGCAATAGTTTTTAAAATAATTAATTTATTATAAATTTTCAACTAAGAAATAAAAATTACAATTTGATTACTCTTTATATCTATCTGCTAGTCCCAACTCTTCAAATTTATCTTCAATATCAGCCATTCGATCAATGCTTTTCGTTCTCTTCTCGTACCTCCACCAATCTTGTAAGCACATGACCGCCTGTACAGTATACGGATCTAACGATGTTCTGTGATCATCGATCAAACGTCCTGTTGTGCTGAAGACGGATTCCGAAACTACCGTAAAAACCTGCAATGCTAGTAAGTCACGAACCATGATGGAAAGTATAGGATATGAAACTGTTCCATATACTTTCCACTATTGCAAAATATCTAAAGTATTATTTTGACATTTAACTAAAGTACAGTTAAATATTGATCAATTTCAGAAACCTCCGCTGATGATCCAAGTCCAGATCCACCAGTTAGCTCAGCTACTATTATATTCCTATCAAAACTTACACTTTTGCCCTGACTTGAGCTCGTACAAGCAGAAGGTGTAGACTGATGTGTAGCTACATCATATTTAGCTGTGTACTCATCATATAATTTTTAAAAATAATTTCTAATAGTATTATGATGAGTAGTAATAGTAATGGTTTGACCATCATTAGTGTCTATAATCATATTATCATACAAGGAGTTTAACAAACTTCGAAGGATAATATCCTTCAAACACGGATCACTAAGAACCCCCAAACCAAAAATAATAGGAAAAAACATAAAATATTAATTAAAATTACTTTTTATTTGAAAATTTATATTTCCAAAATAATTATCCATACAATATTTATTATTATTTTTGAATATTTAAAACTTGTAAAGCAACTAAAGTAATGGTTGGATAATAACAGCTAGATAATACCATTGTAGCATCATAAAAAAACTTTTAACATCTCTTTTAAATTATTTATAACTGTCCATTTATCTTCAGTTATTCCATACATGCTACTAGAGCTAGAATTAAAAGTATAAAAAACAATAAAATTATTTATAATTTCTTTATATTATGTTGTTACACTTAACATTCATATGTGGAATTCCGCCTGTGGTCAAAATTTTTTGGAATTAGTCTGCCTTTTATATTTTTTTTTTCTTTTACAGAATTGTTTCCATTTTTTAATTCTTTGTTCAGAAGCATTATGAGCATAAGCTATTGACCTAACATTTTCTATCATGGATTTAATTTCACCAAATGCACTTTGAACAATTAAATTTAAAATATGATATACACATCTAATATGAAAAAGATCACCAAGACATGGTAATAGCAGATATGTTTTGATATAATCAACAGCTACATTATTATTACTTGCATTATCTAGTGAAAAAGAAAATATTCTTTTTGATATTTCTAATTTTGTAAGTTCTTTAATTATTAAATTTGCAATATTAATACCAGTATGTGACTCGTCAAATGTAATAAAAGAAATAATTCTTTTAAATATTTACTAATTTTTATTAATCCAGTGTGCTGTGATACATAAATAACCAGTTTGTGATTTAGATGTCAAAATATCAGAAGTTAAAAAAATTTTACAGTTTAAACTTTGAAAATAAGAAATTATTTTTTCTTATTCCTCCTGATAATATTTTAAAATATCATGTTGACAAGATTGACGAGAATTTTTGTAAATGCGGGGTAAAGACTTTCTGTAAATAAATCTTTAAATTCATCATATTTTACTAATTTAAAAGAAAGATTTTTAAGAATGATAAACCTGATGACGTATTTCCTGCCTCGGACTGCGTCATAATTCCAACTACCGAGACTACCAGAAAATGAGGATTGAGAGAGTATAGATTGTCGGATATCACCTTGAGGCATCTCTGACCTTTGTTGTGTTTATCTAAATGATGTTTTAGGCGATTGGTGCCGCTCTTATGATGAGCTTGGAAAATATGGTCGCATAACGTACACTTAGCTTTCTGGGTGAGAAACCTACCATGTTCATCCCTGGTGTCATATATCTTCTTAAAATTTCACACATCGGATCTCAACCTTTTAGGAGCTCTTGGTGTAGTAGGATCGTCGCCACCGGATTCGAGATCAATATCGGTAGGAGTAGGAGTAGTAGTTGTACCTCCTATAGAAGGAGGACTCATTTCGGGAGTTGCGTTTTGTCCTTCATAATCAGATGAGGAAGCCATTTGTTTGAAGAATTAGAGAGCTAAAGCGATTATTAGAGAGTATAAGAGAGTATTAGAGAGAAGTAGATGTGAAAAACAAATGAAAACTCATTCTATTTATAGAGGCAGCCCCAAGACAAATGACCAAAATACTCTCAAAATTTGACCGTTATGGCTGTTATGGCCGATTCGGGCCGGGTTGGCCCGGTCCGACCTGGCTTTGTCATTAAACGGTCACTTAAGTTACCGTTTTGGCCGGGTTGGGGCCACGGCCCGGTCCGGCCCGGTAACCCTGGCTAGGTCTTTTTTTGGTCGGGCCGGGCTGGGCCCGGTGCGGCCCGGGCCCGAGCCTCAGGCCCAATTGGACACCCCTGGCTGTAACTCTATTCCCCATCTTCGCACAAGCCTTCACTGGCACCTCCGCCTCATGGATCACCGCCGACACGTGCCAGAGACCTGACTGCCACCCATAAAATGCACCTATTTCATTTTCATTACATACTATAGTTTTACAATATTATATTATTTCTTAGATAATTAATTAGATATTTGTTATCCGGTCCCCCGTAAATTCTTTTTGGATCCGCCACCGATTGCAGATGAACTCGTTATGGTCCTAATATCACAGATAGACCCTTAATTTTTTTTCCGATTTCTTTGTCCTTAGAGAAAAGCAAAGAAAATGTTGTTTGATAAATAAACCTCCTAAGGGCAAGAGATCCAAAAAAAAAAATTCAGTCGGGGTTCTATACATGTACAACAACCACAAAGAGCTCCATTTACAATTGAGCGTACTATATGGTGGATATATCCGCAATTAACCCTATAAACTATGTTCAAGGAATAATATTTGTTATTTATTAGATTTTGACATTTGTCTAGAGTTACGGCTCCTTACTCCTTAGACATGAATACGTTTTCATTGCTCGATGACGTCGTTAAGTCTAGTTATACCAAACTCAATCCCGGGCAACATAATTTTCAAATTTCATAATTTTCTCTGTTAGTAATCGTTCATATATCCAGACTACTCTAAATTTTATTTTGCAACATGCATGATGCTTTTGTCAGTGTACAAAACGAACCATGCATTATTGATTATCCTTAACGTCAACTGTTGGGGAAACCTGATGCCGAGATCCAATACCAAATAGCCGAGAGAGAAGAGCAAACACACCAAATCAATGCCACAAACAAGGAGATCCAATACCAAATAGCCGAGAGAGAAGAGCAAACACACCAAATCAATGCCACAAACAAGATACACCAGTTTTAACGTGGTTCGGCGAATGCCTACGTCCACGGGGCAAGGAAGGGGGAGTTTTCACTATTAGAAATCAAGGGGATACAACTAGGGTTATAAATCTCACCAAAACCCACAACAAATCACTATTTATCTCTCCCAAATGCTCCAACAATAGAAGCCCACAAAACCCCTCTCAATGGTTGCTAAAACTCTCTTGCCTTAACCCTAAAAACGAGTTAAGGGTATATATACAACTCCCAAACGAAACGGGTCTGGAAACCAAACTCAACCCAAAACCGCTTCGGCGGTTGACCGTGACGGTCGACCGCGCAGGTATCGCGATCGACTGCCACGGTCGACCGCATCAACTCCGGAGACTTCCCAAGACAGCAGAAATTTTCACGGTCGACCGTCATGGTCGACTGCCAACTCCCAGAAGCTCAGAAACGATCTGTGCACGAATGCGGTCAACCGCCAGAATCCCCCGGTCGACCGCCAGACTCTTAAAAGCACACTCATGTCTGTCCAAGCAGTCTTCTCCATACGCTCGTCATTTCTACAATTCTCCACCTTGGCGAACGTTTTTCCCAAAACTGAGCCGACACTGACCACACCAAAATGCCTCACTTGTTGCGTCCAGTACGCCATGGCAACGGACTCATGACAACAGACTCCATCCACAACAAGTCGAGACTCATACGGGAGTGCAAACACCCACCCAAAACAACAGTGTCTACTCACTAAATCGGCTGCATCATAAAGACTACCTACGTATCCTCTTGCCTAAGGAATCAAGCATTCACGTAGTTCACCCAAATGGCTTCCAAAGGCCCTCAATCCAAAAGAAGAGTTCTCAACTCTTTACCAACATTAACACCCAATCTGCAGCTGATAGCATCACCAATGACCCCAAACTGATACGATCCAAACACCTCCACCTGAGGTGACCCAATGGTCATATCCAAGCTACATCCACCAGCTGCACTCGAATCTACCAACTCATGATCCACATCCGAATCCAAATGACTCTCACGCTATGTCACCTCAGCTGGAATCCTAAACAATACAGAATGACCTGGAGTATGTGGAGTAATCTCCACCCAATATGGAGTAGCATCACCCTCCACCCGCTGCGATATCTCACTGATCTGATCGATACTCTCCACCTGCCGAGAGTCCAAAGTGACATACCTGCTCAGAATAAAATCAGAAGATCTCAACTGATAGCCAAAAGAACCTCTGAATCTCAATCGTGCAATCGGATTCAATCTCACATCCACGATGTGACAAAATGCTGGATAGCCAAATATCCGACGTAACCCAAAGTCTGAAATAGCTCTACCAGATCTAACAACTCTCAATCCAGCAGTCGGCAACCTCATAAGCTGGCCTAAATATGTCGGAGCCCGAATACCAAATCTACTGCTCGACAACCAACGCCGATCCTTCTCCAGAAAAGAACAGCTCACCGAATCCGCCAACTCATCTAGTCGCCCCACTATCTCCTCTCCTACAAAATGTCTCCAACTGCCATGAGCTCGGCACAAATACAAGAAAGAACCCCTACTAGAACTAGTACGATGGGTAACCTTTCTGCCAATACACCTTCTCTAACTGTTACGGACTACTAGGGCTTCATACCAACGGGACTTGGTTGCAACCCATAAATACCTAGTACAATCCTCAACATAGGAAACAAAATACCGATTACCTCCCAATGATGCCTCCTTGGAAGGCCCCCCAATGCATGACTGAACACTTCCAATAAGACCCGTCGATCGATGGATTGAAGTGTCAAACTCCATCTCGGTCTTCTCGCTCATCCCAATGTGCTCAAAGGACTTTAATCTATAGGTCAAAGCACTTCTTAACAACCTATGCACGGCATAACCAATCATATACCACAGCAACAAATAATGCCACAGTCTAGCCAAAGTGGTCGTCAGCTCTCTATCAATCACCGTGCTCCCAAACAAATAATACAAGTTGCTCCTTCTGACGCCCTTCATCATAATCATTGACCCCAATGTGACCTTCAAGCATGCACCCGCCAAGATCACTCTCTAGCCTGCTGCTTCCAATACCCCAAGTGAAATGATATTCTTCTTCAATTAAGGAACGAACCTTACTTCAACCAACTCCCGAATCATCCCGTCACTCATCCAAATTTGAACAGTACTGATATCACTAATAAGGCATTTGTGATCATTACCCATGAGCATAACATCCCCTCGTTTTAACTCCTAAAAGCTGGAGAACCAATCCCTCCTAGGACATATGTGGTAAGTAGTACCTGAATCCAACATTCACTCGGTGGAGTCGGCAACACCAACTGACGGAAGAGTTGGGCATGAATAGCCCGAAGAATCCGAATCTAAAATGTCACCACTAGCCTTGGCAACATTCAACTCTAAAGCTTGAATAGCTTTCCACTTATTCTTCTCGGCTTGCACTTTTTGGCATTCGGCTTTCCAATGTCCATCCTCTCTATAAAAGACACACTGATTCCTACCAACTATAGGATGTGCCCCTCTAGACTGCGACTTTCTACCACGGTTTGGACTCTTAGCTCTTGCGACCAATGCCACCGCTACCGGCTTAATGGAAGTCTCCTTGTCCTTCTCACGAAGTTGATAATTCACAAGTGCCACGGTGACCTCACTATACGAAAGAGATGTCTTTCCATTAATAAGAGTAAGGACGAATGTTTCATATTCCTCTTCGGGCAAGAACTCAACAATAGCAACATCTTGTCCTCATCTTCAACCATGACATCTATATTCGCCAAATTCGTAAGAAGCTTCGTGTAGTGGTTCATGTGATCACTAATGGATGTCTCCTTCTTCAATTGAAAGCGATAAAGCCTCCTCTTCAAATGCAAGCGATTTTTGATGCTCTTTGTCAAATACTTGCCCTCTAGGACTTCCCAAATCTTCTTAGCCGAAGTCTCATTCATCACATCATATTTTAGATCTTGAGTGAGACAAGACCTAATCACACCATACGCCATTCTATTCATTTTTTCCAAACCTTCTCATCAATGTCGTCCGGTTTCCCGTCCAAATCCAACGTTTCTTCCAAATTTTGCGCATTTAGCGCATCCAAGACTTCGCATCTCCAAAGTCCAAAATTATTTGTGCCATCGAACTTTTCCATATCTATCTTCATAGAATGGATACTCAAACTTTGGACAGTCTTCACACTAGAAGAACCCTCCCCACCTTTATCTTTCCCGATCATATATCTCAAAGCACACAATAACAATTACGGAACAAACAAGAAATAGATCCAACTTAAAAAGATAGAAACTTTACCACAAAGATTCCACCTTTAATACCAACCAAAGCACTAGATGAACTTTCCAACTTATCTACTCCTCCAAAAAAGCCCAAGCATTGCCCGGAGCTCTGATACCACTTGTTGGGGAAACCTCGATGTCGAGATCCAATACCAAATAGCCGAGAGAGAAGAGCAAACACACTAAATCAATGCCACAAACAAGATACACCAGTTTTAATGTGGTTCGGTGAATGCCTACATCCACGGGGCAAGAAAGGGGGAGTTTTCACTATTAGAAATCAAGGGGATACAACTAGGGTTACAAATCTCCACCAAAACCCACAACAAATCACTCTTTATCTCTCCCAAATGCTCCAACAATAGAAGCCCACAAAACCCCTCTCAATGGCTGCTAAAACCCTATTGCCTTAACCCTAAAAACGAGTTAAGGGTATATATATAACTCCCAAACAAAACGGGTCTGGAAACCAAACCCAACCCAAAACCGCTTCGACTGTCGACCGTGACGGTCGACCGCGATACCTGCGCGGTCGACCGTCACGGTCGACCGCATCAACTCCAGAGACTTTCCAAGACAGCAGAAACTTTCGTGGTCGACCGTCACGGTCGACTGCCAACTCCCAGAAGCTCAAAAACGATCTGTGCACGAATGCAGTCGACCGCCAGAATCCCGCGGTCGACCGCCAGACTCTCGAAAGCACACTCATGCCTGTCCAAGCAGTCTTCTCCATACGCTCTCCATTTCTACATCAACGACTTGTAATCTTTATTTTGGCCTAATGTAACACCCTAAAAACTAATAGGATAGATTAACAAATTCAACAAATAGGATATATCATATACTCCTTTTAAAAGCATGCGTTTGAGAAAATCTTTTGGTAGACAAAAATACCATTGAATTATTAACTCCTTTTAAAAGCACGAGTTCGGGAAAATCTTTCAGTAGACAACAATACCCTTGAATTAATTCAAATACTAATCCATTAAGAGTAAATTGATAAATTGATGAATTCCTATTGGATATACATAGTATAAAGATAGAGATATAGTTTAAATTAAAATGTAAACATGAATGAAATTATTAAATGCCAACTTTACAAATGTATACTAGATGAATGATGTATATGAAAAAACCACACAAATCAATGAGACAAAAAATATCTGCCTCAAAGGTCGAATCTAGAAACAACGCAGATCTATAAATGTACATAATATGGATGAGATATTTGCAAAATCCACCAAACATATTAAAGAGACAAGAGTCGTTCTCAAAATTATAAAAAAGAAAAATTAAAATAAATGACTACGATATGAGGACACAACATGACGATCTCTCACCGATTAAACTTCAAGTAGTTCACGGTAGTGCATAATGAGTTTTAAAGTTTAATTATGTTATTATTATTTAAATAGAACTATATTTACAATTGTTATTCTCTCACATGCAACAACACATGCCAATATATATAAGCCAAGAAATTATAATAATTTTCATAGCACTTTCATCCGATTCTATAGATACGTGCCTTTGTTATTTTCTTCTTATTAGATTTATTGGATTAATTTAAAGAAATTAATTATATTTTATATTTAATCTTTTTTCATATTAAGAAATAATAATAATTTTCACAACACTTTCATCTATTTTCTTCTTATTAGATTAGACTAGATTATATTTTATTAACACATCTTAATAAGTACGTACACTACGCTGAGCTTATACAAACCATCTTAATATTAAGTATTTGGTTATATTTTATTAATACATCAACAATACATTATTGTATTTTTTTTTAAACTTAACACTACATTTAATGACTAAGATAAACAAATTAGAGATCGACGATTTGATCCGATAAACAAATATGTTACATGAAGTTTGATATATACAAATTTAAAAAATAATGTTGTGTATGCAAGATCCGATAAACAAATATGTTACATGAAGTTTGATATATACAAATTTAAAAAATAATGTTGTGTATGCAAGTATATAAAAGTATATTGATCCTATGAAGTTTGATATATACAAATTTAAAAAATAATGTTGTGTATGCAAGTATATAAAAGTATATTGATCCTAATTTTACATGTAAATCTATTTCATAAAATTTTAAAAAAAATATGTAAATAAAATTTAAGACAAATGTAATAATCCATGTTTAAAGATTAACTTAAGATGAATCTAACTTATCTTATAGCAAGAAAATAAACAAAAATAAATAATTTTAATATTTAACTACGTGCATTGCACGTGCATAAGAACTAATAAGAATATAAAAGGAAATATTCAAATAGAGAAGACAATAGCAGCAAACCAAGTTAGGCTCTTGGCAGAGGCAAGTGACAAGCGAGACAAAATCAAGGACCAAATAAATTAATAAATTAGGTCCTTAGCAACTCTTCAAAGGTTAGTGACTGATGAAACAAAATTTTATCCATAACTCACGCGTCTAACATTTTCCTTTGCAGTAAACAATTAAGATGCTACATTTGACCTACGATGAAGCTAGAAGAGGCCAATGATTTCAAGGTAAAGCTTTCATATGAAAATTCCTTTTATTAAGATTAGAGATAGTTATATCTACAAATTAGAGCCCATATTGCTTGATTAGCTCTAGTCACTAGTAGAAATCTCTGCCTCCTAGACGAAACATCCTAGTTAGATGTATTTCCGTCTAGGATGCTCACATTCTAGACGGCAAAAGGTTCGTCTAGAATACTCTGTCTAGGATGTGGCATCCTAGACGGAATACCTGTCCAGGATAACATCCTAGACGGGTCATCTATTTTTTATTAGTGGCGGGCCCACTATCCAAGAGGGAAGCCTTAGTTTTTATTTTTGTTTGAGCGGGCTCCCAAATTTTCCAAACCTAGCTTCTAAAATTTCTCTCGTTCTCTAATTTTCTTATCCCGACCTCAGCCAAAACCATATTGTCAAAGCCCCAACGTCATCTCGTCTCCTCTCTCCATAAACTCAATTATTCCAAGTGTTTCTCTTTCCTAAAGCTCCACCCTATCTCTGCCTTAATTCCTTCTCTAATCTTAACTCAAGAGCTAGATCTTAGTCTTTGATATCTTCTTCTTCAAGGTGAGTAGATTTATGTCTCTTTCTTTGCAATTTTGCTTTAGATTTCAATTAATTTTTATATTTTTATGATAGAATTGGAACTTGATTTTGGAGATGATCATAGATGTGATTAGATTTTAATTACCTCATTCTCTGTGCCGCATTTCGTAAGCTCGACCCTAACCATGCCGCATCGAAGAAGGTGCTCAAGCAGAAGAGGGAGATCACCAAGAGGCTCGGCCGACCTCTAATCAACACTAATCAGTATGAGAACTCCTTCTATCTTCGATTATTACTCTTCCTTTTCTCTTTTTCTTGGGATTTTTGGCGGTTTTTATTGATTAGTTTTGGTATTCTTGCTTCAATTAGTTGTTTGCGTAAACCCTAGAAGGGACATTGTGACGGTTCATATTTATTGATGTTTTATTGATCAAACAGTCAATTGTATCCGTGATTAGATGTGGGTGAATTATGAGAAGCCGCTTCCTTCCCCGAATATCTAGTTCTGAATGGGGTGATTGAACAATCTGCATATATAGAAACACATGAGAGGACGGGGACTGGTTGTCCTATGGTTCCTCCGACGATCAAGTCAGCTGGTGAGCTTGAGTGGAGAAAAATGAAGAACTGAGAAAGTTCTTGTGTGTGCAGTATATCTTGTAGAAGACACTGATTTTGCAGAAAAACCATAATCAGACCCCTTTAATGTTAGAATAGTACTTCTATTTATATTAGTATCGAAGGCGCAGAATCGTCATTGTGGCCGAGCACAGAATGGCGGTGAAGAAGCATGAGTTGGCGGCTGAGTCAGCTCCTACTTTACACGTGTCGGCTGGCGACTAGATGAGAGATCACATCAGCATTAAATAGGAAGTGAACGGAAGTACGGCGGTGCCTACGTGGTCTGATGAGTCATGAAGACTATCGAGGCTAAAGGCATGATGGCATCTGCCAAACATTAAATACGATGCAGACACGTTAGTTAGTTGGGGAGTGTTTGCGGTGAAAGTTGATATTTTCATTGTTATCGAATCTATTACAACTTTAGTCGTTACAATAAACTCGAATGAAATAAAAAGTTGATCTTTTTATAAGATCTCCTTACATAATGAAAATAAAAAAAAATTACAACTTTATCAAACAAACGCAGAGATCGTTTATCGGTCTTCTGCTTGTGTGGGTGTTTTTGCCTGTGCCGGGGTTTATCCGTGGACCACCGTCGATCAGATCTGATTACTGAAAAATCGGACAGAGATTCGTTGATTCGCGAAGGAATCAAGAAACCGTAGCGCTTATCTCGGCAACAGTGAGATAATTGCTCTTCTTAAGATTATCGCAACAGGATAATCTTAAGGAAAGAACCCGGGGAATGCAGATCTGAAGAATCTCTCTCTCTCTTGCGTTGAAGAACTCGATCCGATCTCTCCTCCTCCTCTCTGAAATCTGTGCACCTTTAGTCTTCAATCCGGCAGGGCTTCGCCTAATCTTCAAAATTCCAGATCTCTAAAATGAGGCTCCAGGGGCTGTATTTATAGGCTTCCAGGAGATTCGGGCGGTTAAAACTGATCGAAAACCGTCAAAAACATGTTCCAAGTGCGAGATAGCTCGGGGTGTCTCGCACCTGTGTGAGACAGTTTGTACCCTCTTTAATATTTTGGCTCTAATTATTTCATCCAAACTCGGATTTGAGTGATTCAAGATGTGTTAGAAAGCTGACAAAGAGATCTACAACTTTCATGTTTTGAATTTCTTCATATTCTAACCGGATTATGGCCAAAAGTGCTCCACAAGGTCCGAGACACCTTTGGGTGTCTCGGCGCTATTTTGATCATAACTTCCTCATATGACCTCAAAATGACCTGGTTCTAGATGGGTTGGAAATATGATAAAAATATCTACAACTTTCATGTTTTGAGTTTCTTCATATTCAAAACGAATCATGGTCAAAACAGCTCCACAAGTTCCGAGACACTTTTGGGTGTCTCGGCCAGGTCCGAGACACCTTTGGGTGTCTCGGCGCTATTTTGGTCATAACTTCCTCATATAACCTCTAAATGACCTGATTCGAGATGGGTCGGAAAGATGACAAAAATATCTACAACTTTCATGTTTTGAGTTTCTTCAGATTCAAAACGAATCATGGTCAAAACAGCTCCACAAGTTCCGAGACACCTTTTGGTGTCTCGGCCAGGTCCGAGACACCCTTGGGTGTCTCGGCCATGGCCGAGACACCCTTGGGTGTCTCGGTCGTTCCGAGACACCTCGGGTGTCCCAATTCAGCCTGAGATATTCCGTTATGCCTGTTTGCTCGTTTTCGCCGTAACTTCTTCATCCGAACTCGGATTTGAACGATTCAAAGTGCGTTGGAAAGCCGACGAGGAGTTCTATAAGCTCCAATGATTAGATCATCTGTGGAATAAATGAGACACGAAGGGCATTTCGTCTTTTGTAAGTGACACGAGGCTCCCGATCAGTTCGTATCCTTATTATTCTGAAACTCTGTTGCTTCACATAGTTCGTCAACCCATTTCATGTGTTTGTCGACATCAATCAAGCTCCTGTGACTTGGATTGTGACGTTCATCGTGTTTTCTTAGCACTGAGCCATTCGTGGAGACCTATAGGTAATTTTCGATGCCTACAGAGAGGCTCGAGGCTGAAGTCATCTTCTAGCTTCGCCGAAAAGTAACAACTTTCGAGTCGACCTCGTGAGGCATCGAAGAGCTGATCGATTGGGCTCATTGCAAGTCATATTTGACAAAAGGGGTGACCATTACCGCCTTTCAAGTCGACATAAATGAATGTTGACTTGGTGAGTCGGCTGAATTGTAACCCTTGTTGGTCTTCGATAGGCCTGTCCAAACGGGCCTGCTCGGCCCGGTCCGGTCCGAAAAATCGGGCTCGGTCAGGGCAACTGGGCCCGGGTCGGGCAAAACCGGGGCCCGGGCCCGGGCCTCAGCGGGTCTGGCATTGCGCTGGCCTAGTTTTTTTATTTTTTTTATTTTTTTATTTTCAAGAATACATAGCAAAAAATTAAGTAAAATTTTGTAAAAAATAATCATATTATTAATCACTTGTAATTATATAATTTACAAATACAAAAAATCATAAAAATTAAAATAATAAAAATAACTTCTTTATTAATAAACAGTTAATTATCTATAATTATAAATTTATTTTGGAATTCGTCGCATCACAATAGATGAATGCATCTCAACTAGGTTGGCACCTACTAATCTATATTTTCAGCTGAGAAATAAAAATTAGAAACTGATGAATAATCTCTACTCTTTATCTCTATCTGCTAGTCCAAACTCTTCAATTTTATCTTTAATACTAACCATCTGATTGATACCTTACGCTCTCTTCTCGTATCTCCACTAATCTTGTAGGCATATTACCGCCTGTACGGTATACATATCTAAGATGTCTTGTGGTTGTCGATCAAACATCCTACTATGCTGAAGACATATTCCGAAGCTACCGTGGAAACCTGCACTGTAAGTTAGTCACGAGCCATGATGAAAAGTATAGGATATGAAACCGTTTAATATACTTTCCATCATTGCAAAATATCAAAACTATTATTTTGACATTTAACTAAAGATACAGTTAAATATTAATCAATTTTAGAAACTTCCGTTGATGATCCAAGTTCAGATCCACCAGTTAGCTCAGCTACCATTAATTCCCTATCAAAACTCATATCTTTGCCCTGACTTGACCACGTAGAAGCAGAAGCTGTAGATTGATGTGTACTTACACCATATCTAGCTGCATATTCATCATATAATTTTTGAAAATAAATTCTAATAATATTATGATGAGTAAGAATAGTAATAATTTGACCATCATTAATGTCTATTATCATGTTACCATACAAAGAATTTAACAAACTTCGAAGGCCAATATCCTTCAAACATGGATCAATAAGAACTCTCAAACCAAAAACAATAGGAATAGTCCTAAAATACTTATTAAATTTATTTTACATTTGAAAAATCATATTTCCAAAATAATTATCCATACAATAATTATTAAAAAATTGAATATTTAAAACTTGTAAAGTTGCTTGAACAATAGTTGGATAATAACAATCAAATAATAACATAGTAGCATCATAAAAAACTTGTAACATCTATTTTACACTATATATAACTGTCCATTTATCATCAGTTATTCCATACATACTATCAGAGCTAGAACTAGAAGTATAAAAAGCAATAAAATCATTTATAATTTTTATACTCTATTGCTACATTTAACTTTGCATAGGTAGAATTCCATCTATGGTCAACAACTTTTGAAATTAGTTTGGGTTTAAAAAAATTTTGTACATAATTATTTTCATCTTTTAAGTCTTTGTTCATAAGCATTATGAGCATAAGCTACTGTCCTAACATTTTCTATCATGAATTTAATTTCACTAAATATACTTTGAACAATTAAATTTAAAATATGACACATACATCTAATATGAAAAATATCACCATGACATGACAATAGCAAAGATGATTTGATATGATCAACAACTACATATTATTACTTGTATTATTTAGTGAAAGAAAAAATATTTTTTTCTAAAATTTCTAATTTTATAAGTTCTTCCATTATCAAATTTGCAATGTTAATACCACTATGTGAATCTTCAAATGCAATAAAAGAAATACCTCTTTTAAATATTTGTTAATTATCATCAATCCAGAATGTTATAATACATAAATAATCAGTTTATGCTCTAGATGTTCAAATATCAGAAGTTAAAAAAAATTATAGTTTATACTTTGAAAATAAAAAATTATTTTTGCTTGTTCCTTATGATAATATTTTAAAATATCACGTTGACAAGATTGATGAGAATTTTTTTAAATGAGGGATAAAAGCCATTTGTAAACATATCTTATATTCATCATCTTCTACTAATTTAAAAGAAAAGTTTTTAAGAATAATAAACCTGATAACGCATTTCCTGGCTCGGACTGTGTCATAGTTCCAACTACTGAGACTATCGAAAAAAGAGGACTGGGAGAGTAAAGATTATCGGATATCACCTTGAGGCGTTGTTTGGCCTTTGTTTTGTTTCTCTAAATGGTGTTTAAGGTTGTTGGTGTCGCTCTTATGATGAGCTTGGAAAATATGGCCGCACAACGCACATTTAGCCTTCTGGGTGAGAAGCCTACTGTGTTACCTGGTGACTTCTATCTTCTCAAAAAAGTTTCACACATCAGATCTCGGCCTTTTAAGAGCTCTTAGTGTAGAATCGTCGCCACCAGAGTCGTGATCAATATCGGTAAGAGTAGGAGGAGTAGTTGTCGCTCCTGTAGTAGGAGTATTATGACTCATTCCAACATCGGGAGTTAAGATTTGCCTTTCATAATCAGAGGAGGAAGCCATTTGATTGAAGAATTAGAGAGAAAAAGCGAGTATTAGAGAGTATTAAAGAGTATTAGAGAGAAGTAGAGTTTTGGATGAGAAAAACAAATGAAAACCCCCTCAATTTATAGAGGCATCCCCTAGGTAAATGACCAAAATACCCTCAAAATTTTAACCATTTTGACCATTTTTGGGTGTATTTTGGTCAAATAACACAAATTAGCTGTTATGGCCGTTCGGACCGAGCCGGGCCGGCCCACCCCGGCC
>NC_033796.1:4242560-4276275 GCF_001876935.1 Asparagus officinalis
GTCTTTTACCTAACCGGGCTGAGCCAGGCTCGATGCAGGTGCCGACGAAGCGGCCCGGGCCCGAAACCCAGTTAGGTCTCGGTTTTTAGGCCAAGCTCGGGCCCGGGTCTTGGGCCCAAATGGACAACTCTAGTCTTCGGCCAACCATTTAGATTGGGGCATTACATACAGAAGTACACTTATTCATTACTAGCAAAGGGTTACACTTAGGTGATTAAAAACATCATAACAATGTTAATTATATTTGTAGGATGTGATAGCATGTGATGTTATAAATCATGTTCATATTGATGTTGAGTTTGAGTCTGCTGGAGGTCTCGACAAGATTAAGCAAGAATTATTTGAACTGGTCATTCTTCCCCTAGGGAGACCTAAATTGTTTTCACACGGGGCTTCTTAGTCCGTAGAATGGGGTTCTGCTGTATGGACCTCCAGGGACTGAAAAACAATGCTAGCAAAGGCTATTGCTAAGAATTATGGTGCTATTTTTATCAATGTGAGGTGTCTAATTTGATAATTATACTACAAAGGCAATACAGATTGAGATTGGAGATTTAGTTAGCATAATTTGGGTATATATTTTCGTTGTTTTGACTTGTAGATAGAGATTGAGAATTCAAGCATAAGTATGTACCATTTGCACAAAATATTTATGCTGGAATGGAGATTCCAAGACTTTTGTAGCTGACATTTCTGAAGCCTTAATTTAGAATTTCAGAACTATGCTGACATGACTCCAAATGCTTCTTCTTGTGTTTGGTTGTTCCGCCTTATTTTGTGTGGGTTTTCCTATCCTACTTCGTCATTTTATGGTGGTGTTTTTTTATTCTAGCTTGAGCACCCACCAATCTAGATTTAGTTAGAATTAATTAGAGTTTGATCAATGCTTGCTTCTTCCTTCTTTGGGTTTTGTACGTCATGGAACTCTTGTGTCATTGTTTGCTATAATATTTGAGCTCCAGTAGGTATGGTATCTGATATGTTGTAAATTCTCTTTAGTTGTCATGAGCTACAACTATAACAACAATAGAGCCTTTATCGAGCCTTTAACCTGAATTATTCTCCATGTTTCCAGATTAATTCACTTATCTATTGTGCTGAATCTTACCCTTAACTCAGTGTCTGTGATATTTTCTAATTTGCGAAACTATTTACTTGTCTCCTGACAAGTTCATAAACCAACTGGCTTAGTAACATAACCTCGTGTATATATAGTGGTAAAATTTTATAGGAGCATCAAATCAAGGATGAAGTGATGATAGGAAGGAAATTGCTGAGAGGAAGGAAAATGGGGGTGGAAGGAAAGGTGAATATGGAGATGAATATAGGTACAAATGACCCTTCAATTAAAATAAAAAAGAGTAATTTTTTTCTTTTCGATGTTTATTATGTAGATACATGTAGCTTCCTGAAATTGGTGTATTTGTATGAAATGCCTTTTGACTACTTAAGGAATTCCTTTATAGTATAGATACCAGTTACACAATTATAAGTTTGTGATTATGATGTCTTCTCTTTGTAAGCAGGAAAGAATGTGGGCAAATTTTCATCGTCAAGCCAAAATGACAAGGTTATCAATCTTTCTAACTGTCGTATATGTCATCTTGTGATCTAGAGGAATTCACATTGTTGTCATTTCAATTTCAGGAGTAGGTATCATTTGACGACAACAGATAGAAGTGAATGAAATATGAAGATACTGTAAGTACCATATAATGATCCAAATGAGTAAGTTCTATGAAGTAAGAGCCTTATAAAATTTTGGAACTTCAAATGCTGTAAACTATAATAAATTACAAAGCTCATCAACAAGTTCTGTTTATTTCTTTGTTTTAATATATGTATTAATACTTTACATATGTAATACTGCAAACTATAAATTATGCAAAGTTCATCAAGTTCTAGTTATTTTCTTGTTTTTAAAATATATGAACTGTTTACATATTTACTTTATAGGGGGACAACCAGTACATAGTGAGTGGACAAGTAATGGAA
Organism: Asparagus officinalis; assembly: GCF_001876935.1. Taxonomy (NCBI): domain Eukaryota; kingdom Viridiplantae; phylum Streptophyta; class Magnoliopsida; order Asparagales; family Asparagaceae; genus Asparagus; species Asparagus officinalis. The sequence continues at coordinate 4,244,556 of NC_033796.1, forward strand.
TTCAAGTAGCTGAACATCCATGTTTGGGAAGCCTTTGAGAAGGAAAAAAGAATGAAAAAAGATTATAAATATATCCTTTCATTCCAATTGTAAATAAATATATAAATAGAAACTTTTATTATCTATGTAAACAATTTATGTATCGCTCTAGTATTTTTGTGAATGTGTTATTTGAATATGATTGGATTTGATATCGGAATATAATTAGATTGTGTTGGATATGAATGTAATTTGGCATTGTGCAATATTGTGCACATATACATGTTATATTATATGCCATGCAAAGTAGATTCTGCACAAAAAAAAATATAGTATCCTAGACGGAAAATCTGTCTAAGATGGGCATCCTAGACGGAATTTCCTTCTAGGAAGCAACATAGACGGAATTTAATTGGTATTTAGTCTAGGTTGCTTTCCGTCTAGGTTGATCAAACTAGACGTATTTTCGTCTAGGTTGACTCAATCTAGACGGAAATATCCTAGACGAAGTTTTCTAGATGGATATTTAAGCAGCCTAGACTGTTTTTTCCGTCTAGATTAATCGTTTTTCTACTAGTGAGTGTTACCCTTAATTTAAAGGTTTACGGTTGCATACTTTAAGGATTAATTACTAATCCATAATCAGTCATGTGTATACTTCAGTTTCAAAGTTTTGTCGGCCGATAATGATATTTGGAACCTCAAACTAACGAACGCGAATTATTGGAGGGGGGCCTAACGTGGAAAACAAACGTTGAAGTCTAAATCATGCTTCCAAGCAGTCGACTACAATTGACTAAAACTGATAGTAATTTGCCAATCAATTAGATATCTTTTTTTAATACCTGTTTTACTTTCACAAAATTGATAACAGGCACCCTCTTTTCTATTATGAAAGAAAAATCATATAACATTTCCAATAAAATAATCTTTCAACTCTAAAAACTACATTACCACGAATGAGTGCCTTCAACTGAATTTAATTATTTTTGTAGACTGTTTGTTGTTGCACAGCCCACACCGATAGGGTTGGCTTGTTTTCATGTTTATTATTATTATTCGTAGACTGTTTGTTGTTGCACAGCCCACACCGATAGGGTTGGCTTGTTTTCATGTTTATTATTATTATTTTGACTCCGGTTCACAAAGATTTGGACTTACCGATAGGGTTGGCTTGTTTTCATGTTTATTATTATTATTTTGACTCCGGTTCACAAAGATTTGGACTTTTACAGAGGAGGCCAAACTATGTTAATTTACAAATCTTTGAAAATACAATTATTAGTGGAGATTTAACGAACTTGCGTCATAAATGTGAAAAGGACCAGAACCCAACTCTTGTTCATGCTCGCGTGTGGATCCCTCATTACTCACCTTAAACCTCCTCTCTCTCTCTCCTCGAAATCTGCCTCAATTCACGGTGAGATTAACTTAAATTAATTTTTCAGATCTAGTAGCATCCAAAATCTCATTAATATAGCTAACAACCTTGCCGCTCAATTTACTGCCCAAATCAAGGGTTCGTATATGTTTGTTGAATTTGGATCTTCTCCATTCATCGTTCTGAAGCCACAAAAAATAAAAAAAGGCGAAAAAAAATCACTTTTGGAATCAAACTAGTTAATTTATATCTAAAGTTATTGAGATCTTCCTTTTCTAAATATCAACTAATAGTACAGTTCATAATTATTAAAGGTTCTTTCAATGTACCAAATCTTTAAAATTTTGATAAGGCTAAGGGTAATAATTTATATTCTAAAATTTTTCACATGTGCAATGTTTTTTTCACGGGTTGAAATCTGAATCACGCAAAATTAAATATGTGTCCAGTGGACATGTATGGTTTAATAGTAATATTATACGGGGGTAAATTACACTAAAACATATTAACTATTAGAATTGAAGAATGGTCCCCCAATAAGTTTTCGCAATTTGCAGATGACTCCCATGAGCATCTAAAATATGTCACCAAGTCAAAATGCGGACTTAGAGCATCTCCAACAGCTTCCCCAAAATTTTCTCCAAAATGGAGAAACAAAAGTCATATTCTCCAAATTATTTTTGCTCCAACTCCAACAGCTTCCCCATTTTGAAAAATAGCATTTATTACAATAATAAAGCTCTCCCCAAAAATTTGGAGAATGCTACAGATTTGGGGAAGGCTCCCTATTTTTTCTCCTCCTTCCCTATTTTGGGGAATGAGATGGAGAATCTGTTGGACCAAAAAAAAGCTCTATATTCTCTAAATTTGAGTATTTCAAAAAGATGGGGAAGCTGTTGGAGATGCTCTTACACCATCATGGGGGTAATTCTGCAAAATGCAGGACCTTGTTGCTATTGCAATAGTTAATGGGGGTTTACTGCGAGAAAGGAGACACCTCAAGTCTCTATCCATCGCACGAGAAACTGCTGTCCAGTGTTCAACAATGTACAGATGACGTGTAGTTTACAACTCGGATGCTTCATTTACAAAAATTGACTACATTGCAACCTGATTCGATATTGGTCCAAGGGAGCGTTTGGATACCATGGTGTTTTTGCCGTTTCCGTTTTTTTTTTCAAAAAAAACAATGAAACTCGTTTGACAACCGGGACGTTTTTTTGACTTGACCCTTTACAAAATCCAAAAATTAAACATTTTTCTCAAAATACCAAAAAGGTGTTTTGAGATTCCGTTTTTTTCATCTAAGCCGCCGCCGCTCGCTTGCCCACGCCACCGGCCCGCCGCCACCCCCCCGCCTTCGTCCCCAGCCGCTGCCGCTGCCGCCCGCCCCCGCCCCCGCCGCCACCACGCCGCGGGCGGGTCTGCGCAACCCGTCGCGCGGCAGGTTGGCCGCACCCCGGCCTGCCGCCGCTCACTCGCCCGTCGCCCGTCGCCGCGACCGCCTGTCGCGCCAGCACCCGCCGTCTGCTGCTACTCTCGCCCGCCGCCGCGCCGCGCATCCCTCGCGGCCTCCCGCCCGCCGCGCCGCCATTGCCGACCGCCGCCATTGGCCCGACCGCCGCCACCCTCCGGCCCGCACCCCCCGCCCGCGCCCGCGTTCCGGCCGCCGACCAACCCGCCCTCCACCGCCGCTATATAATAGTAACTAATAATGGTGTTTTCAAAACACTTTTTCAGCATGGTGTTTTTCTAAAAAACACTACAAAAAAATCGCCTTGGTATCCAAACACACACGGAGTTATTGTGTCTCGTATCTGATTGTACCCGAAATCAACTGTAGTTTATTTTTATTTTTATTATGAAGAAATTTTTAAAATAGCTCCAAACCAACTTTTTTTTAAAATAAACCCTCTTTCGTTTTTATTACAGAAACAGACTCATTTTCTGACCACGTCAGCACCGTGGCCAAAAAGTGAGTCTATTTTTTTTTAAACACCTTCCTAATTAGTCGGGGTTGCCAACCCCGACTAATTTGCAAGTTGTAACTGAGGACTAAATTAGCTGGGGTTGGCAATCTCGACTAATTAGGAACGTGTTTAAAAAAAAAATATGCCCATTTTCTGGCAAAACATGCTCACTTTCTGGCAAAAAAAATAGACCCACTTTCAGTGAGTCTGTTTCTGTAATAAAAACATAAGAATATCGATTTTTAGAAAAAAATTTTGATTTGGAGCTATTTTAAAAAATTTCTTCTTTTTATTATTACTATTTTTTTTTTGGGAATGGGATCAATTGTTAGTGAGAAATCATTTAATGATGAATAGGCAAAACAGGCCACAGAGGGCCCATCGGAATGTATGCCAGCGCCAGCCCATAGCTTCATCCTTCATCTAAGTGTCTATACCAAAAAGTCAACTCTCCTTGCTGATTTACATTTCTCAATAAACGAGTAAACGGAATCTAAGGTCAATCCAAATCAATGCCGACGAGTCAACTCCTATTTACTGCTGGGTTGACTTGGGTCAATTACTCCTAGTCTTTGACCTGCACAAAACCAATAGATGACTTGGGTCTCTCCTTTTTTTTTTTTTTTTTGATAAGAGAAACTTGGTCAGTTACTCAGCGCATTCCTTTTGGGTCTGGCGGAGACCACGGTTCGAATCTCCCCGATCCCCCCCACAGCAGAGGGAGCCATCTCCTTATTCTTGATTATAGAAGTCTCTTGAATAAAACTAAACGTGCTTGATTAAAACTATGTCAAGATCTTTAATTTATTAATCCCAGCATAAAAAAATAGTAGAGGCCAGCATTTTATCTTCAAAAAGTAACGCAAAGCCATCTTCACAAGAAACTTGTGAAACGGTTTTATGAAGCAACAAGAGAGGCTTGAAATTTTATTATCAATAACGTAGATTTGAAGGTTTTAGCGGGTATCATTCACGACTATTTGCGGACTCGAAAAACCATAAATTGGGCCGAATCAGTTGTAGACCAGCAACACGGGTTTGAATTTGCATGGGCCGCTAAGTTTTTGTTGCCAGGCCTCGGGAAGTCCGGCCACGTAACCTATTCCAAAAAAACAAAGGAGAGCGAGCCCACTTCTTGGCCTCACAAAATCTAGGAAGTTCTAGTCCATTTTTAGATATTCCGAATTCCGAAAACATCTGGAAGTCATTTAACCCACATAGTCTTTGCATTTTTCTGAATGTATATATAACCCTCCAATTTTTGAGGTTACCTAAAAAATATTGGGAATTAAAATAATATTTTCTATACTTGTTAGAGGTTATCTCATAATTGGTCAAACTTATCGAGAGTTTCATGTAATCGAATTTTTAATTTTTTTTTTGTGTAATTCAAAACTCTTTAGTAGAGCTCTAGTGGAATTTTGTGTTCTTTTTTGCTATTTATATTAAAAATAATAATTCGGTTTCCTTGACGAGACAGGCTGCGGAAATGGACCAGGTCGGGACCTGCAGCCCGTTACCATTTACAGGGCTAAGCCCTCTTGGCCAAGGGTTATTTAGTTTTCAGTCACTCAGTTATTCTATAATTTCATATTAATTCCTCAAATTTATAAAATTGCTCATCAGTGCCTCCGACCCTAGTGTTATTGCGGCTTGATCCCTCAATGACTAAAAAATTCCCAACTAATGTTTTTTTAAAAGGGTTGTTTGCAACTTAACACTCTACAAGTTTATAGCTTTTCAAGCCTCTATGACGCTTGGTACCCTAAACTTTACACTTTTTAACTTCTTTATCCAAACCTTTTCTTTTTAATACGTTGGCACTCCAGAATTTACACATACCTGAAAGTTTACACATTTTTCGACTTCGATACTCTCAAGGGATATCAAAGTGCCAAAACTTTAAACTTAAAAAAGTATAAAGTTTTTCTTAAATAAAGTGCCAAATAAATTTTAAGGTGCCAAAATTAAAAAGGTGTAAACTTTAGTGTATCAAAGCGTCCAAAAAAGTTTGAGATTTTAAAGTTAAAAATGTGTAAATTTTAAGACAGCAACGTACAAATGATTTTTTTTGAAGAAGGTGAATTTTAAGATAGAAATCATAGCTAAGGTGTATTTCGGTCATTGATGGACCAAATTGCAAGACCCCTTAAGATTTGAGTGTCTAATGAGCAATTATTGAGATTCGAGGGATTAATATGGAATTATTGAAGATATCAGGGACTGATAGGGGTGTTTGGTTGCATTGTTTTTGAGAAATGTTTTCTCAAAAAGTACAAACAATGGTATTTCTGTAATTAAGAGTTTTCTATAGATTTTCCACAAACTGTGTTTGGCTCAAAAAAAAATTTACAGAAATATTTTCTGTAAAGTATAGAAAAGTACCAAAATTTATAGAAATTGATTTCATTCTAAAATGGACGGAAATCTCTTGGAAATCTGACGCATTCATTATTTAAATAATAAAACTCATTAACACTTTTTTATAAAGTTCTCATTTTTCTATAAAGTTGGGGGTGTTTGGTTACATTTCTATAAATTATAAGAAATGTTGCTATTTTCCCAAAAGTTATGAGTAATTTTCTTGTTTTGAACCAAACAAGCACAATACAAATTGCTATTTTCCCAAAAGTTATGAGTAATTTTCTTGTTTTGAACCAAACAAGCACAATACAAAAAATAAAAAAAATTTGTACTTTTTAACTTCTCAAAACTTTTCCTATAATTTTTTTAAGAAATACAAGAAAATCAAATTTTGGATGGAAAACATTTCCTATAATTTATAGAAATTCAACCAAACGTCCCCATAAAAGTAGCCCAAACAGAGAAAAGATGGGAAAAGAAAAGGGCAAAAACCCAAGCGACGACAGCGAGTTCCAATCTCTCTTGCTCTGTCAGATTCCAAGTAGTACCCCATCTCCTCTCTCTCTCTCTCTCTCTCTCTCTCTCAATTTGGAAAGATACTGAGCTTTCTCCATCGCTTTTCTACGCCCTAGATTGATTTGGGGCTCCCTAATCTCAGCAAGCAGCCGCTCTACTTGATTCTCCAAGGTATCTCTCTTTCTCCTCATTTTCTCCTACTTTGATCTGATGGGTTCAGTTCCTTTTCGATTCTGAACTCTTCTCTTTGAGAAAGACCGCACCTTTTTTATGGGTTTTTTTGGTTTGAGCCCTTAGGGTTTCTTTTCGTTGAAAAAGGTGGAATCTTTCTTTATGTTCGTTGCAAAAAGTGTTTGCATTGATCAGAGTTGTAGATATATTTCTGCATTGGTGGCATTGGAGCTTTAAATTCTGGTATTTGCGAAAATTTAATATCGATTATGTTTCTAAAGGATTACTGATGAATTGTGTTGCACGATTATCAGCATTTCATCTGTCATTTTTGTTTTTTTTGTGCGGCATTTAGTTTCACCATGGCATACTGGGCTCATTGTAATGCGATCTCATGCTTCATTGATATAAATGCATAAGATTTCCTGTAAGTTTTCCACAATCGTGGCAACTATTGGTTCCTTGCCTTGAGAAATTAGTTTTGAGAGAGGCCTCTTGATAAGTTAGTTACCTAGGTGGTTTGTTGGTGTTCTCTGATCATCACTTTATCAACTTATCATGGTTTACTGGATAATATGTGGGCTGTTGAGAGGCGGATTGACTCCATATCGCGGACAGTTAAATTATATTCCTCATAATTCTTCTTAAATTACATGTTTTTCTCTACTGCACTCAAGTAAGAGTTTTTATTGTGTTATCAGATGCTACGTTTAGGCCTAACTTATGAAGAGTAGCTATGATATCCATGGATGGTTCAGATCCTTGTAAACAAATTATAAGAAGTTGTTCTTTTTAAATTTCTGATTGCATTATTAGTCCCTTCTAATCAAAGCTTTTAAGAGTTTAAGTGGAGGCTTGATTAATTGGAGTTGCTTTATCTCGGCGTTTGTGACATCTTTGTATATGTAAGCTATGCCTCCTGAAACTTTCATAAGATTACCATCTTTTTTGAGTCAATGTTATCTGAATGAGGGGTTGCACTCAGTTTTAACTGCGTTAGTGCAAACTGTATTCAAGTTAAAAACAACTGAACTCAAGCTAAGGGTGGAAAACAGGAATTCGGTTATATCAAGGAACAATATTTCAGCGGTTTCATGTCAGTTTTCATGGTTTCTCTTATATACTTTCTGTGGAACTTCATATTTAGTATGCAAGTAGCTGTGAGTGGAAACTCATTGATCTACTCATTATTCATGGTCTTTTCACATTATGCAGATATAACTTTAATTCACAATATTTATGTATATGTTAAACAATGTAACTGAAACTAAACCAGAAGTTTTACTTGTTTTACTCATTTTTTTAATAGAAAAAAAGAAGTTTTACTTGATTTTTTTTATTGATCTTAGTTGTATGCTTGTGTACTACATAATTTCTTCAGTTACCTAAAAGGGGAAGTAATATGCACTAAGCAATGTATAACTGAAACTAAAACAGATATTTTTCGTATTTATTTTATTGACTTTATTGTTGATGTTAGATTGTATGCTCGTGTAGTCCATAGTTTCTTTAGCCCCCTCAGGGGGGAATAGTATTGATTGGTGTGAATCGTGGTAAAACTTTCAGCAAAAAAATGCTTTGATAGACACTTTTCTATTATTTCACCAAGGTTTGTATGAATATACATAATAACAGTAACACTGCTTGAATATGGCAACTGGTTTGTTGGAAACTGCGTGTTTTTTTCCTACTGTGGAGATTCATCGTCTATCTTCCAAATTCATAATTTATAAACTTTATAGGTTATAACAGGTGCTTTTCTGATTTTATTCTCATTGATTTTTTCGCGATTTTTTCTTCACCTTATTTATGTCATGTAACCATATATATGTATATGGTTCAATTTTGCAGAATTGAGGGTGGATGCTCCACATCTCTAAGGAAATGAACTAAATGTGCTGAAGCAACTTGTCTCACAATGGAAAAGGCCCAAGCTGACTGCCCTTACCCAGGATGCTTCTTTTGTGTAATGAAGGAGGGAAATCCTACTAAGCGAAGAGCCAGTATACTCAAATTCTTCAGAGAGCTTCCTTCTCAGGATGATGATGGTCAAGTCCTCCCTATTAGTGGCCTTTGGAACACTGCCATGGCTCATCCGAATGACCCTGAATTCATTAAACTAGGAATTTTTGAATGCATGGCGGCTTTAATATGGAAGGGATTAAAGAATCGGCGGTGGCTTTCACATGATCAGAACATATATATCCCTTATTATGCAGCTCATATAATTGGATCTTATACGATGAATTTGGAAGAATTCGCTGAAAGTGCTGTCCATGCTGGTGTTATTCCACCCTTAGTTGAGCTATTAAGAGGTAGATTAACTTGGGTGGAGCAAAGAGTAGCGGTTAGAGCATTAGGGCACTTAGCAACATATCCAAGTACATTCGATGCAGTGGCAAGTCACGGGGAAATACTTGAGCTTTCCATTCAACTTGCATTAAGTTCTCTAGAGATTGTTTATTCTCACTTCTATCAGTTTGTGGATAGGAGACTTGGTTACCATTGTGATCTTCTTACTCGAGGAATGGGAGGAATGGAAATGGAGTCTAGGAAAGCAGAAGAATGGGCAAGCCAGTTACAATGCTGGTCACTTCAACTGATTAATTGCTTTGCTTTCAAACCTGAATTTCTTCCTGATATATGCAAGCCTGAGTTTTTAGTAAAATTGCCAAGTATGTGGGGTGGACTTGTCAATGAAAACTCACCGGCAGGTATTGGTTTACTAAGGACAATATGCCAGCATAAGCTTGGTAGGGGACCTGTTGCTAACTGCCCTGCTGTTATTGAAGCTTTGTGTAATATTGCCCGTTCTTCAGATGATTGGCAGTATATGGCTATTGACTGTCTTATATGGTTGCTTCAGGATGCAAGTACCTGCCATAAGGTATTAACTTAATGCCTTACCTTTTTTCTTCACAATACTGCACTTGATTTATCTGCTAATCCTTATGCTTCACACCAGAGGGTCATCACTTTATGTACCTTCATCTAATTGATTTTTAGTTGAGTCGCTATAAGAAGCTGAATTGGATGTTCATTTTTCAAGTGTGGTCAAGGGTGTAGATATGAAACATGACTTGTGTGCAAAAGATGTTCAGTCTGAGTAAACTTGTTAATAGCTTTCTCGGTATCACTAAGCTCCTCTGCCAAATTACCCTTGAGGATTTAATTCATGAAAATATATTAACAGTTAAATCATGATGATTTCAAGTATGTCTTTAACCTCTAAACACCTGAATGAATAGGAAATTACAGCCATTTGAATCTGACTGTTCATCCTGTAAGTTATATTACACAATCTCAGTTATTTACAATTCAAATATAGTTGTTTGTTTTAGAAACAAAATGTAGTTTCTGCTTTCTGAGGTATCTTTGACTTGTTGCTTTCTAGGTGGTAGATAAAGCAGTGCCAGCTCTTATAGACTTGGCAGAAATTTCAACTCTTGGTGATCATAAAAGGTTAGGAGACTCTATTGCTAATGTCCTTCAAGAATGTGTCCAATCACAAGAAACAAAACGCAACGCCATCAGTAGTCATATAAAGGAGCAAATTGTGGAACTTTTAAGTTCAAAACAGCGGTTCAAATGGGAAAAGAGCATGCCAAAGGAAGATCTACATATAAAGCAGGCAGCCGCACTTGTTGTCAAGCTGGAAGGAAACTCTCTATTCTCCTCAGGAAATATAGCAGGAGCTGCATCGAAATACTCTGAAGCATTGTCTTTATGTCCAATGAGATCCAAAAAAGAGAGAGTAGTATTATACAGCAATCGAGCTCAATGTCATCTTTTACTCCAACAACCATTGGCTGCCATAAGTGATGCTACAAGAGCATTATCCCTTCATAATCCTCCTAACCGTCATGCAAAAAGCCTTTGGAGAAGAGCACAAGCATATGATATGATCGGTTTAGCAAAAGAGAGCTTGTTAGATGCCATTTTGTTCATAAATGAGTGTTCACAATCAAATGATCCTGACTTGACTATGAAGCAAAACAAGGTTCCGGATTATGCTGAGAGGTTAGTGAAGAAGCAAATGCGTGCTGCTTGGTTATTTAGAGAAGCAGCTGTGAAGCATGGAGGGGTTCGATGTGAGGGTGATGGTGGAGATGTTTATGGCCAAGAGGCTGATGACTCTGAGTGGGAGACTGCTAGCGAAAGTGATATTGGACATGATGGAAGGGGAGAAGCTGATGATGATGACGATGATGACAGCGAATGGAAAAATGACAGTGGGCGAAAAGAGAAGTATGATAAGACTTCAGCCAAAGGTAATGGAAGTTCTACACTGCTCTATGTATGTATCTATAGAACTACGAACTAAACACAACCAACACCACAACCAAGAACAAAGGCTCTGCTGCAAAGTTTGGGGTTGCTACGTTTTCTATTCTTCATTCAGTTCTGCTGAAGGACATCTCCTACACTAAATTAATTATCATCATATCATTCTGAATTGCCTCCGACCAAGTTCTCTTAGGCCTACTGTACTCCACCTTTCGTTGTTAATTAATCATGGCACTTATCCTAATTGGTGTTACTGTGAAATATAGAATCATGAACTGAAGGAAACATTACTTATTTTGGTTAATCCATAAAAATAGTTTTCTTTTGTTAGAAGATTTGGTTGCATCCATTTATGTAAGCTCTTACCCATTTGCTAAAAATCCATAAATCTTCTCAAGCATCAGCCCGTATTGCCTTTGAATTCTGGTCTATTAGCATCTTCAGTTTGATGTTAAAAAGACCAATATTAGTAATGCTATTAACTTTGTTATGATTTCTCTAACTCATGGTTGGAAGAATCCAATGGTTTATTTCTCTCTTGCATGTGTTCCTTCATCTGATGACAGCAATTTTAGATGATGTGTCCATTTTCCTCCCCCTTTCCTCCTAAAAACCAATACGTTTATGCCCGCGTATTGCATTCTATTTGGACTTTTGGTTTTAACATACCTTAGATTTAATTGCAATTCTCTACAGTAAATATCTCCTTTCCGTTCTTCCATTCTCCTATATATTCCAGTATAAATTTGAAGGATTTGCCTCTTCATTGTACTAGCCTAAACATCATGACTAATGTATGCAAATGATTTTTGTGGGGCTCCCTTTCAGCCTAGTACTGTTCAAGGATCTGTGGTGGTCCAGACATGTTTCTTTTTCTCTTTTTTCATTTGGGACCCCTGAGATGACAAAAATATGTAGACTAAACTAAATGAGCATCATTGTTTATCATGGGTTAAACTGAGAGCTTTTGATATTTTTGTAAGACAACATCACCACTTCAAATTTGATAACGAAATCCTTTTTCAAGGGTTAACCAGGATGATCTGCCTCCAAGTTTGAAATTCTAGCTTTCATCCATACGGCACGATTTACTGTAAATATGACTTTCTTCCTTAAACATGGCTCCTTACCAAGATAGTTGCTATTAACTTTACTATCAGCATACCTTTTTACACGAAAGGTCGACTTCAACCCATTGGATAGCAATTAGGTCCTGCATAGAATAGAAACAAGAGGGACGAAAAACTCACTCTGTATTACATTAAAAATCCTTTGCTCTCAGATTATTGTTTTGCCTTTTTATCTGAAACAGGAAATTTGGTAACTTTCTGACCTCCACTTTATCTTTTCTGTGTACAAGGTTGAGCTTCTGTGTACTTTTTTTTTCCCTCCTGATTGTATAATTCAAAAAAATCATTAGGTTTGTTCCTTGAATTGGAGTGCTTCAAATTTCAAATATATATTTGTGTAACCATGCTTAGATGTTACTTGTCTCTTTCAAAGTAAAATTGCCATCGTCGATTTGGAATTTTGGTCTGAAAAATTGGCGAGAACTGGAAATGACCTGCTATTGATGAACTAAATACTAGACTTCTCACTATTGTTGCAACGCAGGATATAACTAGAAATTGATAAAATCATTCGTAGCAATAGCATATGAAACAAGGGAAATGCCGACAAGGTGTCTTTTGTCATTTCATATAGAAAAGGCATGCCCCAGTTTTAGATATGAACTGGTTAAACCATTTACCCAATAACATTAACTGAACTAGGTTCTGATCTGTGTTTATCAGTCAGACAACCTTCAAGGCACACCTTTGTTTATCCTTGTTCTTGTGCAACTATCTATGCCTACAATGCTAAGTTCTAAAATTACTATTTTTAGAGAATATTACCTTAATGTCGCTCATGAATTCTGCATTAAGATAGACATATCAAATCCTACTTATCGATCCATGTGAAAATTTTCTGCAATGCTTGCCTCTCAAGCTAAACTTACATTCTTGTCAGCTAAATTTCTATAATTACCCAAAAAACAAATCTATAATGCAACTTTTTCCATTTTTACACCTTTTAGACCTTTTGGTCTTTGGGAATTTGGATGTTTCTTGTGCTTGCCTGCTTCGATTGCATAAATCTTTATGGACAATTTGTTACTTGGAAGTTTCTTTGGCCTATTAACGAGAGAATATTTGTGTACCCTTCCTAATGAGGCCTAAAGTCACAGCTTAATGTTGTTCTTGGTGCCATGAACATTGGCATTATACACGTGTCAGATTATGATATGTAGAATCATTTGTGAAGTGAGATGTAGATTGATTTATACCAGCTCTCCCACCATTTTTTTAATGTTTCCCTCTAATATTGTTTTGAACTTTGTAACAGATAAGAATCATATATACAATGTGATGCATGCGGAGAATGATGTATGATTCTTTGGTGTCCTTGCAGCAAAGGCCATAGTTTCTCTGGCTTTATNCTTTTTTTTAATGTAGAAGGTGCAGTTCAGTTTTGAGGCAACTCTATATGGATGAATTTTGCTACACTTGTTAATGCTTGAATAAAACTGGCTAACTTAAACTACTCCGGTTTTGTCGCTTTGCTTTGATCAAAAGAGTAACAAGCAAGGCTCTATTTTCTTTCTTGCAGAATATTAGTGTCCCCTTCAAGATAACTAATGGTATTTCAACCCCTTAATTGAGATTATATCTTTCCATTATTGATAAAAATAAGTACACCACAACTACTACTATCGTCAAGTACCGAGAATTTGTAGTTGAAATTATAAATTCTTTCTCAGCTGTTGGGTCTATGTTTTACCATGTCTTCTTTTATTTTGTTCTGCAACATGATTATCGACACATGCACTCATGAGTTTATTGTCTTTGCGGTTTATTTCACTCCAACTGGGCAGCAGCTTCTGCTGAGCTGTTTGCAAAGATGGTACAAGTTGTTGTATTTATTGCAATGAATGAATCACATGCATTCGAGCACTTGGATGCTAATATGTACTAAATTCTTGTAAAAGAATCGGAGTGGATGGAATTTCAAACAAAAGGTGGAGAGAAATCTAACACCACTTTTGCAACGATGACCAATCAATTGGAGAAACTTGTTATTGCAGCTGTTACTGCTGTGAATGAGAACACATCATGGCTACTATAAGTTTTAAGCCCAACTAGAACACAAAAAAACCTAAGATAAAGTTGTTAGTGGTGCGGTAAAATTTTTTCATTACTCATGAGCTTAAGCTTTTTGCATAAAGTGGTTTCCAATATGGCATCAAAATATTAGGTGTCCCTGCGTTCAAAACCTGACTCCACTTTTGCAACAAGAACCAAGCCGATGCAGACTGTTTAAAACTACAATTCCGGATTTGAAATCCCACATAATTTCAAAACTACATTTCTGATTGCATCTTGGGATACTATATTAACATAGTCCATTTGAGACTAATTCCTTTATTGTATCTTCACATCATCAATTATTTTCATCCTTTGTCATCCTCAATTCTGTGGCCATTGCGAGATGTTTTGATTCCTTGCTTTATTTATATCAACAATCTTCTTCTTTTTAGTACTTCAACTCACTTTGCCAATTGGTTAGCATGTTTCTAAATTATATTGTCATCTTAGTTCAAATATGCTTGTCTTGTCATCTTAGTTCAAATATGCTTGTCTTGTCATCTTAGTTCAAATATGATTGTCTTTTCTCAAAATCTTGATATCCTATGTTTGAAATTCTGAGACAAAATGACACAGGAGTAGGGAACCTAGTCCTCAATGTTTTCCACCAAGAATTTGACATTATTAATATGCTCAATTTACAAATAATCTTCCCTACATCAAGCTCAGTGTTAATTCCTTTATCACCTTTCGCTGTATTTTATTTAATTTGTGTCAGTTTTGGTTGTAAATTGTTCTTACAGGCTTCACTGCATAACCCTTTTGTACTGAAACCTTGACCTTCAATTTGCCACCAATTGTGATGGCTTGATTTGGACATATTTTATGATCAAAAGTTCACAAACAGTGATAAATCACACTCTGATCATGAACCTTAAAAGTTATAATTTGCTTCTCTTTCTTCTGTAAGTCAAGTACTTGTGCTTGGCTAGCTTCATATAGACGTATTACATATATGTGTGACTCCATTATTGTAAACTCTGTATGATTAGTTCAATTAGTAAACAACGTTCTTCTACCTTCTTTTATACTCAATCCTGTTTTAAAATCGTGTTTGAACTCTTGGAACAGATGAATTGTGAGTAGTTGTGGTACTTGCGAAGATGTTGCATTGTAAGAGGACTTGTAGAAATAATCTGATTGAAGTTTCTCTAAATCCGTTTGAGGTATGTTTTTCGATCTAAAAGTGAAAGGTGCTGTTAAGTTTGGAAATGAACCTCTACCGATGAATTTACCTCTGCTTGAAGTTGGTTTGTATAATTTAAATGCTTCTTTCTTGTCTGGTGATGTGATCGTGTCGATAAAAACATTGCATGATGAGTTCATGAGGGGATACAGTGGTTTTGTAAGATTTTGTTCATATTATTTTTGGGGATGTTGTTCTGTGAATGCCCTTTGTGTTAAGAAAATTTATGACTTGTGAGTTCCATTTGTCATTCATTTAATCATTATTTTCTCATTTGAACAATTCACGAGTTGTATTTTCTTTTAACTTGATGGTTTCTGGTGTAAATTCGCTTTGGTATTGTCTGATGATGCAATATATCTATCTAGTGGGTGATCTCAAATGTGCTTGTCAATGATGCTTGAAACTAAGAATGTCTATATTTTCCAACGAGCTTTGCTACAGGGACCCATAATATGAGACCAATAAGAGGGACAAGTGAGGTGTCCTCCTCTTATTGGATAATGAGTTGGTCATCATTAATGATGACCAACTCATTATCTAATAGGAGGGGGACACCTCACTTGTCCCCCCTATTGGTCGCATATTTTGGGTCCTTGGGGAATTTTTCTTTTCCAATTATACTTCTAGGAATCAGTTCTGGTTAGGGCAAATTTTTAAAAGAATCTTTTTTTTAATTTTATATAGCAAAACCGACCACTTTTCAAAATAATAGGTAAAAACGACCCTTTTCTTGGGAGAAGGGTCGGTTTTGCAGCAAATCAAATGCACGGGACTGGTCAGGACTACCAGTCCCGTGCATTTGATGATTTTACACGACCCCACCCCCTCACTGCACTCTGATCTCACCTATTCCCCACCCTCCCTTTTCCCTCGTGGACCCCACACCGACTACCTCTCCCTCTCCCTCATTTCACTCCTGACCTCACCTCATTCCACTCGTGACCTCCCCCTCCTCTCCCTCCTCCCCTTCCTCCGCCTCAAAGACCCCCACCTCTCCCTCTCCCTCCTCCTCTCCGACCTCATCCCCATCTCCCAAATTGATGTATTTCGGAGAGAGCTATTAGTATTTCTTGTGGAGTAGACACGCAAAATATTAAATGTGTTAGCTGAATCTTTTACATAATCTTCCCTTCCAAGTCTCCAAAGTCATGGCATCAATATTAAATATGATGCAATTAACAATTTTCATAACATATTTAATTCCCCCAAGGGGGAAGTATTACATAAGTAATCGCATGTGACCCCCAAGTAGACCATAAGGATTCGCTTTCGCTTCCAACTTCAACATTTCAGGACCAATGGCTTTCTACATAATATTTTTCTACCCAAAGATTTGGCTTTCTACGTAATATAATAATCCCTTTTAAGTGTGTAAAGGAGTAGGATCCCAACAAGTATATTTGCTTGCTCTAGTTTAGTTCCTTAGTGCAAAGCTTAGGAGCTAACACAATCGTCTCTTTCTTAAGGTATAAAATAATTATGGCGCTGATAGAGAGTTAGCCACATGTTAAGCCCAAGTCCGTGTTATGTCTTTTTCATTTTTATCAGCCGCCCATGATGATTCGATGAATATGCGGATTAAATGAAGGGGAGTTGGATCATCCACCCAAGATCTCTTAAGTAGAGCCAAATCTCTCTAAAGAGCCAACCCAAGGGGCTGTACATATTTAAATCTCATAACTTGATACGAAACAGATCCGTCTCCAATATACTAGTAAAAGGGGACTTGTGGATGTGGATAAGATCATTGAGAACATAAAGAATGAGGACATAACCCTTGAGTCATTTTTTCTTAAGGGGAAGTGGACTGTCTGTGAGTTTCTTTCAGGTAGACGGGCCAATGGTTTTGTAATTATTAATTTCTTTGTTTGTCACAATTTCCTTTATCCGTATATCGGTTGATATTTACATCAATAAATAATCATCCTCATCGGCTCTACACGGCAAAGGTTCTCTGTATTGTGATGTAGAACACACGGCAGACACGTTTATGTCGAAGCGGGACAGTCGCATGCCCACTTACGGTTTGAGAGATATCTGTATTTTTGTCCGTTTTTTACTATTTTTAGTAATGCTTTAGGAGTCTGTTTTGATTAGGAAACAAAGCCGATTTGATCTCAGATTTGACCGGTGGACTTTCCTATCGTAAGGAGTCTTTTTAGGAGTTTTAATGTTTTAGGAATTCTTTTACTATTTTTGGTAAGTTAAGAGTCCTTGTAGGAGTTTGAGTCCTTGTAAAAGTCTTATTTCTTTTCTATTTAAGTAGGGTCTTGTAAGCCCTAGAGGCATAACTTTTGATTAATAAAATTTCGTTTTTCTTCAATATTTATTTCGTGGACTCGAAGCGATCTTCGTAGATTCGAAGATTGTCCTTGGTGGATTCTGATGCTACAACTTCCGCGCTGCGTCGTATTGCGTCCATTTACCTCCCCAGTCCACGACTCGACTGACCCAAGTCATAACCAACTAGTCCTAGTCAAACTTAAACCCAATTTGAGCTTCGAGCCCTAGTTATTGGCTCATAGAACCATAGCAACCATGACTAGATTGCCACTCCACACCATCTTAAACTTCCTAATTTTAAGTCAAATGCTTTGGGCATTAAAGCCCAACCTTCCAAACTTTTTGTTACACAAATTAACTACGTCAATATCATTAACCACCATCTTGGATGAAACCTCCCCTTAATACGACCCTCGGCTATATTTGGCCTTTGGAGATTGTCAAGGGCGCAACTAATCATACTTCTTTGAATCTCACACGCACGATCGACTCACTCCATGAAGCATCCCATATCCCTCATTAATTAAAGGTTCACACAGATCGACTCTCTCCCTTTGGCTCTACCCACACAAAGATACCCACTTTCTAGGCCCTCTCTATATAATAACCCCCGCTCACAAAACTCACTCTCCAACCAATCCCTCACCGGCCAACTATTCTCAACATATCGATCATGGCTCAACTCCGATGTGAGATGAACATCATGAAACTAACAAACCTCGACACGAGCCCCACCTCGGGCAAGCTCTTCATAAGATACTACGTTTACGTAGGAGGAGGAAGGAGGGTGAGGATAGATACCCGAGAGGTTCCAAGCGCGGGCGAAGACCCGCACTGGGGCGAGGAGTCCTCCTTGGAGTGCGCCGTGCCCTCGAACCCTGTGAAAAAGGCGATACGCGAGCGTGGTGTTTTGTTCGAGCTGAGGTGGAGGAGGGACGAGTCGTGTTTCGGCATGAAAGCGAAGTCTAAGATGCTGGGGAGGGCTGAGGCTGCTTGGGAGGACGCGTTGGTCGAGAAGCGGGTGAGCTTTGCGATGCGGAGCCCGTTGACGGTGACGGAGGGGTGTAAGCCGCCGACACTTTTGGTGAGGATGGGGATTAAGGTTAGGGATCTGGAGTTGAGGGAGAAGCATAAGGGGTGTGATTGTGAGGGTTGTGGGTGGATTGGGAGTGAGGAGGACATGTTTGTAGCTGCAACTGCGGCTACTATATATGATTGATATGCATGTGTAGGTGGATGTTAATGATAGTTTTTTTTTTTTGTATATCTTTTTGTTTTGATTTTAGAAATGTTTGGGGTGACCGGATGTGATTTTCTATGAGATTTGAGATGGTGTAGTTAGTTTCAACGTTTCATGGCCCTGAGATCATTTTATGGAAAAAAAAAAATTTGAGCTACAGGAAAGCGTTTCTCGAATTATTAGGTTCGTAGTTTTAAGTAAATTCCTTTTTAGTCTCCATTCCAGCTTCCAAGCGATGGTGCGGAATTTCGGTGGATGGTTTTTGGGGAGACCTTTCTTAATTACTAATTTTTGAAAATTGTAGATACTCGTTGCAACAAGCCCGTCTAGCTCAGTTGGTAGAGCGCAAGGCTCTTAACCTTGTGGTCGTGGGTTCGAGCCCCACGGTGGGCGCGTTGTTTCTGTTTTTAATTAATTTTTTCTAAGCTCTTTTTTGCACATGAGCCCCTATAGTTCACCTTTACTGTGTTTCTAACCTACTTTTTCTATGCTCTTTTTTTGCACATGAGCCCCTACAGTTCACCTTTTTTGTGTTTCTAACCTAGCAGCTTTCTTAAATTCTCTCAAACGACGCCTTGGAGGTAGGGGTGCTAAATCATATCTGTACTTGAGGAAATATCTGTAACGTATATGTTAGGATACAGATGTAGTTACTCAAATGTATAGCTGATATGATATGGTTATGGATATGATTTTGCAGTGTATTCGGATTAGTATCTGAAAACATATTAGGCATACTGCTACACAGTTTTAATCCTTAGATTATAAATTATAATTTTGATGATCAAGATGTTTAATCTTAGCTTTTCAGATATAATGAACATATATATTAAGGAACTCTTTTTTGTATCACATGAACTATATTTTTTCAATACTATCTAGTTTTCTCATAGTTATTTTATATCCTCATGCATATCTGCTTATTTATCCTCATATATATCCGTATCCGATTTTAACATATATGGATGTGAATTTTCTTTACTAAGGTATGTTTGTATCCGTGATGGGTAAGCAGATATGGATATGATAAGTATCATATCTTAGTTGTATCCGGACCGAATGCACCCCTACTCGGAGGTCGATCAAAGAAAAGTCATGCAAATCCAAAGAAATAAGAGCCACGTGACATTAGGTTCCTTACTAAATTTCGGCTAATCTAAGTAAGAAAAAGAAGAAAATAATAATTTGGGCTGAGGCCCAAGACGTTGGGCCTGTCATGGGCCACTGCTAGCTCTGCCACGAGTGTCTTGGGTCTAACAAATACAACCTTTTTTTATGGCGATAAATTCAATCCTTAATCTTTTAAGGGTAATGCTAATGGAGGACAAAATCTCATAATTTTTAGTCATGAGAATCTAATTAAGTAGCTAGCTAGCTGTAGCCTTCAAACTTTTGTCTTGGGTCTAACAAATACAACCTTTTTTTATGGCGATAAATTCAATCCTTAATCTTTTAAGGGTAATGCTAATGGAGGACAAAATCTCATAATTTTTAGTCATGAGAATCTAATTAAGTAGCTAGCTAGCTGTAGCCTTCAAACTTTTAATGTGTTCATGATATGAATGACTCATCCTATGAGTCATGCAATGAATCATCAAAAATTAATGATTAATCAAGTGAGTCATGCAATGAATCATCTTATGAATCATTACATTTCAAAACCATGTGCTAATAAACCATGTGCTCAAACCATACCACTAAGTGACTCATCTCATGACTCATTATACATGGTATGTGTATTTCATAAATGAGAATACCAAATTATTATCACTAATACAGTATTTCATAAATACGGTATATAGTATTATTCCAATCTTTAACTAATTAGTCACTATATGACCAAATAAATCAAGAGTTGACCAAAAGTCAACTGTTGACCAAAAAGTCAACTAGTTGACTAAAAGTTAACTTTATGGGAAAAATACTGGAATTCATTTCCTAAGCACATAGCATTCCGATTTTACCGATATACATAACCGTTTATGTGTATCCGGAAGAAATCATATATGCGTATCAATCATACGCATCACTCCATAAATTGTGTTTCATAGGATTCAAGTACGCGCTTGGTGTGACTCTAGGGCCCAACTTAAGAACTCGGCAGTGGATCATATCCACAAGTACAACAGAGGTGCTAGCTACACATGAAGACCACCCGGGTATAAGTTGTGATAAAGGTCTGCAAGATGCTTATCCAATTTTATCAGGACCACTCAATGATAATACCGTACAGTCCGGTCTCTTCGTCAAACCATGTCAAACTATTGAGCCTAGGGTATGGCAAACTGTCAAACCCTAATAGCTTGATTAGTGTTTATTGATATTAAACTCATAACCTATAAGATCAAACTGACAATCAGTTTATCTTATTTACCTTGGCCAAGGATTTTCAGGTTATAGTTATATCAAACAATCTTATGACATCAACCCCTATACTGGGAGAGACGAATCCCTTCTTGGCATCTCAATATCTACTTATGTCTCGGGATGTACCCAACAAGAACCGTTATGCACAACTCGATGAGAACTGTGGTTAGGTAAAAGTCTAAGTACACCTATACTGACATGTAAGATATTGCACTCATGCCTCAGGTCATGAGACTACTATGTACTATATCACTTGAGAACTTCTATTTGACAGTTAAGTATAATTACCAACTAGATGTTCTCAGTGAGTCGTTCAGTCAACTCATTCACTAATGAGTCACCTGTATACTATATCTTGATGTCTCACATCAATGATCTAAGAGATGGATCATCATCCTTCCAAAGGAGAAATAAAGTATACACTAGTCTTACCAAAGTGATCATGTCCCATTACATCACTTCATCGACTAGGAACATTTTAGAATATACGTTAGCGACAAATCAGATCTCTTCATTACGATCATATCCGTAATGTCTGATAGTCTAGTATCATTCTAAGGACTTTATCTGAATATAAAACTACCAGATAAATCTGACCAAAATAGCATACTATTATTTTGAACAAGGATATTATATTCATATAGGTCCTGTTACAATATACAATTATTGCCTGCAGGGCACCTATATCTAACAAACTCCCACTTGCACTAAGGCCAATCATTGTAGTATCTAATACCCAATAGCTCAACAAGTTTCTCAAATTGTGAACGAGCAATTGCCTTTGTGAATGGATCTGCTATATTATCTTTTGTGTCTACTCTTTCAATCTTGATCTCCCGGCGATCAACTATCTCCCTGATCAAGTGATACTTCCTCAGAATGTGTCTGGACTTATGGTGAGATCGGGGTTCCTTTGTTAGAGCTATTGCAGCATTATTATCACAGTATAAAGGTACTGGATCTTTAATGGTGGGAACAACTTCCAGCTCTGAAAGAAACTTCCTCATCCAGACAGCTTCTTTGGCTGCATCATTTGCCGCAATGTATTCGGCTTCCATAGTAGAGTCTGCTACTGTGTCCTGCTTGGAACTTTTCCAACTGACAGCCCCTCTATTGAGGGTAAAAACATATCCTGAAACAGATTTACTATCATCTATATCGCTCTGAAAGCTAGAGTCGGAAAAAGCCTCCATTTGGAGGTCACTTTTACCATATATCAAAAATAACTCTTTAGTCCTTTTCAGGTACTTAAGTATATTTTTGACCGCTTTCCAGTGCTCTTCTCCATGATTAGATTGGTATCTACTTACCAAACTGAGTGAATAAGCGATATCCGGTCTAGTACATAACATGGCATACATGATCGATCCTACTGCCGAGGCATAAGGAATTAGACTCATGCGTTTCATCTCTTCATCAGTCTGGGGAGACATCTTTTTAGAGAGCGCACTTTGCCAATGTATCTAGATTGGGACAATCCTAATATCCTTTTAGATCTATCTCTATAGATCTGAATACCCAGTATACAGGATGCTTCACCCAAATCTTTCATGGAAAATCTTTTTGATAGCCAAATTTTAACCGCTTGTAATGACGGTATGTCATTACCGATTAAGAGTATATCGTCTACATACAAAATAAGAAACGATATTATACTCCCAATTATCCTTTTATAAACACATGGTTCATCTGGATTTTTGATGAAACCAAACTCTTTGATAGCATCATCAAAACAGATGTTCCATCTCCGTGATGCTTGCTTCAGTCCATAAATAGATTTAAGCAATCTACATGCTTTTCCACTGCTCCCACTGACTACAAAACCCTCTGGTTGTGTCATATATATGCACTCTTCTAAATCACCATTTAGAAATGCAGTTTTGACATCCATTTGCCAGATCTCGTAGTTATAGTGAGCAGCTATAGCAAGTAGGATCCGAATAGACTTCAGCATAGCTACTGGAGAAAAGGTTTCATCGTAGTCCAAACCAGGTCTTTGCGAAAACCTTTAGCTACCAGTCTAGCTTTAAAAGTTTCTACTTTCCCATCTACACCCAACTTTTTCTTAAACAACCATTTGCAACCTATGGGTATCACCCCTTTAGGAGCATTGTCTAAGATCCATACTTTGTTGGTGTACATAGAGTCTATTTCGGATTTCATTGCATCTTGCCAAGCAATAGAGTCCCTACTCTGAAAGGCTTGCTGATAACTCAAAGGTTCGTCATCTTCTATGACGTGATCTAACATGCAACCTTCAATGAGAAAATCATATTGCCTCTTAGGTGCATGAGATCGCCTTGGATATCTATGGAGTGGTTGTGGTTCTTCTGGTACAACTGAATTTTCTGGTTCTACTAATTTATCAGTATTGATTTGTATATCTGAAATTTCTTCCAGTTCTACCATGCTCCCACTAATTTCTTTTTCAAGAAATTCCTTCTCTAAGAAGGTGGCATGCCGAGAAACAATTATCTTTTGTTCATCGATGTGGTAGAATTGATATCCAATGGAATTCCTTGGATATCCTACAAATTTGCATAATACTGAGCGTGCCTCTAACTTTTTGGGATCTTGCTTCTTTACATAAGCATGACATCCCCAAATCTTAATATAATTAAGATGTGGTTTCTTCCCACTCCATATCTCATATGGAGGTTTAGGCACTGCTTTAGTTGGAACCCTATTCAGTAAGTGTGTTGCTGTTTCCAACGCATACCCCCAGAATGAAAAAGGTAACTCAGCGTTACTCATCATGGAACGTACCATATCTAATAGGGTACGATTCCTCCTTTCTGACACGCCGTTAAGCTGTGGTGTAAAGGGTGGAGTAATCTGAGAGAGAATCCCATTCTCTTTTAAAAACCCTAAGAATTCCGAGCTCAAGTATTCTCCTCCTCGATCCGATCGAAGAATTTTAACTTTCTTGCTTGTTTGATTCTCTACTTCATTTTTATACTCGATAAATTTCTCAAATGCTTCAGACTTGTGTTTCATCAAAAACACATGTCCAAATCTTGAAAAATCATCAGTAAAAGTAATAAAGTAGGAGTAGCCACCTCTGGCCATTGTAGACATAGGACCACATACATCACTATGTATCAGTCCTAAGAGTTCTGTAACTCTTGCTCCAGTTCCCTTAAATGGAGTCTTAGTCATTTTACCTTTAAGACAAGACTTGCAAGTATCATAAGACTCAAAGTCAAATGGATCTAAATATCCATGCTTATGTAGCTCGCCAAGTCTTTCTTTATTAATATGACCAAGTCTACAATGCCATAAGAAAGCGTCGTTCACAACTGAGTGCTTTCTTTTATTAGTGTGATGAGTATTCAGAATTGTGTTTTGATTAAGAATATATATGCCATTACACAATGTTCCATAAGCAATCAACTTTTGATTAAATATGATATTCATAACATTGTTCTCCAACTTGAATATATATCCATCTTTATCTAATAAAGATACGGATATTATATTACACATCATAGTTGGTACAAAATAGCAGCTATTCAAAATCAAAACGTTACCATTTGGTAAAGATAGATGAAAATCCCCTACTGCAAGTGCTGCAACTATTGCACCATTACCAACTTGTAGGGTCATCTCTCCAGGTCCAAGTTTTCTATAGCTTCTCAATCCTTGTAACAATTTACAGATGTGAGATCCTGATCCGGTATCTAATACCCAAGATGTAGGATTTATAGAAAAACAATTCTGAGTAACAAACACACCTGAAGATGAAGCAACAACTTGCTTATTCTTGATGTGTGAGGCTAAGAATTCTGGGTAGTTTCCTTTAACATTTCTCAACCAGTCTATGAAATTAGGATCGGTTAACTTGTTCTGTTGTGATATGATTTTAAAGCCAGACATAATGGCCTGAAAGAGAGAAAAAATTATTTTAGCAGATGTTCAATACATAAAATAGATTTGGTTTATTTTTATCTAAGTTATGCCTCCCACTATTTCTCAAGTCCCTCAAAACTTTATAAGAGGTGATCGGAAAACAACCCCTTGTTTTCAAGTAGGATCAAGATCCAATTATCATTGAATGCATCAACCTTGGCGTATGTCAACAAATTGACACATTCAATAATAGGATGTTATATACATATAGGTCCTGTTACAATATACAATTATTGCCTGCAGGGCACCTATATCTAACACCCCCCCCCACCCCCCATCATTTGTTACTTAAAAGGACTAATGGCTTCACGTGAGGATATAAGAATCAAGATCCTTCCCTTCGCGCGCACTCCACAAGCATTTTACATATTCAAACCTTATCATAGAAGCATTATATTGTGAGGCGGTGAGGTTAGTTAACCCCTAGTTTACTAGGTGATTAGTGAGCAAATCATTTGTACATCAACCTCTTTTTGATATGATTTCATTATGATGCAGTCAAAAGATTCAAGACTGAGAAATTCGAGCCGAAGTACTAGATTATCACATTGTTAACGAATCAAACGCTTAGGGGCTGTTTGGTTCCCTGTTTTTTAGAGAAAGACTCTCGTGAAAGCCTGCCAAAGTGTCAAAAGTGTCACTTTTTAGAGGCGATTTTGCTTGAAAGCCTGCCGAAGAAGTAACAGTTTGACAAGCTTTCAAGGGGAAAAATTTCTAACCAAACGGACCCTTACCGATCTCTCATTGTTATGGGTTTTTTTTTTTTTTTTTGTGAAGTTGTCTTGGGGAAAAAATTCAATTACAGAAGTCATCAAATATAGAAATTTCCCTTTTTGAGTCAAAATTCTAAAACGAGGAATATCTAATACCGCTCAATGAAACACAAAGTCAAAGAGCTTATATCACAATAAAAGTCCATGGTAAGCTATCACCTAGATTACTTTTACAAATGAAAATTTTGACGCCTTGGTTCCCTCAATCATTGAAGCACCGCATTGTTGAGGACAAAAGGTCTAATATTTGATTAGGTAAAACCAACTTTATAACTGTTGTTGAAAATTCCATCTCCTTTGTGAATTGACAATGTTTTTACATTTCTACCTTTCTTAAAGGAGTTTGATGAGGACGAGATGATCGAATTTTGGACTTCCATCAAATAAAGATAAGTACATTTCAAATTGTTAACATCTTGTGGAGAGAGTATAAAATTGAAATTCCTATCTTGCTTATTTTATCCAATGCTCTTATATATTAATTTTAAAGAGAAAATGCACGAGAAACTATTTGTTGATCCCAAGAAATGTCTTGGAGACAAATTCAATTTTTCGCTGACCCCTTAGTTTTGTAACAAACCCCTCCGAACTAATGGTGTTACTTCTAAGTTTTATTCTAACTCAAGGGGGGCATTTCTAAGATACCCCCTTTAACTTTCAAAATACTACAAAATTCCCTTCAAATTTTGTTAGGAAACCCCCAAGGCAATCCTCGTTAGGGGGACTGGGGGAGTTTCTAAAAAGTGATTAACACGGAAAGGGGTATTTGATGAACCCCACAACTTACTTAATGGGGCTCTTTTTCTGACATTTGAAAGGTTAGTGGGTTATGTGAGGAAATGCCCAAGGGTGTTATGAGAAATTTATACTAATGGGCTGTTTGGTTCGATTTTTATAAAAAAAAAAGGAAAAGGAAGAGTGTCAAGAAATTAAATTTTTTGTATTTCTATAAAAATTTGTAAGAGAAGTTTATATAACTCAAAATGTTCTAATTTTCTAATTGCTATTTCTTTGTTCGGTTTAAAACATATAAATGAGATCCTAACTTTATAGAAAATAGGTTGTTTAGATTGTTTTCTTTTTCTTTTGTTTGGTTGGATTAAAAATTTTATGAAAAAGTGAAACTCATACAAGAATGTAGACAATTTTAAATTTTATGCAAAAGTGGTACAGATGTACTTTATTATTATTTAAACATAAATATCAGGTTTCCTTGCAATTTTCAACAATTTGGAGAGGAAGTTAATTTTTATAAAAATTATGCTTTTCTTTACTTTATGAAAGTTAGTTTTATAAAAAAATTTGAAACTAAACACAATTTATAAGAATCTACAAAAAATTGTTATTTACAATAATACTATTATCAAGTATTTTATCAAAAAGTTTCTATAAATAGGTGACCCAAACTACTTCTTGTCAGACTAAAAAGAGCGGTAAAATCTACCAACAAACCAGCAGAAAACTTGTTATTAGCCGACAAGAGAAAGTAACAACACGCGACTCCAGCAGGGGAAAAAAAATCATATCTCATATCAGCCATTGAACAGTGTTTCGTAAACCCCCATGTGCGGGGGTCCCACCATGTAAACCAGGGTGTGTTAGTGGGTGCTTTTGCTTTCATTTTTTAAGGAAAACTTGATTTCCAAATCTTGGGGGAAAAGGTAACGTTAGTATGATGTTATACACCACCCAACAATCCCCACACAACCACGCCGCGGCACGCTCTCTGTCAGGTGACAGGTTACGCGCACCGCCTTCGGTGAGCTCACCGCACCTTTCTTCTTGTTTTGGATTTGAACTTTGGGATCTTTTCAAATAAGCCCCTGTATTCTTCTTTTGCCAACGTGTTAACTGACACATTATTGTACATGCAATGTGACAGATTAAGGGGGTGTTTGTTTCAAAAAAATTTTGGCATTTGGGTGGGATTTCAAATTCTAGGATTAAAAAGTGGGTTTTTTGGGTTTTAGAATTCCATAAAACTTATTTGTTTTAAAACAAATTTTAAAATATCAAATCCCCAAATAATAAAAAAGTATTATATTTAAGAATTTGTGAAATCCTCTTTTTTGGGTGGGATGTGGGGTGGATTTCAAAAGTGTTAGACAAATTAAGGATTTTAAATTCTAAAAAATTTAAAACAAACAAAAATATTACAAATTATAGTATTTCAAATCCTAAAATATTGTTGAAACAAACAAAGTTTTAGGAATCCCAACTCATAACAAATTACCTATGGATTTCAAATCCCATGGTGAAATCCATATCCTAAAATTATAGGATTTGAAACTATGGATTTCAAATCCCATGGTGAAATCCATATCCTAAAATTATAGGATTTGAAACAAACACCCCCTAACTTGATGGGAGCTCCTATTTATCCATACTAACTCTTTAAAAAATATAAAAAAACTGTTGGGGTAATGCAAAGGGAACGAATGAGATTATACTCCTTACAATTTGTTAAAGAATGAAGGATTATTTTAGTAAGAGTTAAGGATAAGAAAAATGATAGGGGCACACCCCCAATCACAACTCTAACCACACACACTCTCTCATTTGTTATAGTGCATCGGGTCCCACATGAGATTTTAAAATTTTAAAATCTTATGTGGGCCCGATGCACTATAGCAAGTGAGAGAGGGGGTGCCCCCAAAATCTAAGAAAACGTGCCCCCCCTCCCCCCAAGACTTTGTCAACGGGTGCTTTACCTGCAAAATTAAAGTTTTTATTCTCTAAGCTTCCGAAACACAAAACCCAAAAAATTAAAATATGTGAAGACCATAATACCATTTTCTCTTTCTATGATAATGTTACTGATAGTTAAAATGATTGATGGGCATTGTTATTTTATTATTTTTGTTTTTATTATTTTCATTGTTTTTGTTTGTATTGGGAGATTTTTAAGGTTACGGGTTTAATTGTTAAGGTTACGGGTTTAATTGTTAATGTTACAGGTCAATTGTTAAGGTTATGGATCCCTTTTCTCTCTCTCTCTCTCTCTCTCTCTCTCTCTCTCTCTCTCTCTCTCTCTTTATCACGATGTTACTGTGATAATAGTTGAAATTATTGATGTGGATTGTTATTTTATTATTTTAGTT
This sequence comes from Asparagus officinalis, assembly GCF_001876935.1. Classification (NCBI taxonomy): domain Eukaryota; kingdom Viridiplantae; phylum Streptophyta; class Magnoliopsida; order Asparagales; family Asparagaceae; genus Asparagus; species Asparagus officinalis. Next base: position 4,273,271 of record NC_033796.1, read on the forward strand.
GTTGATGGGGAAACTAATTGTTTTTATTTGTATTAGGAGATTGTTAATGTTACGGGTTTAATTGTTAAGATTACGGGTTTAATTGTTAAGGTTATGGATCCATTCTCTCTCTCTCTCTCTTTATCATGATGTTACTGTGATGATAGTTGAAATAATTGATGGGGATTATTATTTTATTATTTTTGTTTTTTATTATTTCAGTTGTTAATGGGGAAACTAATTATTTTTGTTTGTATTGGGAGATTGTTAAGATTACAAGTTTGATTGTTAAGGTTACGGGTTTAATTGTTAAGGTTACAGGTTAATTGTTAAGGTTATGGATCATTTCTCTCTCTCTCTCTCTCTCTCTCTCTCTCTCTCTCTTTATCATGATGTTATTGTGATGATAGTTAAAATGATTGATGGAGATTGTTATTTTATTATTTTTGTTTTTTATAATTTTCGTTGTTGATGAGGAAACTAATTGTTTTTGTTTGTATTGGAAGATTGTTAAGGTTATGGGTTTAATTGTTAAGCTTACAAGTTTAATTGTTAAGGTTACGGGTCAATTGTTAAGGTTACGAGTTTAATTGTTAAGGTTATGGGTTAATTGTTAAGGTTATGGATCTCTTCTCTCTCTCTCTATCTATATTTATCATGATGTTACTGTGATGATAGTTAAAATGATTGATGAAGATTGTTATTTTATTATTTTTGTTTTTTATTATTTTCGTTGTTGATGGGGAAACTAATTGTTTTTATTTGTATTAGGAGATTATTAAGGTTACATGTTTAATTGTTAAGGTTATGAGTTTAATTATTAAGGTTACAGGTTTGTTGTGTAGGTTAACTTCACAACCAAAGCGTAACATTCATAACCAACGCATATCCTTAACAACAAACTCGTAACCTACATAACAAACTCATAACCTTAACAATCAACCTGTAACCTTAACAACCAACCCGTAACCTTCACAACCAATGCATAACCTTTACAATAGGGGTGAGCACGGTTCGGTCCAAACCGAAAAAACCGACCGAACCAACCAAAATTTAACGGTTCGGTTCGGTTTTAGTTATAAGTCGATTCGGGTCGGGTTGAAAAATTTTCAACCCGAACCGCTCGAAGCGACCGCTTATATCCCTTACTAACCCATACCATAATGCCCATTCTTCATTTACCCGACCCGTTCTTCATTTCTATAAAATCCCAACTCCTCTCCAACCTAAACCTATCTCCAACCTCAGCCTTCAGCCACCACCGCTCCAAGCCTCCAACTCCGACGATTCTCTGGCGGCGAGATGTCTCATGCCCATGTCCTTAAACCTTCTCAAATCTTTCAGTATATTAACCTCCTCTTGTGATGGGATCAGATGTAAGCCAGCTTTTGTTCTTTCCCTCTTTGGTTTCAAAATCGTTTTACCCTCCAGATTCGCTGGATTTGAGTGCGTTCTTGCTGTCAAAGTTTGTTTCTTTAGATAACACTGAGGCTGGCAGAGGAGGATCCCATCACCTCTTTGTTGCTGGGAGGCAGAGAACCGGATGCAAGCCGAAGGCGACGACGATGGAGGATGTTGGGGGAGAGAAAGGATCATGGATCGAAACAGCTGATGAGATTGCTCATCAGATTAGTCATGGTTTGTTACCCTGTCTTGATTCCATTTTATAACAAATTAATCACCTCCAAGCTCTAATGATGCAAAATAATCCATTTTCTTGTAAGCAAGATAACTGAATCTAAGTTTGATAAGCTTGTGACAGTATTCGCTGTGATCATTTCTGTGCTGTATAGTGAATAATTAAGTGTGTTTAAGTTTTTATAATATTTGAAAGTAAGAACTAAACAAACTGAACCAAACCGCACCGAACCGACATGGAGCAGTTCGGTTCGGTTCTGACTAACAGGAGGTTTGGTTCGGTTGTTCAAAATTTAAAAAAAACCGACCCGAACCGAACCATGCTCAACCCTACTTTACAACCAATCATTATCCTTAACAACGAATACTTTAAAAATATTGTGGCTTTAGAGGTTTGAACCCCTAACCTTTTGTCCAAACTCCCAAACTTAACAATTAAAATTAAACCCGTAATCTTAACAATTAAACCCGTAATATTAACAATCTCCCAATACAAATAAAAACAATTAGTTTCCTCATCAACGACAAAAATAATAAAAAACAAAAATAATAAAATAACAATCCCCATTAATTATTTTAACTGTCATCACACTAACATCATGATAAAGAGAGAGAGAGAGAGAGAGAGAGAGAGAGAGAGAGAGAGAGAGAGAGAGAGAGAATGGATCCATAGCCTTAACAATTGACCCGTAACCTTAACAATTAAACCCGTAACATTAACAATCTCCCAATACAAACAAAAACAACGAAAATAATAAAAAACAAAAATAATAAAATAACAATGTCCATCAATCATTTTAACTATCATCACATTAACATCATGATATATAGAGAGAGAAGGAATCCATAACCTTAACAATTAATCCGTAACATTAACAATTAAACCCGTAACCTTAAAAATCTCCCAATACAAACAAAACAGTTACTTCCTCTCATTAAGAACAAAAATCATAAAAAACAAAAATAATAAAATAACAATACCCATCAATCATTTTAACTATCAGTAACATCATGATAAAGATAGAAAGAGGTATTATGGTCTTCACATATTTTAATCTATTGAGTCTTGTGTTTTTGGGGCTCAGAGAACAAAATCTTTATTTTTAGAGGCAAAACATCTGTTGACAAAGTCTTAAGGGAGAGAAGTATATTTCCTTAGGTTTTGGGGGCCGGAAGCATTTTCCCTTTTTATAATTGTAATGGAATTGCTAATAAAGAACTTTTTTTAGTAGGTAATTTAGGTGCTTGTTCTGGGAAGTAGGTAGAAAGGGTTGAACGCGTGATACTGATGCCGGCGTAAATAACATATTGCCGAGGTCGCTAAATGCAAAAAACCTTTCCAGTATTTGAAATTTAAATCATCTTTAAAACGTCTCTCCTACAGCGGC